>NC_041227.1:21323844-21334471 GCF_002837175.3 Physeter macrocephalus
GGCTCAGCGGCCATGGCTCACGGGCCCAGCCGCTCCGCGGCATGTGGGATCTTCCCCGACCGGGGCACGAACCCGCGTCCCCTGCATCAGCAGGTGGACTCTCAACCACTGTGCCACCAGGGAAGCCCAGTTTTTCTATTTTTTTGTTGTTTCCCCGTGCCTTTGGTGTTAGAGCTAAGAAACTGTTGCTAAATCCAATGTCCTGAAGCTTTTGTCCTTTATTTTCTTATGCGAATTTTGTTGTTTTAGGTTTTAAATGTAGGTTCTTGATCCATTTTGAGTTATGGTATCACATAACAATCTAACTTCACTTTTTTGCATGTGGATATCCAGTTTTCTCCACACCATTTGTTGAAAATATTGTTCTTTCCCCATTGAATGGGCTTGGTACTCTTGTCAAAAATCATTTGATCATGTTTGCAAAGGTTTATTTCAGAGCTGCTATTTTATTCCATTGATCTATATGTCTGTCTTTAGGCCAGTATCACACTGATTTGATTATTGTGGCTTGGTAGTAAGTTCTGAAATCAGGATGTGTGAATCCTCCTGTTTTATTCTTTTTTAAGATTGTTTTTAATGTTTGGGATGCCCTGAGATTCCATATGAATTTTAAGATGGATTTTTCTATTTCTGCAAAAAACATTATTGGAATTTTGATAGGAATTGTATTGAATCTGAAGATTGCTTTGGGTAGTATTGACTTTTTAACAGTATTAAGTATTACAGTTCATGAACATGGGACTTGTTTCCATTTATCATATCTTCTTAATAACTACAAAACAGCAGTGTTTTGTAGTTTTCATTGTGTAAGTCTGTCACCTCCTTAATTAGTTAATTCCTAAATATTTTATTCTTTCTGATGCTATTGTAAATGAAATTGTTTTTGTAATTTCCTTTTCAGGTTGTTTATTGTTTGTATTAGAAATGCAACTGATTTTTGTTTGTTGACTTTGTAGTCTGCCTACTTTGCTGAATTCATTTATTAGTTCTATCGGGGGTCTTTTGGTGGAATCTTTTGGTTTTTCTATGTATAAGATCGTATCATCTGCAAACCGAGATAATTTTACTTCTTCCTTTCCGATTTGGATGCCTTTTATTTCTTTTTCTTGACTAACTGCTCTGGCTAGAACTTCCAGTCCTTTGTTGAGGTGAAGTGATGAATGTGGGCATCCTTGCCTTATCCTTGATCTTAGAGAAAACACCCTGGAGTATGATGTTTGCTGTGGGTTTTTCATGTATGGCTTTTATTTCGTTGAGGTAGTTTCATTCTGTTCCTAGTTTCTTGAGTGTTTTTCTCATGGAAGAGTTGAATTTTGTCAGATGCTTTTCCTGCATCAATTGAGATGATTGTGTGGTTTTTCCCCTTCATTTTATTGATGTGGCATATTACACTGATCAGCTTTCATATGTTGAACCGTCCTTGTAATAAATCCCACTTGGTCATGTGTATAATCCTTTTAATATACTGCTGAATCTTGTTTGCTAATATTTTGTTGAGGATTTTTGTATCAGTGTACATAAGGGATAATGGTCTCTAGTTTTCTTGTAGTGTTTTTTTCTGGCTTTGGTATCAAGGTAATGCTGGATTCATAGAATGAGTTAGGAAGTGTTTCCTCCTCTTCAGTTTTTTGGAAAAATTTGAGGAATGGTGTTAGTCATTTTTTAATGTTTGGTAGAATTCAGCAGTGAAACCACTGGGTCCAGAGCTTTTCTTTGTTGGGAAATTTTTGATTACTGATTCAGAACTATTCAGATTTTCTATCTTTTCATGATTTAGTCTTGGTAGGTTTTGTGTTTCTATGAATTTGTCCATTTCATGTAGGTTATCCAATTTGTTGGTGTACAGTTGTTCTAGTACTCCCTTATAATTTTTTTTATTTTGTAGAATTGGTAGTAATGTCCCCACTTTCATTTTTTATTTTAGTATTTGAGTCTTTTCTTTTTTTCTTAGTCTATCTAGTTAAAGTTTTGTCAGTTTTGTTGATCTTTTTGAAGAACCAACTTCTGGTTTTTTGGTTTTTCTCTGTTGTTTCCCTATTCTCTATTTCATTTAGCTCTGTTCTAATCTTTATTATTTCCTTCCTTCTGCTAGCTTTGGGATAGTTTGTTCTTTTTCTAGTTTCTTAGGTTATAAAGTTAGGTTATTGATTTGAGATCTTTCCTAAGTTTTTTTTTTTTTAGAGGGTACATAGTGGTGACTTTTTTTTTTTTTTTTGCTGCATTGGGTCTTCATTGCTGCGCACGGTCTTTCTCTAGTTATGGCTAGCAGGAGCTACTCTTTGTTGTGGTGTGTGGGCTTCTCCTTGTGGTGGCTTCTCTTTGTTGTGGAGCACAGGCTCTAGGCACGCGGGCTTCAGTAGTTGTGGCATGCAGGCTCAGTAGTTGTAGCTCGCGGGCTCTAGAGTGCAGGATCAGTAGTTGTGGCGCACGGACGTAGTTGCTCCGTGGCATGTGGGATGCTCCCGGACCAGGGCTCACTGGAGAGACGTTTTGAAGTCTCTGCTTTCCTCACTGATTAGTGATGCCAGTCAGTCATAACCACTGCCAGATTGCTACACACACAGGGGTGTGTTTCTCAGTTCTATTCTGTTCTGCTGCCCTTTTGTCCATTTCTGTGTTAATACAACTTTTAATTGCCATAGCTTTTTAACATGCCTTGGCATCTGATAGGGTGAATCCCCTTCCTTATTCTTTTTGTTCAGAAAGAAAAAGTCTATTTATATCTTCATTCTTCCAATACCAATTTTAGAATTAGTATATCAAGTTCCTCAGAAAAATCTTCCTGGGTCGCTGCCTAGAAATAGAGTTTATAGATTACTTTGGGAAAAACTGATACCTGAGAAATATTGAGTCTTCTTAGCTATGAATGAAGTTTATCTCTCCATTTACTCAGACCTCCATTTTATATCCTTCTATTCAAGTTTAATTAATATATCTAGGAAGGCCTTATGTATTTTTATTAGATTTATTCCTTGGTACTTTCTAGTTATTGATTTGGTAGTAAAATGAATTTTTATATTTGCATACTCTAATTAGTTATGTTGAGACGTCTACATTGATCTTGTGCCCAGCAACCTTGTACAACTCTCAGTCCTCTTAGATTCGCATCATAAATGATCATATTATTTGCTCTAGTGGCAATCTTATGTCATTTTTAAAGATTTATTTATTCTATTTATTTTATTTTTGGCTGCATTGGGTCGTTGTTGCTGCACGTGGGCTTTGTCTAGTTGTGCCAAGCGGGGGCTACTCTTCATTGCGGTGCGTGGGCTTCTCATTGCGGTGGCCTCTCTTGTTGCAGAGCTGGGGCTCTAGGCACGCAGGCTTCAGTAGTTGTGGTGCATGGGCTCAGCAGTTGTGGCTCGCGGGCTCTAGAGCACAGGATCAGTAGTTGTGGCACACAGGCTTAGTTGCTCCGCAGCACGTGGGATCTTCCTGGACCAGGGCTCGAACCCATGTCCCCTGCATTAGCAGGTGGATTCTTAACACTGCGCCACCAGGGAAGCCCTGTGTTTCTCTTTCTAATCTTACTGTGTCTCATGCATATCTTGTCTAACTGCAAGAGTGTCAGGACATTGTGCGATAGTGGGAAGAAAGCAGCATCCCTCCCTTGGTCCTGACCTTCATTCACTCAGTGAGTGTTTACTGAGTTCCTACCATATACAGGCACTATTCTAGCTTCTGGGGATGTAGCAGAACAACACAAGGTCCCTGCCCTCGTGGAGCTTACATTCTCATGGGGAGAGGCAGAAAATAACCAACTTAAACATATAATATGCAAGATGGTTAGACATGCAACAGAGAAAACAAAGCACAGTAAGAGCAGGATGAAGAGTGCTGCCTGGCTGGGGGCAGTGTTGCTGTCCCACATAGTGTGGTCAGCGAAGGCCTCCCAGATAAGGTGACCTTGGAGCAGAAACCTGAAGGAAGGAAGAGAGAAGAAGTCTTAGAGCTCTGGAGATCAGAGAACTCCAGTGGTGGGCAAGCGCTTGACGTGTTCTAGGGCTGGGGAAGGCGGCCAGTGTAGCTGCAGGAGTGAGCAGAGAGAGGTGGGGGTGGGGGGAGTCCGTGTGGTGGGGCCTCAGAGGTGTCAAAGGCTTGGCTTTGACTCCCAAAAGAGAATGTGTTGGAGAGTGCAATGTGACATTCTTTTTTACAGGAGTAATCTAGTTTCTCTGTTCAGAAGAGAGTGGGGGGAGGGGCACAAGTGGAAGCTGGGAAATGAGTTAGGAGGAAGTAACATAATCTGGGAAAGAGGAGATGGTGGTGGCCATGGAGCATTTAAGGGAGGGGTCAGATTCTGGGTATACTTGGAAGACAGAGCAGGATTTCCTGATGGATTGGATATGGAGTAAGAGCGAAAGGAGTCCGAAATGGTTTGGAGTCTGAGTGACGGAAAGGATGGCGTTGCCACTGCAGTAGCGAAGACTAGTGTAGATGTTAGGAGAAAAGTCAGGAGTTCAGTTTTGGACATGTTTAATTTGATACACATTATTAGGTATCAGAGTGGAGAAGTGAAGCAGGCAGTTGGTATATGAGTCTGGGGAGAGGTCCAGGTTGGAGATCATATTTGGGAGTCATCAAAGTATAGGCAGTTCAGGGCTTCCCTGGTGGCACAGTGGTTGAGAGTCCGCCTGCCGATGCAGGGGACACGGGTTCGTGCCCCGGTCCGGGTGCTCCGCAACGGGAGAGGCCACAACAGTGAGAGGCCCGCGTACTGCAAAAAAAAAAAAGTATAGGCAGTTCAAAAATGAGATGAGAATTCTCGAGAAGAGAGAATCAACTGTGTCAAATGCTTTTCTGATGGACACAGCAGGTCAGACTTAGACACGCAAGGTCATTAGACTTGAAGAGCTGGTCTGCTTTGGAGATGTTGGGGAGCGGAGGGAGGGACAGCCTGATTGGAGAAGGATTAAGAGAAAATAGGAGTGACCGGGAGACCACAAGTATAGACAACTCCATTGATGAGTTTTTCTGTATGGGAGCAGAGAAATGAAGGGATATATGGGTCAAAGGGGGAGGGCTGGAGTTTTTGTTCTTTTTATTTTTAAATGGAATGATACAAGCATGTTTCTATATTGTTGAGAACGAACTTGTAGGGAAGGGGAAATTCATCATGCAGTAGAGAAAGGGGATAACTGTTGAGTGATAGTCTTAGGTAGGTGAGAAAGAACCGAATTAATGCCCAAGTAGAGAATACATAATTCCTCCATAGTGATAGGAGGAAGGTATTTGGGGAGCACTCTAGCGGGAGAGCAGAGTTACCACCACAGAGTGAGAAAGTGGGAGGGGGCATTGGGAGGTTGGAGGAGCGTCTGAAACGGTCATCTAGGAGACAGTCATCTAGGAGAGCGCAGGGGCCACTGAGATGAGGCTGTAGAGGGAGAACTGGGCAGGGGGGTGTTAATCCAAAAGATTAGCTTGTTTTTATTTTGTCGTCATTGTAATTGTGTTGTATTTCGGGAATTGTGTATCACAGCACTTTCTGTAAAATGGTGAATTTGTCCATTTCTCCTTAAAATTCTGTCAAATTTTGCTTTATATTATTTTGAAGATATCTTAGAGGCATCAAGTCTAGAATGTAATATTCCTGGTGAATGTTTAGTGATCCACTCTCCCTGTTTTTCTGGATGTCTGTTTGTGTTTTGCCTCAAAGTCCTACTTTATGTGTTATGAGTATTGCTGTACCAGCTTTCCTTTGGTTAGTGTTCATCTGGTATACCGCTTTCCAGCCTTTTACTTTCAATTTTCACGTGCCTCATAATGATGTCTCTTACAATCAGCATATACCTGGATTTTGTGTTTTGTTCAGTGTGTTGATTTTTATTTCAAAGTAGAAAATGTCATCCATTTACAATGGGATTTCACTGTTTGGATTTATTCCTACCGTGTTATTTTGTGCTCTTAATTCTACTTTTTTTGTTTAATTTATTATTTATTTTTGGCTGCATTGGGTCTTTGTTGCTATGCGCGGGCTTCCTCTAGTTGCGGCGAGCGGGGGCTACTCTTCGTTGCGGTGCGCAGGCTCCTCATTGTGGTGGCTTCTCTTGTGGAGCACGGGCTTTAGGTGCATGGGCTTCAGTAGTTGTGGCACGCAGGCTCAGTAGCTGTGGCTTGTGGGCTCTAGAGTGCAGGTTCAGTAGTCGTGGTGCACAAGCTTAGTTGCTCCGCGGCATGTGGGATCTTCCCAGACCAGGGCTCGAACCTGTGTCCCCTGCATTGGCAGGCGGGTTCTTAACCACTGTGCCACCAAGGGAAGACCCGTTCTACTTTTTTGAGTTTTCTTTTTTTCCTCTCTCTTTTCTTGCTTTCTTTTGCATTAACACACCTCTCTGCCCATTCCCTTTGCTATTTTGAGGCTGTGTTAATTGGGATTAGGTTTGCCTATAAATAACATTTTAAAAAAAAAGAAAAGAAAAAGTGGTTTGAACAAGACTATTTCTCTCACATTCAAGAATGTCTGAGATAGTAATGCTGGAGCCCCAGGCTTCTCTTTTCTTGAGGTTTTATGTCATAATTGGCTTCCATTCACAAGACCTTTTCATTTTTCCACGTGGCTGCTGGATTCCAGAACCCCAAGTGCATTCCAGCAGCAAAGGAACCAGTTGCAAAAAAGAGCAAGCCGGCCCCGCACACCACTTCCACTTCCCCCCCCTTGACCAAGCTACTCACAGCTTGTTGCAAGGGTAGCCTCGGAAATGCCTGAGTTCGGGCTGCCATATGCCCAAGTTAAAAACCACAGGTCCCCACAGATCACTTGTTTTCAGACGGCTGTGCAGTGCTTGGTAGGCAGAGTGTTCACATTATAGAGATATGACATCACACTAACAGCAGAAGTCCTTATTCCAGTCCTGATGCTAGTAACTTGTTCTGTGACTCTAATACTTTGCATACCATACCTCATACTTTCCATTTGACAATACTTTGTCCTGGAAAATTCACAGTATGCCTGAGAAATTTCTGTGTTTTATTTCATCTGAAAAAAGTTGCTATTTGACACTGTATTTCTGTTCTTTGAACCCTTAAAACTTTAAGTTACTCAGCATCTTTACCTTTCTCCCAAACTATGCAAGAACCTTACAATATGATTTATCTAATTGTTTTCTTATGGTTTAAAACCTCACAAATTATTATATAATTTTCAATTATATAATTACAGATAAATCTAAATAAATACATGTGTAAATAATAATTATCATATGTTTATCATTTTCTTTGCTCACCCTTCCTTATCTCAGATCTTCCTTCTTGGATCATTTTCTTCTTTGCTGAGTTCATCCTTTAGAACTTTCTTTACTGAGAACCTGAGAGCTGGCATTAACTCTGTTTTTATTTATCTGAAAATCTTTATTTTGCTCTCATTCTTCTTCTTAACCTTTATTTTCATTGTGAAATATACATGCAAAGAGTAGACAGAGTAAAGAAAAATAATAAAAAGAACACTCCTGTACCCACCAACTAGTTTACAAAATGGAATATTACCAGCGTCTTTGAAGCCAGTGAGACATCACCTTCTTTCTGCCATGGCAGAACGCACTATTCTGAATTTTGTGTTAATTATACACTTGCTTTTCTTTATACTTGTACCACATATATGTGTGACCCTAAGGAATATGCTGTTTAGTTTTGCCTGTTTTTGAAATTTATATTAATAGAAGCACAGTGTATGTATTCTTCTGAGGCTTGCCTTTTTTGATTCAGCCTTGTTTTTGAGATCCATCCATATTAATGAACTGGTGTACCTGCAGTTCATTCTTTTCATCGATATGTCACATTCCACTGTATGGATATGGATATACCATTGCTTATCCATTCCACTGATGAACACTTGAGTTGTTTCTAGTTTTTGGTTGTGAATAATTTTTTATAACAGTATTGAGCTGAAATTTATGTACCATAAAATTCACCCCTTTAAAGTATACAAAACAGCTAAAGTCGTTTTTAGCACATCCACAGAGTTGTGCAACCATCCCTGCTACCTAATTTTAGAACATTTTCATCACCCCAAAAAGAAACCTTGTACCCATTTAGCCATCATGCTGTATCCCTCTAAAACACTAATCTGCTTCATTCTCTATAGATTTGCCCATTCTGAACATTTCATATACATGGAATCATACAATACGTGGTCTTTTATGTATGGATTCTTTCACTTTGCATAATGTTTTTGAAGTTTATCCATGTTGTAGCATGTTTCAGCACTTCACTCCTTTTTATTGCTGAATAATACTCCGTTGCATGGATATATTGCATTTTGCTTATCCATTCATCAGTTGTTTCCACTTCTTGGCTATTATGTATTCTTTGAAACACAACAGTTTAATTTTAGTGAAGTTCAATTGTCTTTTTTTCTTTTGTTGCTTGTCATTTGGTGTCAATTCTAAGAAGCCATTGCTAATCCAGTATTGTAAAGATTTACTCCTGTTTGCCTTCAAGAGTTTTATAGCTTTAGCTGTTACATTTAGGTCTGTGATCCATTTTGAGTTAATTTTTGTATATGGTGTGAGGTATTGGTCCACCTTCATTCTTTTACATTTGAATATCCAGTTGTCCCAGCAACATTTGTTAGGGAGACTGTTCTTTCCCCATTGAATGGTCTTGGTACCCTTGTCAAAAATCAGTTGACCATAAATGTAAGGGTTTATTTATGGTCAACTGATTTATTTAAGGGTTTATTTCTGGACTCAGTTCTATTCCATTGCATTGATGTACATGTGCATACTTATGCCAGTACCACACTGTCATAATTACTGTAGCTTTGTAATAAGCTTTGAAATTGGAAAGTGTGAGTCCTCCAGCTTTAGTTTTTAAATAAAAGTAAAAGAAGTTTATTGCCAGCTCTCAGGTTCTCACTAAAGGAAGTTCTAAAGTTCATATTTGTTCTTGCATTTCCATATGAATTTTAGAATCAGCTTGTCGGTTTCTGCAAAAAAGGCAGCTGGGATTTTATTTTAATAGGGATTGTATTAAATCTGTAATTCAGTTTGATGAGTGTTGGCATCTTACTTTAAAGTCTTCTGATCCATGAACATGGGCTATCTTTCCATTTACTTAGGTTTTTGAAATTTTCTTTCAATAATGTTTTGTGATTTTCAGTGGACAAGTCCTACATTTCTTTTGTTAAATTTATTCCTAAGTATTTTATTCTGTTTGATGGCATTGTAAATGAAACTGTTTTCTTAATTTCATTTTCAGATGTTCATTGTTACTATATAGAAATACAATTGACTTCTGTATATTGATCTTGTATGCTGCAACCTCACTGTTTTGGGGGGAATTCTTCAGAATTTTTTACATACAAGAGCATTTAATGAGAATAGAGATTGTTTTACTTTTTTCTTTCCAGCCTGGATTCCTTTTATTTTGTTTTTTGCCTAATGGCCCTGGCTCCAACACAAAGTTGAATAGATGTGGCAAGAGCAGGGGCATCCTTGTTTTTGTCTCATTCCTGATCTCAGGGATAAATTATTCACTCTCACACCATTAAGCTGATATAAACTGTGGGTTATTATGAATATATTTGACCATGTCTCCTCTACAAGAGTTGTCTAAGGTATATACTGGGAAACGTTTGGGTCACAGAGTATGCCTGTGTTCAGATTTATAATAAATGCCAAATTGTTCTCCACAGTGATTACACCAATTTATTAGTCCCTCAGCACTGTGTGAAAGTACCCATTGCTCTACATCTTTGCTTACACTTAGTATGTAATAGGTTTTTTCTTTCCCCCAATCCACAGTTATAAAATAGTGGTTGTAATTTGCATTTAATTGGTTACTAATGGCATTGAGCATCTTTCACATATTAGCCATTTATGTTTCCTCCTCTGTGAAATGCCTGTTCATATTTTTTGCTCATTTTTCTGTTAAGTGGTCTTTGTCTTATTGCCTCATCGGTGATCATTACGTACCTAGATTCTGGAACCTTTGTCAGTTGTATGTATTGTAAATGTCTTCTCCCAGTTTGCAACTCATCTTTTCATTTTCTTTATGGTATCTTTTGAATGAATGGATACTTTTAATTTTAATGTAAATTTATCAATCTTTTCCTTTATGGTTTATACTTTTTTGTATGTTAAGAAATCCATCCTTCTCCCAAAGTCAACAAGATATTTTACTGTTTACTTGTAACAGTTTTTGAGTTGTCTTCCACATTTAAGTCCTCGATCCCTTGGAATTAATTTGTCTGCATGGAGTGAGATAAGGCTCTATGTTAATTTTTTCTCATTGGATAATAATGTATTAAAATGTTCATCCTTATCCTGTTGATATGCAGTACAGCCCTGACAAATATCAGGTTTCCTATATGTGTTGATCTATTTCTGAGCTTTCTATTCTGTTCATTAGTCTATCCCTAGGCCCAAATCTAACTTTCTTCATTGTTATAACTGTCTAATGAATCTTGATAATTGGAAAGACAAGTTCCCCCAACCTATTCTTCAAGAGTGTCTGGCATAGGCTCTTTGCTTTTCCATGTAAATTGTAAGACTCAGCTTTTCAAGTTCCATGTTGAGGTTTTTTTTTTGTTTGTTTTGTTTTTTGTTTTTGTTTTTTTGTGTGGTACGCGGGCCTCTCACTGTTGTGGCCTCTCCCGTTGCGGAGCACAGGCTCCGGACGCGCAGGCTCA
>NC_041227.1:21336333-21371951 GCF_002837175.3 Physeter macrocephalus
TTAAAATCCTGAATTGTAGAGGGAAGGGGGGAGGAGAAGCAAGACACGGTAGGGCAGGTTTTATTTATTTACACCAATGAATCAAAGATAAAAGGAGGAAAAAGGCATTTCGAAGGAGTTGGGAGTATGGCAGAATTGTTTTCATCTCCAGTAATGTTGTCAAAACACAAATGATGATGCAAAGTAAATGCCTGTCAGACAAACCCAAAGGAAGCTTATTTACACGTTTAGGATGAGCAGGGCTGTAAATGATGGTTTAATTGGGAAAATCTGCCTAGTCATTTGAACAAGCAGACCTAAAAACAGACATAACATAGTGCTGGGAGGAAAATAAATTTAAGGAAATTTCTTTTCCATTGCTTTAGTCTAATACATTTTCCCCATTCCTCTGCCTCTCTCTATTCCATTTTCATTTCCATTAGAAAAAACACTTCTCAGCATTTCCCAGGCTGCCCTTAACCTTTCTGACTCACTCACTTGGGGCCTGTGGAAGGCAAAGCATTCTCTCAATGACTGGAGACAGGCTCTGGACAGTACCCAACACACGTAGGCTGACCTCTGGAGCTGGGATGGTGGCTTCCTAAAAACAAACAGTGCAAGGGCTAATGGATTAGGGAAGGTGTGTAGAATGTTCAACTCGATGTCCAGCAAATAAAAGGCATTCAATAAATATGTTTCCTTACCTGCCACTCAGTAGGGAACTGGCATTTATTGACTGGGAAGAACTACACCAATACAGTAACAATGATTACTTCTAGATGGGAGGTTATGGTTGATAGATTTTTTTGTTGTTCTTGGTATTTTATTTAGGTTTTTTTTTTTAATTTTTCTTGGTGGGAGGGTTCAGTTTGTCTGATAGTAACTGGTTTTTCATAGCCAGAATCAGAAGTCATTAGAATTTTCTAATGTTGAATCAGTCTTGTATTACCAGAATAAACCCAGCTGAGTTATATTATTTTAGTACATTGTTGTACTTTTGTTAATATCTGATTTAATAATTTTGCCTTTCTTCAAAGGCAGAATTACTTGGCTGGTAATTTTCCTTTCTCATCCTTGTCCTGTTTTAGTATCAAGGTTATCTAGCTTCATAAAATGAGTTTGGGATGGTTCCTTTATTCATATTCTAAATCATCTCTCTGAATAAATTTCTTTTCTTCCATCCTCTCTGTCCTTTTAGAACTCTGATAGATGTATTTTAAGTCTCCCTCTCTCCTCCATGTCTCTCAGTCACTTTTTAAAAAATCGTCTCATTTTTTTAATACATCTGGTTGCTTCTTTTATTTCTTAAAATATAAGGTACCCGGGCTTCCCTGGTGGCGCAGTGGTTGAGAGTCCGCCTGCCGATGCGGGGGACACAGGTTCGTGCCCCGGTCCGGGAAAATCCCACATGCTGCAGAGCGGCTAGGCCCGTGAGCTATGGCCGCTGAGCCTGCGCGTCCGGAGCCTGTGCTCCACCACGGGAGAGGCCACAACAGTGAGAGGCCTGCATATCACAAAAAAAAAAAAAAAAAAAGGTACCTAAGTGCAGTCTTATGGTTAGGAATTCTCAGGAGAGACTTTTCCTTTTATTCCCATCCTACTTTTTTTTTTTTAATTTATTTATTTTATTTTTGGCTGCATCGGGTCTTTGTTGCTGCGCGCGGGCTTTTCTCTAATTTCAGCGAGCAGAGGCTAGTCTTCATTGCTGTACGCGGGCTTCTCATTGCTGTGGCTTCTCATGTTGCAGAGCACAGCCTCTAGGTGCGCAGGTTCCAGTAGTTGTGGCACATGGGCTTCAGTAGTTGTGGCTCACGGGCTCTAGAGCTCAGTAGTTGTGGCGCACGGGCCTAGTTGCTCCGCGGCATGTGGGGTCCTCCCAGGCCAGGGCTCGAACCCATGTCCCCTGCATTGGCAGGTGGATTCTTAACCACTGCGCCACCAGGGAAGCCCTCCCATCCTACTTTAGACCAAGCCAGGCACATATACCCACTACCTTCTGGGGGTGGGGGGGTCATTTTATCCCCAGCAGCTTAGCTATTCATTTAAGACGTCTTGTCTTGTTAATCTAGCAGTGTAAGTGTTTTGAGCCAGGAGCTTTTTCACTCCTGTCCTCCTTGTCCTTATTGGTTTTCATCAGGGTTTATTCTTTTTGCTGTGTCCATCATGGCCCTTGTTTCTGTGATGCCTGATTTTTCTCTTGCACTAGTCCCAGAGCTGTTTTATCCCCTTCCATTGTCTTGCATCTCTTTTCAGAGCACCTTACCTCTGCTTTGAACTATTGTTTAAATATTTGTGGCTAAATGTCACACTTTTCATCTGTTCTCTGGCAACAACTTTCTGGTGAATGCTCATCTGCCATTTACTGCTCCTATAACATGTTTAGCTCCTGTGTTGGTTCCTTTTTAATAACTAATTTCTGAATGAGGTGAAATTCTTCCCTCATGAGCTGCTGCTGTAAGTAGACCACTGTGGGAGAGGAGCCAGGACTGTGTCCCAGGCTGGCGGGAATTCCTCAGGCATGGTGATGGGTGCAGGGTGTGTTCTTCAGCCTGGTCTTCTCCCCAGGCAACTAGAGGGCGGTTACCATGCAGTGTCGTCCTCGTCCCCCTGCCCCGCACCTTTGGTGCTGAACCAGGTTCAGGAATGCTCCTGCTGCAGTCCACACCCCCTTTTTATTTCAAATAAGAGATTATTGGCTTCTCCTCTCAAGTTATGCTACTTTTGAGAACTCAGAACTGCCACCTTTATCTGAGCCTTTCAACCCCAAGAATCCTCCTTGTGTGGGTATCACTGCATGTGGCAGCCTTCCTCATATACTGCGTTCGAGAGTTCTGTCAGGAGATGGTTTGCATTTTGATTTCTTGTTTATACTCTGTTTTGCTTTTCAGTGATTTCTAAAAGGGGGTTAGGAGGTAGTACCGTCTTCCTGCCACCACTTTAAAACTGGAAATCACACTAAGAGATTTCAACCTTGTATTCCTGGTCTAAACACTTCATGGTGAACTCTTCTGTTGGACTCTCTTTTCTTTAAGACTTTTATGTTCATAATGAAAGTGCCCTATTCTTGGCATGTCCTATGTTCTCTCAGGGCTCCTGAAATTTGATGTGTCATTTTCTGTTTATTTACTCTCAGGAAGAATTTGAATGTATAAAACGGATTATCTATTCCTGGAAGGTTTTGTAAAACCTCACCTGTAAAAACTACAAAGGCCTGGTTCCTTTTTCTGGGGAAGATTTTTTAACTCCTGCTTCAGTTTTTTAAAACAGTTATTGGAAAAATTTTTTTAAAAAACAACAAAAAAAACAGTTATTGGCTTAATCAGATTTTTCTATTTATTCTTGAATCTATGATTGATAGTAATATATGTCTTCCTGAAAATTTTTTCCATTTAAACTTAGTCTTCAAATTTATTGCCATAAAATGTCCTTAGCAACTAGGGGATGGGGCTCACTTTATATGTCTGGTTTGCATTTTCCACAGTGAGAGTGGGTTAATGTGTAAATAAAATGAAGACTGACTGCCATCACCAAATACTGCTTGGCATCCTAAGGCGGGGAGGGGAGGTGAAAGCCATGACCCTGATCCTGCGTTCCACCCCAGCAGATCTTGTGCTCTGCTCAGTCTTTTTCCACCTTCTCTTTCTCAGTCTTAGGGAAAGTCCTCAGTGCTGTGGGCAGTGCCCAGCTACTGATGTCACAGAAATTCCAGCAGTTCCGGGGCCTCTGTGAGCAAAACTTGGTGAGTGTGACTCTTCTTCTTCCACAGTGGGTCTTCTAGCCAGATCCCCCGGCTGGATTAGCCTCTAAGCCTCTGTAACCTCCTCTCTAACATGGAGAAGGTGCTGCTTCCTCATGGCATTGGAAAGATGACAGTGGTGCATGTCAGTGCCTAGCACAGGAAAAGGGCCAGGAATGGTCCTTTCCGATCTCTACTACCTTCTGAAATAGAAAAGTGGACTCTATGTAAAAACAGCCACATGAAAGTTAAAAATCAGTTAGCACTGATTTATTTATATACAACATACTCTATATCTAAGAAGACAGTCAAGGTAAGAACTAAAGAAATAACCACCATGAGCCTTGGTGGGTTTCCCTCTCCTTCACCCTCGCCGCTAGGCAGCAGCTTTTCCTGTGGAAGCCTCTTTCCATCTGGCAGGGGTGGTGTACCCCCAGGGGTGGAGAACAGTGGCGAGTGTTTGTCTCTAGGACCAGTAGGGGTTTGGGCGTTCACTGGGGAAGTCCTGATGAGGAATGTGCTGTCAGAGAACAGAATGATGGGCTAGAAACCACACGGATTCTGTAATCACACCCACCTGGGAGTGATCCTGCCTCCTCCCTGTAAAATGAGACGAGTTGCCTGCCTGGCATACGCTGAGGCCATGAGGGCCTTCCTCACTGTAGCCCTACAGTGGTGGCGAAGGCCTCAGTCCCCGTGTGTGTGCAGGACCCACTCTCAGGATAGGACTCTCTCTCTCTCCCAAAGCTCTCCACCATCAGGGCCAGCAGTAATCAGGAACTGGGTTCGTTCGCTCATGCAGATACTGACCTGACCCTGGGAACAGGAGAGTAAGACCAGGCCTCAAGATAACCCAACCAGGGCTGGCAGAGCTAGGAGACAGTACTTGGGATGGGGTGCAGGACAGGCCTCTGCCCTGCTTGCCCCGCTGATCCCCATCTGTCCCACAGAACCCTGATGCCAACCCACGTCCAACAGCCCAGGACCTGGCAGGGTTCTGGGACCTGCTGCAGCTGTCCATCGAGGACATCAGCATGAAGTTTGATGAACTCTACCACCTCAAGGCCAACAGCTGGCAGCTGGTGGAGACCCCCGAGAAGAGGAAGGTGAGCATGGAGCAGTGCGGAGGGGAAGTCCAGGGACAAATTCCTGGTCGGCAATAACGCTGGCCACATCGGTCAGTGCTGCTTGGCTCCCTTCTCTGTGTGTCGTCTTTGAGCTGGGGGCTCACGTCCATCAGTGTGCGGGGTCCATGCTCGGCGCTCGTCCAGCATGCCACTCGCTCTGTGTAGTTGAGGCTGCCCCCCCCGAAGCATGCCTTCCTGCCCTGCATGTTCAGAAAGTGGGAGACATATGCCCACAGCCCAGAGCACTAGCGTAGACACAGCCGTTGGAACCCTGGAGGTAGAAAAACGGTCCTTCTCCTAGGACCACGCTGCCAGGAGTACAGGGGTCTGGACCCGATTCTGCCTCCTGGGCCAGCCTCTTCCCTGAGGCTCAGGCTTCCATCTGTAAAACAGTGGCACCCAATGACCCCTTTGGTTATTGGCTACTGGACTGTGGCCCTTGTGAGTTCTGATCCCCTAGAATAGCATGTGAAATGCGACCTGGGAGTCGGAGGCCCTGAATTTAAATCCCATCTCTGGCTATTTGATTCCTGCGTGAATTTCAGGCTCTCAGTGGTTCAAAGCAGGGGTGGGAAGAGGTGATCTGTCTGTCCCTTCCTACTAGAACATTCTAGGACTGTAAGCTTGCTTTTTGCTCCTATGCCTTGTGCTATTCCCACCATCATCGCTTCTTGTGGCTTCCTGATTCCAAATGTGTGTTGCTTGTGCCCGATGCGGGGAAGCTGGGGTGGAGGCTCCAGCTGCCAGCAAACGGTGGGTGGTAGCGCCACACAAAAGGTGGCACCTTTATTTTATTTTTCTTCTCTCCTCACTGTCTCACTAAAGGAAGAGAAGAAACTACCCCCTCCGGTCCCAAAGAAGCCAGCCAAATCCAAGCCGGCAGTGAGCCGCGACAAGGCCTCTGACGCTGGGGACAAGCAGCGTCAGGAGGCCCGCAAGAGGCTCCTGGCGGCCAAGCGGGCAGCTTCCGTGCGGCAGAACTCAGCCACGGAGAGTGCGGACAGCATCGAGATTTATGTCCCTGAGGCCCAGACCCGGCTCTGAGACCAGGAAGCAGGAAGCAAACAATTTTAAGTCATTAAAAAAAGAAACCTACAAACTAAATGCAAAAGGAACAAAAATTTCTCAACCTTTAGTGTGGTTATTCTGTCTAGAGACCCTGAGCCAACTTTCAAATTGACGCATACAAGGGCTCACAATTTGGCTTTTTTGGGTCCCTCCCAGCTTTAGGTTATGAAGACTTCACACAAAAAAATCAACAGAAACACAAAACTATAAAACTCTTTTTTCCTCTTGCTGGCCGTGGTGGACTAGATAGATGGACTTCGGCAACGCCCCGGCCCAGCCTCCAGACTACGGTCTTTTTACTTGCTCTATCTAATGAGAACTTAAACTAGCTTGTTTACAAGATGATGACAGCCCAAGGGCAGCCTTGGGCACCTACTAAGATGATGGACTTCGGCAACGCCCCGGCCCAGCCTCCAGACTACGGTCTTTTTACTTGCTCTATCTAATGAGAACTTAAACTAGCTTGTTTACAAGATGATGACAGCCCAAGGGCAGCCTTGGGCACCTGCCATGTCCTTCCTCCTTTTCCTGGCTACCCCAGCTCTGACCTTGGAGTTTTCATTCTTATGTTTTTCTCTTTTCCCTTAAGAGCTCACACAGGGGTCACTATTCTGACTATTGGCTTTCTGGTTCTCAGCCCTTTTTGTGGGTGAGCCCAGAAGACAGAGAGATGGACACGCGTCCCCTCCCCCACCAAGTGCTCACGCACGCGCGCGCGCGCGCGCGCAGATAGATATAGGTTCCTCTCAGCAGAAGCAGCCCTCCCACTGTGATCTGCCAGCCCTAGGCAGCGTCAGGCGGGTGACTCGCCTCTCTGAGATCATGAGGAGGGCTGAAGTCTTTGGGGGGGGGGGGGGATGAGATAAAAACCACAGCTTACCACACTCCAGACTCCCGCCTTTTTCTTCTCTCCAGCCCCTTCTTCCTTCAGCAAAATGTATGACCTAGAGTGACTTGCAGGGACCACTCAAGAGAGGGACCCCATTTTCCAGGGGTCATGTGTCCCTGGCCGAGCCTGTGTACAGTACCCGAGGGGCGGGCGGCTGTGTCTGTACGTATGTGTACATATGCACATAGACCTTAGAGTGTATATTTAACAAACGCCCCTCTGCTCACCCATGCCCACCAGCGCCACCGCTGGCTCTCGGGGGCACCTGGCAGGAGGCGGGTGTGTGAATAGCATATATTTTTACATGTACTATATCTAGGTGTGTGTACAAGTGTGTGTAAAAATATATACCTTGTGTGTAAGCAGCCCCCCCCTTTTCTTGTCTCTCACCTGACCGCACCCCCTCCCCCCCGGCAATGGGCCCATCTGCCCGGCCTCTGAGTTTTCTATTTTTTTACCCCGGTCATCCTTCTCTCTCCCCTGCCCCCTAGCCCCACTCCCAGGGTGTCATGAGCCCTGAGCTGCAATGGCCCAGGCCTGCAGGGTGAGGTGGGGGGCAGGGAGGGAGAGGGCGAGGCCAGGCCCGCAGCAAGCTCCGTGCACGAGGGCCTCTCTCCTGTGGCCACGGCTGCGGCACTGGAGACGTCCTCGTGTCCAGCACCTGCCACAGGGGCCCCGGGTGAACTGTGGGCCTGCTCTAGGGCCCATTCCAGCTTGGCCGCCGTCTGTGACCTTGGGCAAGTCACTTGACCTCTGTGTGCCTCAACTTCCTCCTCTGTAAAATGGGGACAGTCCCCGCCCCTCCCTACCTCACAGGCATGTTGTGAGAATAAATGAGGTAACGTGCACCACGGGCTCATGGTGTTATTGCAGCGGGACGGGCCAGGCTGGGATGAGGCGGGTGGAGTAGACGCCCCAGGAGACAGCCAGACCCCTTCCAAGTGGCAGCTCATCGGAGACAGGCTGACGAGTGCAAACTGTAACACCAGTGCTCTCATGCACCACCTCTGTGACCCCCGGCAAGAAAACTAAGCTCTCGGTTCCCTTCTCCGAAAGATGAGTGTGTAACATCTGCCTGCAGCTTCCTCCAGAGAAGTAAATGCTTCATCGTTGCTATATGGGAGCTGAGATGGGCTGCCCACGCTGACAACTCACGCCCCCTCCATAGACCCCGACTCTGCGTGCGCTTCACCCAGGACGGGGCACTCGGTACCCCAGCAGCTGCCTGCACCCTGACAGTTACATGCACTGGATGCACTTCCTGAGCACCTACCCTGCTCAGAGAGCTCACGCCCCAGTGGGGGAGACACGGAAAATGCCATAGGTGAGTTCCAGTCTACAGCAGATGGTAGAAAAGGAGATGCAGCACAGTGAGGCTGTGGGAACCCATGACAGCTCCGCCAAACCCAGGTCAAGCCTGAAGGACAGTGGGTATTAACCAGCTTCGGGAGATGGGGAAGGGATGCAGGGGAGGACAGGAGGAAACGTAGGTGCCCATGTCTGGTGGTAAGAACATGTGTTTCAGAAAGTTCTTGGGCCCGGCCGAGCTGCAGGCACCTGGTCTCCTCCCTTGGCACAACGCAGCGGAGGTGCTGGTGACCTCAAGCCCAGGGGAACCACCTTCCCAGGAACTTTGTTCGGGCTGCCCTGCCTTCCCCAGAGGGGCCGCTCGTGAGCTCATCTGAAGCCTGTGAGCCAGACCCCCTGCGGTAGGAGTGCTGTGCCCTCACGTCTAGATCCTGGTAGTGGTGGCTGAGCGTCCAGTGACCATGGATGGCTCAGATTAACTCCTGGGGCTGGCACCTTCCTGGACCTACCCCTGCCCTGAGACATGGCTGAGGGTGACTCGAAGGTAAGTGAACGGGTTTCAGGTTGCCTGGGCACTGAGCCAGATACTCAGAGCTGTGAGTGAACACAGGAGGCAGTCAGGCTGGACTTGACCGGCGAGCAGCCCAGCTCTACTGCTGACGGGCCTCGGGGAACTGGGTGGACCCCTACCCCTTCAGAGCCTGAGTGTTTCCGCAGCAGCAGGGGAGGGGCCTGGAGGGTTAGATCAGGGTCTCAGGGAGGGTCCTGCACTCCCTGTATCAGAGTACCTGGGCCCCCTCTCCCAGCCCTGCTGGTGCAGCAGAGGAGAGGCCCACCCTCCCCAAGTTGAAAGAATAGTTTAATGTCCTTTACCCAGAATCACCAACTGTCAAGATTTTGCCATATTTGCATTGTTCCTCCCGGGGACATACACAAACATCCCCCTCACCTTGAGCCATTTAAAAATAAGCTGCACATACCATGCTGCTTCACCCCCAAATACACCAGGCGACACCTAAGAATAAGGATATTCCTACATGAGCACAATACCACTATTACTCTCTAATTTAACAAACGAGTGACCCTCGAGCACCTCCCTTACCCAGGAGGGCACTTAGTGCCCAGACATTAATACCAGCTAAAGCAGGGCCATACTCCAAGTGCCCGAGCAGTTTCCTCCATGGCTTCTCCTTTGTATCCATCCAGGATCCAGTGAAGGAAGGATCATTCGCTGCTTTCAGTTATCATGTCTCTTTAGTCTCGTTGAATCAGAAACAGTTTCCCCACTTTTTTTTTTTTCATGACATTGACATTTTTTAAGTATCCAAGCATCTTAGAGAATGTTACATAATTTGGATTTCTGTTTTCTCATGACTCAGATTAAACAGTCTGAACAAGAAGATGGCTTAGATGATGTCCCATCTCCTGTACTCTGTTCTTTCAGGGAGGCATTTGTCATTACAGGGAAAGGCCGACAGCAGCTTCCCAGAGAAGCTGGGAGTGAGTCCTCGGTTTCTGCATTTCCAAAGCACAATCCTTGAGGGAACAGGGCCAAACAGAGACAGAAAGCACCCTCCTGAAGGCTGCAGGGTGCTGGGGAAGAGGAAAGGGAGCAGAGAAGGAGACTGTTCACCATCCCTGGGTCCCTGAGAACCACCCAGGGGCTGCAGGTCAGAAAGCAGGGAGGCCCAGGTTCCCCTGTAAACCTCCTGCTCCCCAAGAGTTTGTGGGTCCCAAGCCTTTCGGAGTCCCCGCCCCGTAGCCTGAGAGCAGAGAAAGAAGGCTCAGCCGTAGCCAGGAGCAGCACAGGGCTCAGGGGCCTTGTGGCCAGGCCAGTAGGACAAAGCCATTGTCACCAGTGGCCTGAGATCCAGAGACCGTGAGGACCCCCAGACCAACTGAGATGAAGTTCCTACCACCAGCACTGGAACGGGGTTTATAAAAGAAACTTAAAATGAAGTTGTATCAGGACTTCTCTGGTGGTCCAGTGGGTAAGACTCTGCGCTCCCAATGCAGGGGACCCAGGTTCGATCACTGGTTGGGGAACTAGGTGCTGCACGCATGCCACAACTAAGAGCCCACATGTCGCAACTAAGAAGTCTGCATGCCGCAACTAAGAGATGCCATGCCACATCTAAGACCTGGCACTAAATAAATAAATAAAAAAAAATAAATCTAAACAAAAAAATGAAGTTGTATCTCCTACTGATACGAATTTGGCTGATCTGAAAAATCAATGTGGTCCCCACTGCCTCTTCCCTATGGCAGCCAGAGGGACTCCTCGAAAATCCCCCTCTGCTCAGGACCCTTTGAAGCCTTCCCAGTACCAGCAAGAGAAAATCCAGCCTCCTCACCTTGGCCTTGGAGGCCTATGCCCACCTTTCTAGGTACATCTCCCATGGGAGCCCATCCCCTGCTCTCTGCCTTCCAGCCTCACCTCAGGCCTTGCACAGGGAGCCATGGCTCCCCCACCAATGCATCTATTCTTTCCTCAGCTCTCAGGCCAGCTGGCATTTCTGCAGTGAAACCTTCCCAAAGCACCTCAGCCAGGCCAGGCTGGTGCAAACCCCCTGCTCTAACTCTTGGAGCTGGACGGTCACTTCACTTACCTTGCCTTGTTGCTGTCACTGATGCTTAGATCTGTGAGATTACTTATGAATATCTGTCTCCACCAGGAAACAATGGGCTCCCTGAGGGCAGGAATAGAGTTTTTTTCACTAGTCTCAGTGCCTAGCACAGAGGAGAGCCTCAAGAACTGTTTTCTAAATGAATGACCTTGTTGCGGGGAGTAGAGGTGGGACTTCACAGAGAAGGTCATATTTGAGCTGGGCCTTGAAGGATGAGCAGGAGTTCCCCAAGCTGTGGCAGTGAAGGGCACAGCAAGCAGTGGCAGAAGTCTAAGCCTGTGCTGCCGCTCAGGGAAGGGGCGGTGCTGGACAAGCCTTGAATGCCAGGTTAAGTAGTAAGGGCTTTTTTTTTTGGCAGCGGGGGGAGGGTACGCGGGCCTCTCACTGTCGTGGCCTCTCCCGTCGCGGAGCACAGGCTCCAGATGCGCAGGCTCAGCGGCCATGGCTCACGGGCCCAGCCGCCCTGCGGAATGTGGGATCTTCCCGGACCGGGGCACGAACCCGCATCTCCTGCATCGGCAGGCGGACTCTCACCCACTGCGCCACCAGGGAAGCCCGTTAGGGCTTTTACCAGCTTTGAACAGAGCAAGGACACTTCCTTCCACAGAACCCAGCTTCCCATAAGACAGAAGCCCCCAGTCCAAGCCTCCATGGAGCCATGGTACTCTGGTGACCCAGTCAGCACCACGGTTTGTCTCTAAAACATGTCAGCGGACCCCAGGCCTGGTGAAGCCCTGTGACCAACAGGGGACATGGGCCCTTGGAGACCCTCAACTGCTAATAGCTTTAACCTCCTACAGACTGACAACTCCAACATCTAAGTCTACAACCTGTACCTTTCCTTGACCTTTGTACTTCCCACTCACCTCCACTTAGACGTCTAACAGGTGATCTCAAAGTTAACACGTCCACCAACCAGTAAAAGGAAGTGAGAATAGTTAGAAAAATCACCATTTGACAACCATCATAGTAACAACTGGATCATCCGTGCGTGTTAAAAGCCATGGGTAAAAGTTTGATGAGGAACAGAATATTTAGTCTCAAAGGAGCACCCCACAAATTACCTATTAATGAACACATTAATTACAAAAGGGAAAAACAGTAATTTTCTGATAAATAAATCTGGCAGACACTAGATGGCCAAAGTTAATTTTTCCGATCACTGGTAATAATGACATCATACGTGTTTCCTGGTAAGATGCACTGGGAAGAGTACAGCATCACTTCTGTGATATTCCTGTCAAAAATCCATGACCTGAAGCTAATCATGAGGGAGCACCAAGTAACTGGCTGGGACTCTCCAAAAACGTCAGTGCATGAAAGACACAGAAAAGCTAAAGGACAGTTCTAAGGGACCGAGATTAAAGACATTTCAATAGATGCAGAATAAACATTTGATAAAACCCAACACACTTTCATGATAAAAATGCTCAACAAATTAGAACATCCTCAAGCTGATAATGGACATCCAAAAAAAAAAAAAAAAAATCCACAGCTAACGTGTTTAATGGTGAAAGACTGAAAGCTTTCCCCTCAAGATAAGGAACAAGACGAAGAGGTTCACTCTTGCCACTTCTATTCAATATTGTACGGTAGGTTCCAGCCAGGGCCTTTAGGCAAGAATGAATAAATGAATGAATGGATGGCATCTAAATTGGAAAGAAAGAAGTTAAACTACCTCTATTTGCAGATAACATGATCTTTCATATAGAAAACCCTAAGGTATCCACAAAAAAATTATCAGAGTTAATAAATTAGTTCAGCAGTGTTCCTGGAAGCAAGATCAATGTACAAAAACCAATCGTATCTCTACTGTGATATAATAAATAATAAATATTTGGTCTTCATCCCTAGTTCCTGGTACACAGCTCCTGAAACCCTTGGACTCTCTGGAGTGATGAGAATCTTTTGTATGCTAATGGCAGGACTGGTGGCTGGGGGCCCCTAGATAGCTTCAGGATGGGGGCTGGTTGCTAGAAAGACCAAGGCATGGTTAGCGGGTTAGAAATTTCAGCCTCATTCCCCAACTTCCAGGGAGGGAAGAGGGGCTGGAGATTAAATCAGTCATAATGGCCAAAGATTTAATCATGCCTCTGTAATGAAACCTCCGTAAAAACCCCTACACAACAGAGTTTGGAGTGCTTCCAGGCTGGTGAACACTTCAAGGTGCTGAGAAGATGGCATCCCTGGAGAGGGCATGGAAGCTCCCCCCTTCCCCTGCCCCCACTTTGTCCTGTGCATCTCTTCCATTTGGCTGTTCCTGAGTTGTAAACTGATCATAGTAATTAAACTGCTTTCCTGAGTTCTATGAGCAGTTCTAAGAAATTATTATCCTGGTGTTGCAGGAAAGGGGACCCCTTCCAGGGCCCAAGAGTAGGCTCTTGTCTAACACTCAGAGATGAACTGTCTGAGGAGACACACGTGCTGAGAAAGCAAAAGAATTTATCGGGAAGGGGTGCCCAGGCAGAATTTATAGGGTAAGGGAACCCAGGAGAACTGCTCTGCCACATGGCTCAAAGTCTCAGGGTTTATGGTAATGGGATTAGTTTCCGGGCTGTCTCTGGCCAATCATCTTGCTTGGCCCATAGTCTCACTCGGGATCCTTCCTGGTGGCAGGCTCCTCTCTCAGCCAAGATGGATTCCAGTCCTTATCGGGACTTCCTGTTGTGAGACAACTCAGGCAAGGGAGCCTGGCTAAGGCTGGTGGTTTGGGTCAACAGCTCCCTAACACTGGCGGGGAGGGATGTGTAGTAACCCACAATTTGTAGTCAAGTTGGACAAAAGTATGGGTAACCTGGGTCTGATGTGAGGGAAATCTTGTGGGACTGAGCCCTTAAACCTGTGGCATCTGACACTAACTCCAGGTAATTAGGGTTAGAATTGAACCGAATAGTAGGACATCCAATTGGTGTCCAGAGAGTTGGAGAATTGACTGGTGTGAGGAAAATACCCACATATTTGGTGTCAGAAGTATCGTGAGTAAAAACAGTTCAACTACCAGTGAACACACTGAAAATGAGTTTAAGAAAACAATTCCATTTACAATAGCATCAAAAGACTAAAACGCTTAGGAATACATTTACCAAAAGAAGTACAAGACTTGTAAACTGAAAACTACAAAACATCATTAAGAGAAATTTTAAAAGATCGAAGTAAAAGGAAAGGCACTTCATGTTCATGGATCAGAAGACTTAATATTGTTAAGACAGCAATACTCCCCCAAATTAACCTACAGGTTGAGCACAATCTCTATCAAAATCCCAGCTGCCTTTTCTGTAGAAATTGACAAGCTGATCTTAATTGATATGGAAATGCAAGAGACTCTGAATAGCCAAGCAATAGTGAAAAAGAAGAACAAAGTTGGACGAAACACTTCCTGATTACAAAACTAAAGTAATCAAGATTGTGTGGTACTGCCATAAGGGTAGACATATATATCAATGAAGTAGAATTGAGAGTCCAGAAATAACCCATACATTTATGGACAACTGATTTTCAACAAGAGAGCCAAGAAAATTCAATGGAGAAAGAATAGTCTTTTCAGCAAATGGTGCTGCAACAACTGGATATCCACATGCAAAAGAAGCAAGTTAGACCCTTACCTCACTCCCTATACAAAATTAACTTAAAGTGGATTAGAGACCTAAATTGAAGAGCTAAAACTACAAAACTCTTAGGATAAAACATAGGTATAAATATTTACAACCTTGGATTAGGCAATGGTTTCATGGATATGATAAAAAAAAAAAAGGCACAAGAAACCAAAGAAAAAATAAACTTCATCAAAGTTAAAAACATTTATGCATCTTTAAACAAACCCAAAAATGAAAAGATAACCCACAGAATGGGAGAGAAGATTTGAAAATCATATACCTGGTAAGGGTGTAATAGCTAGACTATACAAAGCAACTTTGCAACCCAACAACAAAAAAAGAAATTTTAAAATGGGCAAAATATCTGAATAATCATTTCTTCAAAGAAGATATACAAATGTCCAATCAGCACGTGAAGAGGTGTTCAAGATAACAAGTCTTTAGGGAAATGCTAATCAAAACCACAATGAGATACCACTTCACACCCAACAGAATGACTAGAAGACTAGTATTAGTGAGGATGTGGAGAAACTGGAACCCTCACACATTTTTGGTGGTAATGTAAAACAACGCAGCACTGAGGAAAACAGTTTGGAAGCCCCAAACTGTTTAAACATAGAGTTAACAGATGACCCAGCAATTCCACTTTTAGATATATATCCAAAAAAGTGAATATATACATCCACACATAAACTTATACACCAATATTCATAGTATCATTATTTATAATAGCCAAAAAGTGGAAACAACCCAAATATCAATCAACTGATAAATATGTAAACAAAATGTGGTATAGCAATAAAATGGAATACTATTCAGCAATAAAAAGAATGAAGTACTGATACACGTTATAACATAGATGAACCTTGAAAACATTATGCTAAGTGAAAGGAGGCAGTCACAAAACGCCACATATTATATGATTCCATTTACATTAAATTTCCAGAGTAAACAAATCCGGAGACAGAAGATAGATTAGTGTTTGCCAGGGGATGAGGGGAAGGGGAAGTGGGGAGTGACTGCTAATGAGTATGCTGATTCTTGGGGGATGATAAAATGTTCTGGAATTACATGGTGGTGATGGTTGTATAACTCTGTGAGTATTCTAAAACCACTGAATTGTACACTTGAAAAGGGTGAATTTTATGGTATACAAAAATTATATAAATTTTAAAAATTATTTTAAACAGAGAAGTCCACAGAATGGAAGAAAATTTTTGCAAATCATATTATCTGATAAGGAATTAATATCCAGAATATACAAAAAAACTCTTACAACTCAACAACAAAAAAAGCTGATTTTTTTTCTGCGGGGTGGGGTGGGCATGTCATGTGGCATGCAGGATCCCAGTTCCCTGACCAGGGATCGAACCCGTGCCCCCTGCAGTGGACTCATGGAGTCTTAACCACTGGACCACCAGGGAAGTCCAACAACCTGATTTTTTAAATGGGCAAAGAATTTGAATAGACATTTCTCCAAAGAAGATACACAAATGGTCAATAAGCACATGAAAAGATACTTAACATTAGTTATTATGGAAATACAAATCAAAACCACAATGAGATATCACTTCACACCCATTAGGATGACTATTATTAAAAAGAAAGAAAGGAAGGAAGGAAGGGAGGAAGGAAGAAAGAAGAACAGAAAATAACAAGTGTTGGCGAGGATGTAGAGAAATTACAACCCTTGCGTACTGTTGGTGGGAATGTAAAATGGTACAGCTTCTGTGGAAAACGGTATGGCGGTTCCTCAAACAAATTAAAAACAGAATTACCATATAATCCTGCAATTTTGCTTCTGGATGTATACCCCCAAAGAATAAAAAGCAAGGACATGAAAAGATATTTGTACTACACCCATGTTAATAGCAGCATTATTCACAACAGCCAAAAGATGGAAAGAACCACATCACATGTCTGGTGACAGATGAATGGATAAGCAAAATGTGGTCTCTCCACACAATGGAATATTATTTAGCCTTAAAAAGTAAAACAATTCTGACATATGCTAAAAAATGGATGAACCTTGAAGAAATTATGCTAAGTGAAATAAGCTGGCCACAAAAGGACAAATACTGTTTGATTCCACTTATAGGAGGGACACAGAGTAGTCAAATTCATAGAGACAGAAAGTAGAATGGTGGTTACCTAGCAGCTCAGGGAAAAGAAGAGGGAGTTACTATTTAATGGCTACAGAATTTATCAATAGTTCTGGAGATGGATGGTAGTGATAGTTGTACAACAATGTGAATGTACTTAATGCCACTGAACTGTACACTTAAAATTGGTTAAAATGATAAATTTTGTTATTTTACCATACACACACATACACACACACACACACACACACACACACACACACACACAGAGAAGGAGATCAAAGAAATATGATAACCTTGGATTGGCTATTGGACCAGAAAGAAATTTTTTATAAAGGACATTATTGGGATAATTGGCAAAACCTGAATATGGATTGTAAATTAGATAATAGTATTAAATCGGGGGCTTCCCTGGTGGCGCGGTGAGGCCCGCATACAACAACAACAACAACAAAAAAAAAAAAAAAAAAAATCGGGACTTCCCTGGTGGCACAGTGGATAAGAATCCGCCTGCCAATGCAGGGGACACGGGTTCGAGCCCTGGTCTGGGAGGATCCCACATGCCGTAGAGCAACTAAGCCCGTGTGCCACAACTACTGAACCTGCGCTCTAGAGCCCGTGAGCCACAACTACTGAGCCCGCCTGCCACAGCTACTGAAGCCCACATGCTTAGAGCCCATGCTCCGCAACAAGAGAAGCCACCTTAGTGAGAAGCCCACGCACCACAATGAAGAGTAGCCCCCAATCACCACAACTAGAGAAAGCCTGCGCAGCAACTAAGACCCAATGCAGCCAAAAATAAAAAAATTAAATCTTAAAAAAAAAAAGTATTAAATCAATGTTAAAATTTTCCTGATGTTTACAAGGATATATTGTACAACATGGGGAACATAGCCAATATTTTACAGTAACTATAAGTGGAGTATAACCTTTAAAAATTGTGAATCACTATATTGTACACCTGTAACTTATAATACTGTACATCAACTATATTTCAATAAAAATTTTTTTCCTGATTTTAATCACTGTATTATGGATATGTAATATAATCTCCTTTTTAGGAGATACTCACTGAAGTACTTCGGGGTAAAAGGGCTTGATGTGTGCAACTTACTCTCAAATGGTTGGGGAGGAGGATACACACACACACGGAAGACGGCATAATAAAGCCAAATGTTAACAATTAGAGAATCTGGGTGAAGGTGTATATAGGAGCTCTTTGTACAGTTCTTGTAACTTTACTGTAAGTGTGAAACTATTTCAAAGTTTTTAAAATTTAATATGTCCAAAATAGAACTTCTGATCTCTCACCAAACCTGCTCCTTCCATAAGAGACTCATCTTAGAAAATGGAAGCTCTTTCTTTCCAGCTGCTCAGACCAGAACCCTTGGAGTCTTCAAGTCTTCCTTGACTCTCACACACATACCAATCCATGCGAAAATCCTATTGGATGCAACTTCAAAATACGTCCAGATGGGAATTCCCTGGTGATCCAGTGGTTAAGACTACACGCGTTCACTGCCGAGGGCCCAGGTTTGATCCCTGGTCGGGGAAATAAGATCCTACAAGCCGCACTGCATGGCCACCCTCCCTCCCGAGCCAAAAAAATATGTCCAGAATCCCATCACTTCTCCCACGGCCACCACACTAGTCTGGACACCTCATCCTGTTGAATAGCTCCTCACTGGTCTCCCTGCTTCCCCCTCCCCAACCCCAAAGGGGATTCAGTTAGAACATAAGCCAGATCATGCCACCCTTCTGCTCAGAACTCTGATGTCTCACAGCGGCCTACGAGTGTAAGCAGGTAAGTTAAGGGGTCCCTGGAGAAAGAGAACCAGGCATGGCTTTCTTGACATAAGAGAAGCCATTTTGGCCTAAGTCATTTTGTGATCTAAGCCTGACCACTATGCTTGCCCTTGAACAGGTCTCAGTAATTAATGATCTTAACAAAGGAATGCAGGAACAGAGAAAAGGCAGTCAAACAACAGTGCACTGATAAAGCAGAGTCCTAGTTCCTCCTCAAGGGATAGGCATAATAACTTGTCTTTGCGCTCTGCAGGGACTAAGACCCCCCACCCCAGGTGGAGGACAGAATGATGATGCTGACCCTCCTGACTTCAGCTAAAGCTTGGACCTTGGCCCCATTTCCATGCGGATTTCTCCTCTGCTCAAGCCCCTTCATGAATATGCATGTACCCTTAGCTTAAAACTTCCCCAGTTTTGCTGTTCAGGGAAACACTGCTTTGGGAAAGATCACCAGCAAGATTCTCCTTACTGGCTGCAAGTAATAATAAATCCTTCCTTCTCCTGATCTTTGGCTTGTTAGTGTCTATTGGCTTGACACCCACCAAGAGGCAAACCCAGTTTTGGGGTAACACAAGGATCCCCGGGCTAGGTCCCTAGTGCTTCTCAGACCTCCTCTCCCACCCCCGTCCCCTCAGTCACACTGACCTCCTGCTGCTCCTTGACCGTGACCTGGGCAAGCTCCCCCTACAGGACTTCTGCCTCAGAGGCTCACTGGGCTGGCTCACCCCCTCACATCCTTCAGCGCTGCCCAAATGTCACTTCCTGGGAGGCAGCCCCACCTCCTGTTACTCTCTCTCCCCTCACCTAGTTTTATTCTTCCTCAAGGCATTTATTTCTACCCTCCAAGCCATGGAGCTACTTGTTCATGGTATTTCCCTCCACAAGAACAAATGCTTCCTGAGTGCAATTACTTGAGTATTTACCCCAGCACCCAAGCACAGTGCCTGGCAGGTAGCAGGTGTCAGTTAATATTTACAGAGTAAGTAATTGGGCGCTGACAAGTTCCCTTGGGGGCTTCCCTGGTGGCGCAGTGGTTGAGAGTCCGCCTGCCGATGCAGGGGACGCGGGTTGGTACCCCGGTCTGGGAAGATCCCACATGCCGCGGAGCGGCTGAGCCCGTGAGCCATGGCCGCTGAGCCTGCGCGTCCGGAGCCTGTGCTCCGCAATGGGAGAGGCCACAACAGTGAGGCCCGCGTACCGCAAAAAAAAAAATAAAATAAAATAAAAAAATAAAGTTCCCTTGGGAACGTCCGGGTTGGATTAAAGGGGAGAGAGAGCAGGGCGGGAGTCCAGGTAGGGGCTGATGGGTAAGGTGTTCGTTCACGGGTCAAAATGATGGACCTGATGCCCGATGGCAGAGGGGATGGGTCTGTCCTTCCAGGCTCCATCCTCCAACTCAGGCCAACAAGAGGGGGATAGGGGGTGCAGCCCCTTTGGCAAGGATGCTCCGAGGGTCCGCTAGCCCCTGCTCCTCTCGCTGGCTCCCCAGGGTCTACGTGGGTCTTTCTGGCCACTCTTTCACTGAATTCTCACCACCACACTCCCATTTTACAGGTGAGGAAACTGAGGGCACCTAGAGAGAAGAATGACTTGGCTAAGGTGGGCTGCCCCCAGTGCGGTCCTACCCAACTTTCATGTGTGCCCCACACCCCAGGAGGCTGACTTCTGGCTCTGTATGAGGATAGTGGGTTCCCTCTGACACGCCTCTTCTCTGGGACTAGAAAAAAGCCATACTTGGCCTGGTGTAAGGAGGCCCTCCCCCGGGAATGGGCCGGGCAGCACGCCTTTGGGGGAAAGATGGGGGTAGGGTCTGAGGACTAGAGGCCCCTGGATGTTCTGCCGGCCTCGCAGGAGACGAAGGGCCGGCCCAGATAAACCCCCTTCCCCGGGCAGTCCAGGCCCCCTACTCACCCCCGTCACCTCCCCGGTCCACGATGGGGAAGGCCCTGGCAGCCTGGGGGTTCACCCGGGAACACCCCACCTCCCGGGTCCGTGGGTCGAGGCCAAATAAGGCCGGGCTGCCGCGGCCCCGCCCCCGTCCCGCCGCCGCCGCACATTCTTCTGCCTTGTAAGGCCCGGCGCCGCGCCCCGCCCCGCGCCCCCGCCGCGCCCAGCCCGGACCCCACCGACGGCCCGCCAGCCCCGGCTCCGCACCCGCTCCGCGCACCGAGCCAGCGCCTTCTCCGCACCAGGTGGGAGCCCGGCGGCCCGGGTGGTCTAGCGTGGGCGGTGTGACGGCCTCGGCCCGAACTTGGGGACGCAGGGAGGTGTCGGAGGGCCTCTGGGCAGGGACAGCTCGTGGGCCTGGCTGGGGTTGCGAGGTTGCTCGGTCTGACGGGGATTCTGGCTGGGTCTGGGCAGCAGGGAGACTGTTCCCGGCTCTGGGAACCAGTGGGTCTATGGCCAGGGAGGACTGTCCAGGCCCTGCCCCTTTGCTGTGCAGTTAGAGGCGCGAAGCCCAGGACTCGGGATGCCCGGGAGGACGGGAGGGCGTTGTGGCTGCCGATGTTCCCTGCCCTAGGGGACCCATGTGTGTCCTCCAGAGCGCCCGGGTCCCATCCCCCATCTCCTGGGTCAGGAGAGAGGAATGGAGACCGAGACACCCCCGCCCACACACACGGAGGCTGTGTGCCGCGCCCCGGGGCTTGCCCACTCTGAGCCATCTGCCCACCTGGGCCTGCTGGGTGGGGAAGTTGCGCCAGGGGTCCTCTGCGGGCTCACCCCACCCCCCGGCTGGGCAAGGACCTGGGCTTCAGGACCTGGTCCCCGCTCCTCCCCAGCCCTCCAGCTGCTCTGGCTACTCTCAGGAAAGGGTCAGATAACTCTGCCTCAGATGAGCTGAGTTTACCAGCAAGGCGTCTGGCACTGCCAGCCATAGGGACCATGAGGTAATGGGGGACACAGGCCTTGTCTTTGCTGTTATGGTGGGATTTCAGGCACCAGAAAGGGGGAGGTGGCACCTAGTTGCAGCAGGCCAAGTACCCGCTATATCGGATCGCTGGTGGCTAGGGTCCCCAGGAGGAGGAGGGGATGGCTCCAGGGCTAAGAGGCCAGCCTGTCTCTGACCCCAGTCCCTCAACCAAGACTGGAAACTGCCTCTGGTCACAAAGAGTCCTCAGCCCCTCAGTAGCTATCCGCCCACCATGAAAGGCCATTTGCCACCCCCAGACCCACCCCTAGCCCAGGGGTCCTGGATTCCAGTTGGACTCTACTCCTCTCATGGACACACCACTTCTCGGGCCTCAGTTCTTTTAACTGCACGGTGAGAGGCGCCCCACTCTCCCCACCCTGCTTCCCAAGACTGCTGGGATGGACAAACTGTACAGTTCAGTGCTCTAGGCCCTGTCACGGCCCCTCAGCACACGAGGGCGGGGATGGGGTGGCCAGGGAGGCAGGGGAGCCCAGCTAGTATCAGAGCAGTGGGTGAGCTCTTGGCCACTCCCGCCTCTGGTCGTGGCTTTCTCTCTCATCCTGCCATGTCTGCCCTAGAACTTTACGAGGGGCAGGGGGAGGGGAGGAGTGACAGTGATGATAACCATCACAGCCTCTGCTGGGCACAGTGGACTTCTCCTCCGCTGCCTTCTGTGGGTGCCATGAGTCAAAGTTCCCAGAGAACACCTGGCTCGGGGAAGGAGTGGGCCCTTCGAAGCACTAACCACAGGACAGCACCATCCCACTCCCACCAGGTCAAGGGTGGGAAAGGCTTTTGTCTACCCACCCTGAACCACAGGAGAAACCCTGAGGGCCAGGTGTGTCAGTCCAGTGGGACCCAGTGGGACAGTCTATAACTGTAGGCAGCCGTGGCTCTGGGGGAAGGGCTGGGGCTGGCCAGTGTCCCAGCTCAGGGTTTAAGATCTCAAAGGCCAAAGACGGCAAATGGCTTGAACAGGGTCATGAGATAAAGGCCTGGCGACAGATCGATGAGCACTTCAGGCTACCTGCAGATCCTCGACAAAGGGACTCAGGGCAGAGGAAAGAGGGAGGGCAGCAGTCCTGGGGCCTCTGCCAGGCCCACAACGGCCCCAGCTGAGGGGCACGTGGCCCTAGGTCTTCAGGGGCACACTCCCCACTAGCCATGACAAGGGTTCAGGGAAAGAGCCCCTTGCTGGGCCTCAGTTTCCCCATCTGTACAGTGGGGCCAGCAGACTGGGTGCAGTTGCCTTCACAGTCATTCATTAAACAAGCATCTGTGAGCACCACCGTGAGCTTAGGTTTAAATCGGGGGACATACACCAGCCCTGACTGATTGTGAGGGAGAGAGACCTTTAAGTGCTTTACTGTCAAAGCCAGGGTGGGGGAACTGCGCCCCAAGGGCTGTCTGAAGAACTGGGCTGGAGAAGGAAGGGCATTCCAGGGGGAAGCACCAAGAAGGAAAGTCGGGGCGGGGGGGGTGTCTGGGGAGCAGACATAGATGGCAGGAGGGATGCCATGAGGGATGCCATGGCCAGTCAGAGAGCAGGGCAGGAGGGGTTCACACAGGCCCTTTGATGCCAGGCTGAGGGGCCAGGACTTGCTGGGGGAGGGGAGGGGATGGGATGGCAGGAACCCTCAAGGGTTTCAAGGTGAAGTGTCTGGGTCTGTATGCGATGGGTGAGACAGGCTGGAGGCTCGGAGGCCAGGTCTAAACAAGGGTGACAGGAAGCTGGGGCTCTGAGCCGGGGCGGGGGGGAGCTTTACGCTCCTGTAAGCACTGAGGAGTGAGAACAAGGAGCAGGGCCCAAGTCAGGTCTACCTCCCACCCTAAGGGGCTGGTCAAGTGTGGGCAGGTGGGGGGAAGGGAGACTGCTCAGAGCACTGGCCTTCCAGAACCTCCAGGGGAGGGAGGGCAGGGATGGGGAGGAGGAGAGGAATGTCAGGAATGCAGGGCCGCCGACCCAGCTCCTTCCCGCTAGTGGGGGCAGGGAGCCTCAGAGCCTCTTACAAGGCAGCTCACCTTGTAAGCCGGAGAGAGGTGGACAGTGTAAATGCTATTAAGGCTTAAAGGAGATAAAGCACGGAAATGGTTGGCACCGAACCCAATCCTAAGTGTCTTACCCAAACAGTCACAGCAAAAATAGCTTCCTCTGTGCTGGGCACCATGCCAGGGTCTTCTTGGGCACTAAGTCAATTAATCCCTTCGGCTGGGCACTCCTATCCCATTCCCAGATGAGTATACTCACTCAGAGAGGTCGAGGAAGTTGTTTCAGATCACAGAGGGCCAACGCTGCATGCTTTTGTGATGAGCCGGGTGGCAGGAGCCCCAGGCCTATGGGAGCACGAAGACCGGCCCAGGCACTGACAGCCGAGCAGGGGTAGGCCAGAAGATTCTCTGGCCCGGGGTCACAGGCTCTCCCACTTACACCCACTGCCTACAGGAAAGCCCCACACGCCCGCAGCCAAGATGTCCAGTAAACGGGCCAAGGCCAAGACCACCAAGAAGCGGCCACAGCGGGCCACATCCAACGTCTTTGCGATGTTTGACCAGTCCCAGATCCAGGAGTTTAAGGAGGCCTTCAACATGATTGACCAGAACCGAGATGGCTTCATTGACAAGGAGGACTTGCACGACATGCTGGCCTCGCTGGGTGAGCAGGGGCGGGGCGGGGGAGTCCAAGTGGGCCCAGCAAGGGCTGCGGCTGGAGCAGGCAGTGGGGCTGCTCATCCCTTACGGAACACTTCCTGCGCACTGACATGAGGCACCCACCCTGGAGAGTAGCTGCCATCACTTTCTCCATTTAGCAGGTAGGGAAACTGAGGCACAGAGCAGTTCGCCACTGGACTTGAACCCAGACAGGCCCACTCCAGGGCAGGACTGCCTCAGGCAGATTTGTGGATTGGGCTGCCCGGTAGCATTTCATTTAAAGAAAGGGATCAGCAACTACAAGAAAGTTTGAACTGCATGGACTTTCCATTGTACAGTGGGGAAACTGAGGCCTTAGAAGGGAGGCCAGGGTATGTGCCCCCCTTCCTTAGAGGTCACCTGTGTCAGGCTCTGAGAGGCTGACTCCAGTGATTTCCTCAGAATCAGAGCTGAAAGGGCTCAGGAATCTAGTGCATCTCACCATTGCTCAGATGGGGAAACTGAGGTCCAGAGGCCAGGCCTCCAGACACCGGACCCCAGCCTATGGCTCTGCTTCCACATCCCTCCCCATGTGCTAGCCACAGACAACCACCCTCAACCCAAGTTCCTGGTGCCCCCTTCATCCAGGTGAGAGCATCTGGGCCAGACACTGGCTGGGGGAGGGGGTGGTCTCTGGCAGTAGAGGCGGCAGCCTATGGCCAGATAGGCCTGAATCAGTCCCTGGCATTGCCCCTCACAGCTGGGCAGTCCCGCTCTGTGCCTGTTTCCCCTCCTGTGCAGTGGTGACCGTGGCCCTTGTGTGCACCCCCAGGGTGCCTGGTGGGAGGAGCAAGCCACGTAGAGGGAGCAGGAGGGCTGCCATCACGCACTGCCCCCACCCTCGGCACCACACCTCTCCCGGCTTCAGGCCAGACTCACCTGAAGGCTCCCTCCCTCAGGAGGTCACCGGCAGGAAGGAGGACTGAGGCCTGGCGAGGGCAGGAGCTGTAAGTCCCCATGTCACCGCTCTTCAGGCCTCAGCCATCCCATGGGGACAGAGCAGAGTGTGTGAGGCTCACAGGAGACAGGGACACGAAGACTCCTTTCCGTGTATGAGGCAGCGCCTGCGCCCAGGGCCCTCAACCCCAGAGACTTGATGTCAGTTCTGGGCATCTACCCAGAAAATTCCTCACTCCTGTTTGTAGCTCATGTCAGTGAGTCCACAGATCAAGCACGGCCTCTGGTTAAGAACATCATCCTCTGAGAATTCCCTGGCAGTCCAGTGGTTAGGACTCCACAATTCCACTGCAGGGGGCATGGGTTGGATCCCTGGTCGGGGAACTCAGATCCTGCATGCCTCAGCGGCATGCCCAAAAACAAAAACAAAAAAGGAACATCATCCTCAGGTTAAAAAACAACAGCAGCAAATAATAAAATAATAACAAGAAGCAGCTCTGCAGGTATTATCTTAAATCTCAAAGCAATCCTATTAGGTAGGTGTGATTATCATTCCCACTTTATAAATGAGAAAACAGAGACTCAGAGAAGTTAAGAAATCTGCCCAAGGTCACACAGCTACTAAGTGGTAGAGTTGGGATTTGAACCAGCAGTTGGTTCAAATCCATAGGGCCAATGCCAATCGTTGTCCTGCCCATTTCACAGCCATTGCCTTCTTCACCTTCACAATTCTCCTCAGAGGCAGGGGAAACAGGCATAGAGCTGGGATTCAAACCCTAGCCTGTGTGGCACCAAAGCTCACTGGTTTAACTACTTTCAAAACTGTGCCTGGGACCTGGGGTCTGGCTGCCTGGCTTGAAATGCTGGCTCTACTCCTTACTCACTGCGTGACTAAGGACAAGTCCTAACCTCTGGGCCTCAGGTCCCACACCTGTGAAGGGGGATAAGAATGCTGACCTCACAGGTGGTGAAAGTTAAAGCAATAAGGCACATGGAGCACGGGACGCAGTGAGCGGTCAGCAGATGGGGGCCCTTATACTTCAGTGAGCATTACCCATGGCGGACATCCAGACCCCAGACCTGAGGAGGAAAGTGGTCAAGGCCACCTGCCAGGAGAGTGGGGAGGGAGCAGTCAGAGAGCCGGCCATCCCAGAGAGATGCTTTACAGTTTACAAAACGTACTGTCTCCTGTCTGTGGGGCCATGAAGGGAGGGGACAGGGAGGAGGGAGGGGACGGGAGGTGACAGCAGGCACAAATGGTCCTCCCACCACAGGGAAGAACCCCACGGACGAGTACCTGGAGGGCATGATGAGCGAGGCCCCGGGGCCCATCAACTTCACTATGTTCCTCACTATGTTTGGGGAGAAGCTGAACGGCACGGACCCCGAGGACGTGATCCGCAACGCCTTTGCCTGCTTCGACGAGGAGGCCTCAGGTCAGCAACCTCTGGATGGAGGCCTGGACAGGGCTGGGCCTGCACCCCTCCCCCAGGGCACCCCCGCGTATGCCGGGGGGACCCGGCTGCGCTGGGACTTCAGGGCCCCTTGCCCCCAAAGGCCAGAACAGAAATCACCCATTTCTGTTGCCAGAAGTATAAAAGCTATTCTACTTTCTTGTTTTCTCCCCCAAATGGGAGACTAAAACAGCCCACATCCACCAAGCTTTCCCATTTCCTAGTTCACCTGTTGGCCCAACGCACTAGGCCTCTGCTTTCTACCCTTCCAGACACCAAACCATTTCAGGCCCTCTGGCCAACGAGGTACAGAAACCAGCCCCCATCCTCAAATCTTCCAAAGGGCTTCTATCTCACAGCTGGTTTCTCCCAGGGACAGGCCAGCGCGACGCTGGCAGTAGTTGTTTCAGCAGTTTCTCGGGGGCCACAGGCACACTACTGGCCCAAGCATGTTTGAATGTTTTCCTGACTGCCATCACAGTCCCCTACCAGGTTGGCATATTTTCATCCCCATTTTCCAGATCAAACAGGCAAAGAGAGGTTAAGTAACTTGCCCAAGGTCACACTGCTAGAAAGAAGGGGTGGGGGTCAGCATTCAACCTCAGGCAGTGGAACTCTGGGGCTCACGCTCTTAAAGCAGGACATAGCCAGCACCGCCCCCCAGCCCCAGGTCCCCTGCAGAAACACCTCACCGACAGTCCCACGGCAGAACTCTTCCCTGTGGGCCCTAGTGACCTTGAACTGAACAGAGACCAGGGCTGTGGCTTTTCCTGGCCCCTCCGGGGTCTGAAAGGACTGGTGGGGGACCCAGGGGTAGAGGGTGTTAGGTGTGTCCTGGCCCGAGTCCCCGTCTCATGGCCCTGGCCCTGCCCCCCAGGTTTCATCCACGAGGACCACCTTCGGGAGCTGCTCACCACCATGGGCGACCGCTTCACAGATGAGGAAGTGGATGAGATGTACCGCGAGGCGCCCATTGATAAGAAAGGCAACTTCAACTACGTGGAGTTCACCCGCATCCTCAAACACGGCGCCAAGGACAAAGATGACTAGGCCAGCCCAGCCCCCCTGTGCCCAGGCCCGCGTCCCAGTCACCTGCTCCCTCAGACACTGTCTGCACCAGCTCCGCTCACAAACCCGCGAGCCCACAGGCCCCTCTCAGAGGATCCTCTCTCTGAGGGGTTAGGGTCCCAGCTCCCAGTGGAGGAAACGGGCTGAGAGAGTGCAGTGCCAGGCAAGGGGCAGAGCCAACGTGAGACGGGTGTTCTCCCCGTGACCCTCCAAGGAAACCCCATCTTCTTGGGAACTGGGCCAGAGGCTGGACCTGGAGGCACCAGGGGAAGGCCCCTCAAGAGAGCCCAGGCCTCGGCTGTTGCCCGCCCACTCCCAGGCTGCTCCCCACGGGCAGGGCCCTGCGTCCTGGTCTGGGACACCACTGCACGTGCAACCCTGTGCAGGGCATGAAAGCCCTTCCCCAGCCACTGCCACAAGCACGCGAACCTCACCCAGGCCCCCTCTCAGAGGACAAGATGCCAGTCCTGTCCCCTACACCCTGCCCAGCCACCAGAACACACGCCACCCCGCCGGGAGTGCGCTCCAGAAGATGCATGTAGGATGGGTGTCTGTCTCGGCGAGGCAGAATGTCTAATAGAAGGCTGAGCACGGCCTTGGGTCTGTGTGTCTGTGACTGGGGTGAAATAAAGGAGCCCCTATGCCCCGAACACCCCCCCACCCTCTCCTTCCATCCCCCAGGGCTGCCCCGATCCTCTCCAACCTGGCCCCTGGCCCAGGGAAGGCTCAGCTGAGACCAGACCAGCAGTGGGGAGCAGACAGCGGTGCTGAGGGGAAAAGCCCTCCTGGGAGGGAGAGGGCAGAGTGGGGAGGACCCACAGGAGTCACCACAGCAAATCCCAGCTGGGCGTCTGGGCCTCTGAGGGGGCAGCGGTCAAGGTCACAGCGTTCAGGACCACAGCCTGGATCTCCAGGGTCACCTCAGTGCTCCTGGAAAGTCAGGTGGTCCTGGAAGAACAGAGAGGCTTTGGGAACACTGAGAAGGGCTCATCCCATTAGCTCAGGGATGGAGAGGAGAGTGAATGGATTCCTTGCGGGCAGCTCCAGGCAGTTACCAGGTGCGTTCTGAGCTGCACCCGCCACAGCTGGAGGGTCAGTTCAGCCACAGGACCAGCTGCACAGCAAGCCACAGCTTTTCACATCCCACACGTGCAAGAGACAGGCAGGACGGGGATCCCTGTTACATTTGAACGATGGGGACACTGACCACGGTGCCTGGAGCATAAGAGGAGGGGAAATAATGGTTGAATGTGAACAGAGAGTCAAGAGGGACAGGGACTGCCTGAGGTCACCCAGTGGGTCTGGGGCAGAAAGAGAGCTGGACCTTGGCCTCTGGACCTTCCATGGGGCTCAGGCCAGGGCTGGACACATCCCACCTGACCCCAGCAGGGAGCAGGTGCTAGGCCCCGCTTGGTCCTGCTGCCCTCCCTAAGGGACACCCAGAGCCAGCCAGCCACAGGGCACGACAAAGGTCTGAGATCAGAGCCAAGGGAGCACTAAGCGCTAAGGGGATCCTGCACTGGCCCAGGAGGCCTGACCTCCCACAGGCCTCTGCCCCTATCGGGGCGCCAGGCCCCTTCCAGCCGCACCCTGGTCAGAGCCCCATGAAACCCCTCCTCTTGCCTCCAAATGGAGCCCCACAAGTCCCTGATCGCAACTTTAGATGGCGCCAGCCCCAAATGAGTCCCAACCAGGCCCAAACACTGCCCAGACTCAGTCCCAACCACACCGCACCCTTGACCCTGACCCCAGACTGTGGGCCCCGAGCGACCCTCGCCCCAACCCCATGCTGAGCCTGGCCACCCACTCACTGCAGCCAGCTCCCAGGGCTCCCAGAGCACTGGCCACGCATGCCTGACGCCAGGGCCACAGATCACTCGGCGGAGCCACTGTGGCACCAAAGGCCTTCCTGGAAGAAGGCAGGGACATGCGGTCAGGAACAAACATCCTCGATCCCAACCCCCAGTTTTGTCACAAGCCTACTCCCCCTCTACCCCAGAGGGAGAAGGCTTCACACCCAGGTGTGGGTGGGACAGAACCAGTGCAGCCTCACTGGTTTCAGAGCTGGCCTGGGGCTCACGGGACCCGGGGGATGGGAAAAGGGAAGTGTTCTGTGTGGAAGGGCAGGCCAGCAGGCCAGGGGGAATCTGCAGGAGCCGCTAAGAGGGAAATGGTGCTGCAGGGAATGGAAATGGCCTGAACAAAAGTCTGGGAGCAGGAGTGCCTGTGGCACATACTCAGGAGCCAGGGGGAAGGCAGTTTTTCACTCATTAATTTATTAACATATCACAGCAGCTTTTTAGAAAAGAAGCAACAGCAGCTAATGTTTTATTTCTCACAGGCAACATTTAGAGGTAACAGTGAAACACCCCCAGAACTTTCAAAGTCTGGCACAAAACTCAGAAGACACACACACACACACACACACACACACAGATCAGTGGATTTAAACGCATGAAGACTAAATGCTTCTGTAGGGCTAAAGAAACCATAAGCAAAGTTAAAACCAAATACAGATCGGGAGAAAATATTTGTAGCGTGATTAATAAAAAATGTCAATGACACTATCCTATAAAAAGAGCTTCAACCATTCAATATGAAAAAGGCAGGGAGTTCCCTGGCAGTCCAGTGGTTAGGACCTGGTCAGGGCAACCAAAAAAGAAAAGACAATGGTAGGAAAAAATGGGCAAATAATATGAAAAGAGAATCTCAGAAGAAATATAAACACTTAATAAACATGTTTTATTTTATTTTATTTTTTGGCCATGCCACACAGCTTGTGGGATCTCAGTTCCCTGACCAGGGATTGAACCCAGGCCATGGCAGTGAAAGGCTGGAATCCTAAACACTAGGCCACCAGGGAACTCCCTTTTTTCTTATTTTTTTTTTAAATAAGCATTTTTTAAGTGTTCGACATCATCATATAATTGTAAAAATATTCTATTTTTCCTAGTTTTTTCTAGTTTTAATTCTTATACTTAGATCTTTGATGAAAGTGCCTGGGTTTTTGACAATTATATTCCCAGGAACAATAGTTCTATCTGGAAAAAGTTGTATGACCTCAGACAACTCACATGATTGCATTACTTTTTTTTTTATTAGTTTTTTCTTAATTAAAAAAGTTTTAAATTGTGATAAAATACACACAACGTAGAATCTGCCATCTCAGCCATTTTTACATGTCAAGTATATTCACATTATTGTGTAACCGTCACCACCATCTCCAGAACTTTTTCATCTTCCCCAACTGATATGCTATTCCCATTAAACACTGAGTCCACATTCCCCCTCCCCTCAGGTCCTGGCAACCACAAGTCTAGTGTCTGTCTCTATGACTTTGACGACTCTAGGTACCTCATTTAAGTGGAATCATAGAGTATCTGTCCTTGTGTGCCTGGCTTACTTCACTTAGCATAATGTCCTCAAGGTTCATCCATGTTGTAGTATGTCAGAATGCCCTTCCTTTTTAAGGGTGGATAATATTCCATTGTGTGTATATACCACATTTTGCTTATCCATTCATCTGCCCATGGATGTTTGGGTTGTTTCCACCTTCTGGCTATTGTGAATGATGCTGCTATGAACATGGGTGTTGATTAGGTTTTTAATATATGTAGAGCACCTACTATGTGCCAGGCACATAATAAGCACTGGAGCTCTCAAAATGGACAAATCACAGTTCTGATGTTAAAGGAGTTCACAGGGTCATGGGGAGACTGTCTAGAAACCAGAGAGCACTGAGTAGTTCAGTGTGACAGGATCACAGAACAGGGATGCCCTCAGGTGGGAAAGGAGGCAAGGATCCAGGAGAAGGTGAGAAGTGAGGCGTAAATCAGGCCAGGTTCCCTCAGGCAGAGGAAACCACTGATGCAGAAGGCTGAGGTCACAGCTAAAGGGCCTCTAGCGCAGAACAAGGAGAAAGAGCCAAGCTGTGGCTCCCTTTACCACCAACCCAGAGACTCCAAGCAAGCCGGAGGGAGGTTAAGGGAACTGTCAACACCACCCCAAAACAAAGAGTCCTCTGGGGCCATGGTTGGGCCGCAATGGATGAGGTGGGGATGTGTAAGAGAAGAAGGGTAAACAGCAGCCCAAAGCAGAACGGGGATTCTGGGAGGGGTGGAAGTCTCTGGGCTGCGATTTTTTTGCCTCCACCATTTATCCCAAGCGTCAGGGTAACCTTGGGACAAAGACTGGAGACCACCCAAGTCCCTAGGCTTTCCTCTTGTTCCCATGAAGAAGACAGCACTTGAAAAAGAACTGCGCCAGGGTGGAGCTAAGACTAACACCGAGGCAAAGAAGAATTAATGAACCAAGACCAAGAATTTATCCATATTGTTAACAACTATAATACATGCCAACAATTCTTTTTAAAATATTTGTTTATTTATTTTGGCTGCACCAGTCTTCATTGCAGCATGCGGGCTCTTAGTTGCAGCATGCGGGATCCAGTTCCCTGACCAGGGATCGAACCCAGGCCCCCTGCATTGGGAGTGAGGAGTCTTAACCACTGGACCACCAGGGAAGTCCTCTCCATGCCAACAATTTTGAAAACCTAAACAAGTGAACAAATTCCTAGAACAGAGCCTTAGAAATGGCTCAGAAAGAAATGAGTTATAATAAAACATTTTAAAATAGGAAAAAAGTTAAAAGAGAGTCTGAGTTTTCTTCTAAGTATTGGTAAAATTGAAGCAGTGGTTAAAAATCTTCCCACAGCAACTAAGAACCGACACAGCCAAAAAAAAAAAAAAGAAAAAGAAAGAAAGAAAAGAAACATTCAATTGAAATAAAACAAAATCTTCCCACAAAGATGACATTGGGCCCAGATAATTTTACAATGTTCTGCCAAGCTCTCAAGGAACAGATCATCCTGACTGTTCTAGCATAACTACGACACCAAAAGCAGAAAAAATATTATCAGAAGAGAAAATAACAGGTTGAAGATAAAATAAATAAATAAAATGAATTAAGAAAAAATTGTTTTTGAGTTTTATAAAAAAGTTTAAGAAAAAAGAAACAGATCAGTTTCATTCACGAATATAGATGTAAAACTCTCATACAAAATATTGGCAAACCAAATGTAACCATGTATTTTTAAAAAGATAATAAATAATGACTTAGTTGAATTTATTCCAGGTATTCAAGGATGGTAATGTAATTCACATTAACAGATTAGAAGAAAATAAAAACACATATGATTATTCAAGGATGGTAACGTAATTCATATTAACAGATTAGAAGAAAATAAAAACACATGATTCTTTTTAGAGTGCAATTAGGTGTTTACTTGTTTTTTTAATTGAAGTAGAGTTGATTTACAATGCTGTGCCAATCTCTGCTGTACAGCAAAGTGACTCAGTTACACACATACATACAATCTTTAAAAACACATATGATTATACAAATAAATGCAAAAAAAAAAACCTGATTTTAAATGATTTTTAAAAAATCAACTCCTATTCATATTAAAATTTCTTAGTAAATTAGAATAGAGGAGAATATCCTTAACTGGATAAGAATATCTAAGAAAAAAAGCTGGATCAGGGGCTTCCCTGGTGGTGCAGTAGTTAGGAATCCGCCTGTCAATGCAGGGGACACAGGTTCAAGCCCTGGTCCGGGAAGATCCCACATGCCGCAGAGCAACTAAGCCCGTGCGCCACAACTACTGAGCCTGTGCTCTAGAGCCCACAAGCTACAACTCCTGAAGCCCGGGTGCCTAAACCCCATGCTCTGCAACAAGAGAAGCCACCACGATGAGAAGCCCGCACACCGCAAGAAAGAGTAGCCCCCCCCGCTGCAACTAGAGAAAGCCCTCAAGCAGCAACGAAGACCCAACACAGCCAAAAATTAAAAAAATTAAATTAAAAAAAAAAAACACAAAACTTTGTCAAGATGATTCTAAAATTTATATGGAAGAGTAGAGGGCTACAATTACCAGATAATTGTGAAAAAGAAGAGTGAAGAAAAGTTGTGCCTTTTAGATTTCAGGGCTTAGTATGAAGCTATAGTAAACATGACAGTGTGATATTGGTGGAGGGATAGACAAAATGATCAATGGAATAGAGAGCCCAGGAACAGACCCACACAATCATGAAACCTGTTATATGACATAGGTGGCAGATCAGTGGGGAAAGGAGGGACTCAATAAATGGAGCTGACACTAATCAAAGGGGCTACAATGGAAAAAACTCTCAATACTACACATAGGGGCTTCCCTGGTGGCGCAGTGGTTGAGAATCTGCCTGCTAACGCAGGGGACACGGGTTCGAGCCCTGGTCTGGGAGGATCCCACATGTCGCGGAGCAACTGGGCCCGTGAGCCACAACTACCGAGCCTGCGCGTTTGGATCCTGTGCTCCGCAACAAGAGAGGCCGCGATAGTGAGAGGCCCGCACGCTACGATGAAGAGTGGCCCCCGCTTGCCACAACTAGAGAAAGCCCTCGCACAGAAACGAAGACCCAACACAGCAAAAATAAATTAATTAATAAAAAAAGAATACTACACATAGATGACGGTAAAAATGGGGAGCAACTAGAATTCTCACAAAGTACAGGAGAGCGTAACAGGTATAATCTCTTTGGAAAACTGTTTGGCAGCATCTATTAAAGCTGAACATGCATCTGCCCCATGACTCAGCAATTCCACTCCTAGGTATGTTCATATCCAACAGAAATGTGGGCATTTGTTTGCCAAAAGAGAGATGCAAGAATGTTCACAGCAGCACCTCTGTAACAGCCCCATACTAGAAACAACCCAATCTGCCCACAGACAAAATGGACAAAGAAATGACAATGAACTACAGCTACATGCATCAGTGTGGATAAATCTCACAAATATCAAGTCAAGCCAAAAAAAAAAAAAAAAAAAAAACACAGAGGCAAAGGAGTACACATTTGTATCAGTCAGGATTCAGTCAGGGGGACAGAAACCACACTGGTTATTTCAGCAGAGACTATTTAATATAAATAATTGTTAACTAGGTAAAAAGTTTAAGTAACTGAAAGGTTGAAAAGACAACTCAAGAAATTTGAAAATATGGGTGAATTCTTTTTCTGAGGAAGTACAAGAAACAACAGAAAATCTGAATAGAGTGATTCTTATCAAGAAAATGAAAATAAGGGAATTCCCTGGTGGTCCAGTGGTTAGGACTCTGCGCTTCCACTGCAGGGGGCACGGGTTTGATCCCTGGTTAGGGAAATAAGATCCCACATTTAAAAAAAAAAGAAAACGCAAATAAAACAGAGAAAATACCTGCAAATCATATATCTGATAAGAGACTTGTATATAAAGAATTCTCGGGCTTCCCTGGTGGCGCAGTGGTTGAGAGTCCACCTGCCGATGCAGGGGTCACGGGTTCGTGCCCGGGTCTGGGAAGATCCCACATGCCGCGGAGCAGCTGGGCCCGTGAGCCATGGCCACTGAGCCTGCGCGTCCGGAGCCTGTGCTCCGCAACGGGAGAGGCCACAACAGTGAGAGGCCCGCGTACCGCAAAAAAAAAAAAAAAAAATGTTAAAAAAAAAGAATTCTCACAACTTAATAAAAAGATAACAATCCATTGTAAAGTGGGCAAAATATGAATAGACATTTCTCCAAAAAAGATATGCACACAGGGGCTTCCCTGGTGGCGCAGTGGTTGAGAATCCGCCTGCCGATGCAGGGGACACGGGTTCGTGCCCCGATCCGGGAAGATCCCACATGCCGCGGAGCGGCTGGGCCCGTGAGCCATGGCCACTGAGCCTGCGCGTCCGGAGCCTGTGCCCCGCAATGGGGGAGGCCCCACAAGTGAGAGGCCCACGTCCCACAAAAAAAAAAAAAAAAAAAAAAAAAAGATATGCACACAGTCAATAAACAAATACAAAGATGCTCAACATCATTAGGGAAATGGACTGCAATAATAATAATAAAAACAAAAAATAACAAGTGTTGGAGAGGATGCAGATGTAGAGGAATTAGAACCTTCATACACTCCTGGAGGAAATGTAAAATAATGCAGCTGCTTTGGAAAATAGTCTGGTAGTTCCTCAAAAGGTTAAAAACAGTTACCACATGACCCAGCAATTCCACTCCTAGTATATACTGAAGAAAATGAAAACATCCACACAAAAACTTGAACACAAATCTTCATAGCAGCATTATTCAAAATAGTTAAAAAATAGTTAACAACCAAGATGTCTATCAACTGATGAATGGATAAATAAATGTGGTATATCCATGCACTGGAATTTTTTTTTTAACATCTTTATTGGAGTATAGTTCCTCTACAATGTTGTATTAGCTTCTACTGTATAACAAAGTGAATCAGCTATACATATACATATACCCCCATATCCCCTCCCTCTTGCATCTCCCTCTCACCCTCCCTATCCCA
>NC_041227.1:21372082-21375734 GCF_002837175.3 Physeter macrocephalus
CCCAGTAGCTAGCTATTTTACATTTGGTAGTGTATATATGTCAGTGCTACTCTCTCACTTCGTCCCAGCTTACCCTTCCCCCTCCCCATGTCCTCAAGTCCATTCTCTACGTCTGTGTCTTTATTCCTGTCCTGCCCCTAGGTTCATCAGAACTATTTTTTTTTTAGATTCCATATATATGTGTTAGTATACAGTATTTGTTTTTCTCTTTCTGACTTCACTGTGTATGACAGACTCTAGGTCCATCTACCTCACTACAAATAACTCAATTTCTTTTCTTTTTATGGCCATGCACTGGGATATTATTCAGCAATAAAAAGAATGAAGTACTGATTCATGCTACAACATGGATACACCTCAAAAAAATTACACTAAATAAAACAAGTCCATAACAAAAGACCACATATTGCATGATTCTAGTTAGATGAAATGTCCCAAATAGGCAAATCTACAGAGAATAAGGTAGATTAGTGTCAGCCTAGGGCTGGGGTAAGGAGGGTGCAGAAGGAGAGTGAAATTAGATTATGCTGATGGTTGTACAACTCTTTAAATCTACTAAAATTAATTGAGCTGTATACTTTTTTTTAACGTCTTTATTGGAGTATAATTGCTTTACAATGGTGTGTTAGTTTCTGCTTTGAGCTGTATACTTTAAATGGGTGAATTTTATGATATGTAAATTATATAGCAATAAAGCTGTTAAAACAAATAACTAGTCAAAAAAAAACCCTCTTAAGCTAACATTTTTGTAAAGCTTAGTTGTTTTTCTCTTCAAAGGCTAGCATATTTAAACTGCTAAACTTCCATTTTTTTATTTTCTTGAAATTTTTGTATTTCCTTATATTTATGTAAGCCCCATTAGCTCTGATAAACCAATCAAGATAAACCTTCTTAAATTTAAGAGGTATAATTTGACTTATTAATTAACATTCTGTGGAGGTAATAAAATATTTCAGACTCATAGAGAAACACTGAAAACTTTCAGCTTCAGTTCAACAACCTCAGCCATGTGCCAAAATAAACCGAAAAAACACAAAAACCCACTGGCCTGTATCTCAATGGCCTGCTCCTTTCAATGCTTTCTATTTCTCTCAATATTTTCTTAACCGATTTGAGCTCACAAATAATAAGCAAACTATCAAAAAAAAAAAAAAGAAAGAAGACTAACAAATCAGATTCTCCCTCTTTTCCCACTGGATAGAGAATAGACCCCCAGTGTCCTGACAGAGATCAACAAACAGACCATAAAACCAACTGTCAATCATTGCTGGCCACCATGAGAATAGCCTGAACTAAAATAAAACACAGAGTCAGAAAAAAAGCAACCAAGGAAAAAGAAAGTTAAAAAAAAAAGAGAGATGGTATGAGGGGAGAAACAGAGAGTCAGTGAAGGTAAAGTTTTATTGACGCTTAAAATTCACTCCAGGCACCAGAAAAAAGGTGTGCCTTAAACAATCCATGAAACCCCCTTCACAGACAACAGCTTAATTGCCTCTGGCAGGTAAGTTAAGTCCACGGAGCATCACAGTGGGATGCCCTGCAAAACTCAAAGCATAGTGTTCAAGAAGTTAGACATTGCGCAGAATACCTGATCAGGACTACTCAAAACTGTCCAGGTCATCAAAATCAAACTGACACATTTGGAAACAATCCAAATATCCTTTAAACAACAATCGGGGACTTCCCTGGTGGTGCAGTGGTTAAGAATCCGCCTGCCAATGCAGGGGACACGGGTTCAATCCCTGGTCCAGGAAGATACCACATGCCGTGGAGCAACTGAGCCCGTGAGCCACAACTACTGAGCCTGCGCGCCTAGAGCCGGTGCTCCACAACAAGAGAAGCCACCGCAATGAGAAGCCCGCTCACCACAACTAGAGAAAGCCCACACGCAGCAACGAAGACGCAACACAGCCAAAAATTAAAAAAATAAAAATAAAAATAAACCAATAATCGGATAAACAAAATGTGGGTTGCTCATCCAATGTAATGCTATTCATCAATAAGAAGGAACCAACTGCCTACTGATACACGCACAACAGAGAGATGAACCTCAGATGCATTATGCTCAAAGGAAGAAGCAGATTCAAAAGGCTATATCTTGGACTTCCCTGGTGGTCCAGTGGTTACGACTCAGCACTCCCAATGCAGGGGTCCCTGGTTCGATCCCTGGTCAGGGAACTAGATCCCACATGCCGCAACTAAGACCTGGCACAGCCAAATAAATTTTTTTTTTTTAAAAAGGCTATATACTATATGATTCCACTTGTATGACAGTCTGAATATGACAAAACTATAAGACAGAAAACAGCTTAGAGATTGCCAGAAGCTAGGGGTGGGAAGAGAGACTGACTGTAAAAGGGACGTCAGGGAATTCTGGAGGTGGGGCAGGGGTGGGGACGATGGAACTGTTCCCTGTCTTGATTATGGTGGTGATTATGTGATTGTTTATGTTTGTTAAAGCTCATTTTTTGGGCTTCCCTGGTGGCGCAGTGGTTGAGAGTCCGCCTGCCGATGCAGGGGACACGGGTTCCTGCCCAGGTCCGGGAAGATCCCACATGCCGCGGAGCGGCTGGGCCCGTGAGCCATGGCCGCTGAGCCTGCGCGTCCGGAGCCTGTGCTCCGCGACGGGAGAGGCCACAACAGTGAGAGGCCCGTGTACAGCCAAAAAAAAAAAAACCAAAAAAAAAAAAAAAAACTCATTTTTTAACTAACACAACATTGTAAATCAACTATACCCCATTAAAAAGTAATTTTAAAAAACATTTTTTATTTTTAAATTTTTCTTAATTTTTATTTTATATTGGACTATAGTTGATTTATCAATACAATGTTGTGTTAGTAAACTCATTTTTTAGAAAGGGTGAATTTTTACTATATTAAAATGAAACAAGGAATACCTAAAATATTACAAGAAAAAGTTATAGAATCTAATAGGTGAATGAGTAAAGTGTCTAAACAGGAGATTCACAAAAGGGGAATTTCAACTAACAAGAACAATATATCAATCTCACTGGTGTCCAGAAAGCAAAAGCAAGAGACCACTTTATACTCATCAGATTGCCAATCAGAGAGATGGATAATACCGAACATTGGCAAAGATGGAGACAAAGGGGAATTCTCCTATGCTGGGTGATCAGGGATGGACTGGTCCCCCATGCGGGACAGCACTTGCCCAGTGAACAAGTAAAGCCCCTCCGGCTCAGCAACTCCACACCTGGAAACATCTCCCAGGGAAACTGGGCAAGCCCAGAAGAGGCAGGACAACATGTCCAATGCCAGCAGCACTGATGGTAGCAGGGTGTTGGAGGGAACCCCCATGCCTGTCACAAGGAGAATGAGTAAGTGAAATGTGAGGATGTGTGCTGTGGTATACCATGCAGCACTCCGATGCAATGAACTCAATGTTCCTGCATCAACACAAATAGATATTAAAAACAATGTGTGGGGGGGAGGAGGAACAGAATGAGAGCTATCGCCTAACAACTTAAATGTAATTTTAAAACGTGTGTAAGATTTTAAAACCAGCATAGGATTGTTCAAGGGACTGTTTGGACACTACCCAAGGACCCAAAGAAAACATTTCAGAGGGGATTTGTGGGGTGGGGGAGGGGCACAGGAGACAGGGAGGAAAAGGAGGTGGGAGTCACCTGGA
>NC_041227.1:21376234-21421778 GCF_002837175.3 Physeter macrocephalus
CCGGTCCTGGCTCAAGGCCTGGCATGGGGTAGAGCCTTGGTAGATTTTGGATGGATGCAAGGCTGATGGACAAAGGAGTTGCCCAGAATCCATGCTCCTGCTGGGACCAGGGGTAGAAGTACTGAGAGAAGCCCATTCGTCCCCTGGAGACCCTGACAGAGAGGGGAACACAGTGCCCCTCAGTTCCCACAGGCAAGGAGGGCCCCAGGACACCTGCCGGGGGGTCACCCCCTCAGCATCCTGGGCATGACTCAGAGCAGCCTCGGGGCCGCTGCCTGTGGCTAGATTCAGAGGAAATGAGGTGGGGGTCTGTGTGGTTTCCAGATCTCTTCCTGCAGGGCCCGCTGGGCCCCAGGCTCTCGGTGCACACTGCGTGGCTAGAAGGAGGCAACTGCCTCCCCAGCAGGAGTCTACAGGGTCCAGGGTGCCGATCGATGACCAAGGGGACTAGGGGAGGCTGCTGTTAAAGAGAGGAGGAGGACACTGGGGCTTCCTTGGCCGTCCAGCAGTTAAGACTCCATGCTTCCAACACGGGGGTGCGGGTTCAATCCTGGGTCGGGGAACTAAGATCCCGCGTGCTGTGCAGCGTGGCCAAAAAGAAAAAAAATTAATAAAAAATAAGAGTATTTAAGAAAAAGAAAGGTGGATATTGGGGATGGGGGCTGAGGAGCAGAAAGGAAGACCCAGCCATTGCAGAGGACTTTTCAGTTTTGGGGGAGAGCCTGCCAAACACAGATATCCAGTTGGCTCTGCAGTCGTCTACTTCTGTTTGACTGTGTGTCTGTGTCCTTCCTCCTAAAAGTGCTGCTTGGTTTAGAGTAATCTTGTTATCTCTGATGGCTGATTTTATGTGTCAACGTGGCTAGCCCACAGTACCCAGATATTTGGTCAAACACCAGTCTAGATGTTGTTGTGACGCTATTTTTGAGACGAGATTAACATTTAAATCAGTAGACTTTGAATAAAGCAGATTACCCTTCACAATGTGAGCGGGCCTTATCCAGTCAGTTCAAGATTTTAAGAGAAAAAGACTGAGGTCCTTTGAGTAAGGGAGAATCCTGCCTCCAGACTCCACTGTGGAATTCTGCAGCATTAACTCTTCCCTGGGTCTCCAGCCCTCTGGCCTGCCCTGCAGACTTCAGACTGGCCACCCCACAGCTGCGTGAGCCAATTTCTTAAAATAAATTCTCTCTTACAAGCACGCACGCACACATTCTACTGGTTCTGTCTCTCTGGGGAACCCTGAAAAATACATTATCAAAACCCCAAATCAGAATGTGATTTGAGAAAGGATTTGTGGGCTGTTTTAGGGAACAAGAAACAAACTGCGGCTGTAGCTCTGACATCAAAGTACTAGATATTGCAGGATACTTTGTCTAACCGTCCTAAAAACTGGCATTTTTTTTAGTCAGGACTGCCTCAGAAAACCACAATTACAGGTTCAGCCCATGCATTGCACGAACTCATTTTTTCCAATCATCATAGCTCTATTTTGCTTCAAGTATTTCACAGCACCTCTCAGGATAAGAGCATTTCTGTCCGGTAGGACTTTCTGTGATGATGGAAATGTTCTATAATTGTATTGCCCGATAAGGCAGCCACTAGCTTCATATGGCTGGAGAGCACTTAAAACATGGCTGGTGTTACTGAGGAGGTGAATATTTTATTTTACTTTATTTTAATTAATTTCGGTTTAAACTGAAATAGCTACATAAGGCTAGTGGCTATCGTAATGGACGGCGCAGCTTTGGAGAGCTACGGATGTGGGTTGGTCTTAGGGTTGCAGCTCAGGCTCTGGATAAACTGGTTTAGGAGGAGGGAAGCCATGGGAGATGCCTGGGGGACCATCACACCCTCCTGGTTAGTTCTGGTCACTCTCACATTTTCTAGTTTATCTGGTTTAATGTTCTGACCACTAATATGTAAGCTTCCTAAGAGCACGGCCCCTGGCTGTGTGGTTCATGGGGAGGGCCTGGTATACAGCAGGTCCTCATTGATACTTGAGGCTGGAGTGGCTGCTCAGGAAGGGCCTGGCTGCCCCGGGGCCCTCGGCCTACCTGCTTGCATGGGCTCAGGACCCTGGCCTTGCACACAGGGGCTCAGGCTTGGGCTTGGAAGGGCTTTCCCCCTGCTGGGCTGACTTCCCATCGTTCCTCAGCAGAACACTCAGAAGTGCATCACCAAGAGAAATCTGAAAGAGATGCTGTGATGGGGACAGAGCCATGGTTCCCAGCCTGGTGTCCAGACACCCTCCCTCCCCAGCTCAGCCCTGCTGACCTCCTTGCTGACACAAGCAAATGAGATCCCTCCCATCAGGACCAGGTTCCAGCCCCTCCACCAGACTGTTAAGGCTTTCTGCAAACCGGACCCTATCTTCTTTGCCTCCCATCTCTTCTACGCTGTAGCCGTGCTCCATTCTTTGTTTCTGAGCCTTTGCATGTGTGAAGCCCCCCTCCCATTACTGGAAGAACCTTTTTCCACTTCGGGCCTGTCTGGATCCCACCCTTCCCCAGGAAGCTTTCCTCGAATCCCCCAGCCCTAGCTGATCATTCCTATGGCTACTCAGAACCACTGCCTGACCTGGGATCACATTCTGCCACTGGGTGGCAGGGGCCGGTGACAGGACAGAGTTCACTCTAGGCACACCAGGACCCACGGCTAGGTGGGCAAGGGGGATCTGAGGGGGGCTTGGGAGCTGGCTGGCATGTCTCACGCGCTAAGGTGACACTGAGCACACTGTTACTGGTGTCACAGGGCAAAGTAAGATGCCTGGGAGACTGTATGACACAGTGATGACTTGCAAGCCTTTACAGGATTGGTTGTCGAACCCTCTCTTTGCCTCCATTTCCCCATCTGAAAAATGGGGATAACGATACCCACCATACGGGTCTGAGAGATAACGCATGTGAAGAGCCAGGTCAGGGCCTGCTTTTCCTTTTTCACGCTCGAGTGTCACTTCCCCAGAGGCCATTCCTGGGGACCTTCCCTTTTCTCCTTCTTGGGGCTCCCTGTCGTGCCCTTCCCAAGTGTTAATTATTCACGTACTGGGGTGCTTGTTTAATCAGCCATTATTCTATAGCTTGTTGAGAACAAGGACCTCCCTGCCCATTTCCTCAGCATTTTCACCCACAGAAGGCACCTGATACACATTATCTAAATGGACGAAGGGATTATTAGCTCTTTGGACAGGTGTCTTATCCTTAGAATAATTTAAATTCCCAGGTTTCCAGGGTAATGCCGATTTTTTCAAACACTATACGTATTAAAATGTTGTAGGGAGATGGTTTCATTCTTTCAGACTGTTTTCAGTCTCTTCGTTAGAGACAAGGCATAATTATACCAGTTTAGGGACACAGCAGGCTCCGTCCTTGCCTTTGACCCTTTTGCCACACCTGGGTGAGGACGGGTGTCCGTCATGATGGTGGAGTGACTCCCATGGCCTCATGGGCCTTCCTCTCCGAGGAGCAAGGATCCGGCCCTGGAGAATGGCACAGCTGTCTGTAGTCTCGTGCCATCCACATGCGGATGACGGCATGTTTGCTCCTGCCTCCCGGGGGGAATTGCGTATTCATGGGACAGGAGAGCTCTTTAACACAAAACAGGCCCACCACTAGGGAATGGCTCCTGGCAGCCACTTCCTGCTCTGACTTTGGAATCCTGAAGCCTTGGCAGCCCGAGATGGCGCTGCCGCCTCCTGGGGTCTCTGCTTCCCTCAATGCCAAGGCACCCCTTCAGGCCAGGTTTTCAATAGTCCTTTCCCCTTGGGTATGGGGCACATGCTCTGTGCTTAACTATGCAGACATGGGTCCAGAAAATCCCTGGGAGAGATCATTCCTGGGGAGCACGAGTGATTCAGACCAACCAAGCTCGGGCTGTGTGACCTCAGGCAAAGCGCGTAACTTCTCTGAGTCTCACTGGTGAATCTGGGATAATACTGATTCCATGGGGTTGTGAGGAGAAGCTGAGGGGCCTGGCACGCAGTGTGTGCTCAGTAGAGGTTAGTCTCCTTTCCCCTCCTTCAGCAAGACAGTCACCAACCACACTGAAGCCAGAGACTTCTCCCCGCTGCAGGCGGTGCCGCGGGCTGGGCCCGAGAGGCAGGAGAACCCTGCACTCTGCCAGCTCCCTTCATCTGGTCCCGTCAACGTCAGGAGGCCTTCTAGGGGAAATATGAAGACCATGGGTGGGCAGACCTAGGAGGGGGACATGGTACTGGCCCAAACTTTTAAGAATCTAATCATAATTGTCTAAGTATTTGAACAACTTACTACATGTTAGGTAGGCACTTTCTAGGGGACCCGGGCATGGGCGGAAGCAAAGAGTTAAATGCAGCCGCGGTCAGCACATGGAACATTTGGTGTTTTGACCATAGTACCTGACCCTTTGAGAGGTCGGCAGGGTTTGAATGCCATTCAATACAAGGCCCAGGGCCCAGGGAGAGCAACCCCGTGCTCACCGTTCGTAGCTGGTTAGTGCAGAGCTGGATCTACAATCCGAGTCTTTTGTGTTTTTCTGAAGATAATTTTCTGCAGAGAATTTCTCAGTGGCGGCGTAAGTGATAAATTTGGATTGAGCTGAAGGGAGACCTCCCTCCCTTTCAACTGAGAAAGATCACCCTTTTAAGAAGAATTGTGGACTCTAGAGCTGAACGTGTCTTCAGAGGTTATAATCTAGACTCCTCTTATCCACTGACGTTCTGTCCCAACCGTAAAGCCCACTCCCAGTCTTGAGGGGACCATCCTTCCTCAGTCCCAAGGCCATCGGAAAACAAAAAACAAGCATACTTACTGTTTTCCTGTCATCAGAGGCTTGGGGCACGGGCTCGGCTAAGACACATGCTTTAGCTGAAGAGGTTAGGGCTTTGGAGGGGCCCCTTCTGGAAGTCTGCCAATGTCCTTAGTCCTAGGTCACCCAGGACCCTCTCAGCCTGGGAGTCTTCAGGGAGAGGATCTCGATATTGCTTTGGGGAGCTTGGCATCTGCCTGTGGTCAGCAGTCTGTACCCCTGGGATGGGACAGGAGCCCCATGCTCCTTAGAGACCTCCAACTGGCTGGCCCTCCCAAGCACAGCCAGGCCAGGAAGCAGGCCCAGGGCTCTTCGAGCTCTGTCACAGGGTCCTTGGGGCTCCCAGCTCACATCTGCAGGCTCTGTGGTTCTCACAACCACCCGTTTCCTCTGACGGCATCACAGACCATCGGGGAGCCACCTTCCCCAAGTTCCTGTTTATGGGGGAGAAGCAGCTGCCTCATCATGATCCTGGAGGGAGACGTTTCTCTCTGACTTTGTGGCTTGGTCTGGTCCAGGGAACACAGAACCAAGCTAAATGAGCAGGAGTTTCCCATGCTTACCTGGTCATAATAATCACCTGAGGGGCTTGTTAGTATCAGATTCCTGGGATCCCCCCCGCATCTTCTGAATCCAGGTCACCAGAGGAGCAGCCCCCAAATTTGAATCTTAAACACTCCAAGAGGGCTTCCCCGGTGGCGCACTGGTAGAGAGTCCGCCTGCCGATGCAGGGGACGCGGGTTCGCGCCCCGGTCCGGGAAGATCCCACGTGCCGCGGAGCGGCTGGGCCCGTGAGCCACGGCCGCTGAGCCTGCGCGTCCGGAGCCTGTGCTCCGCAACGGGAGAGGCCACAACAGTGAGAGGCCCGCGTACCGCAAAAAAACACAAAAAACAAAAAAAAAACACTCCAAGAGATTCCTTTGACTAGCAAGTATGGGAAGCACTGCCTCAGCGTGTCCCGACCTTTAATGTGTATAGGAATCCCCTGGGGGCCTGGTTAAAGAGCAGATTCTGGTTCGGTGGGGCTCAAGATTCTGCATTGCTAACGACTCCCAGGCAATACCCGTGTTGCTGGTTTGGGAACCACACTTCGTGTAGCAGGACCTGGACAGTGGCTCTTCAGGTGTGGTCCCTAGGCCAGCAGCCTCAGCATCATCTGGAAATTTGCTAGACATGCCAGTTCTCTGGCCCCATCTCTGATCTACCCAGTCAGAAACTCCACAGTAGGTGGCCAGCAACCTGTTTTCACAAGCCGTTCAGGTGATTCTGATGCACACCCTACACTTAAGAACCACTCGGCTAGGATAAAGAATCTCTGATAGAACCCCCTTTGATTGCTATGTTTAAATCAGTCATTAAAATTTAAATTTAGGGAATTCCCTGGTGGTCTAGTAGTTAGGACTCCACGCTTCCACTGCTGAGGGCCCGGGTTCCATCCCTGGTTGGGGAACTAAGATCCCACAAGCCGTGTGGCGTGGCCAAAAAACAAAATTTCGTTTTGAATTTAAATTAGTAAAAATCTCAGCTCATTAGTATATCTAAATAACCACCCATTCACTGCCTCCCCATTAGGGGCTTAGCAATCCTGGAGACAGATGCTTTTAACACGAAACGGCCATTTCACAGACAATGCAGCCTTTTCTGGGGCCTTGAGCACACCTGGGCTCAGGTTCTCCCTCCCCCCACCCCCGCCCCGGGGAAGGCTGGTTTGAGATTTAACTCCTGCGGCACCTGGCGTGGAGAGCTGAGGGAGCCAGAGTGGAGGTTCTAACCAGGATGTTATGGGAGGGAACTGATCACAGGCCCACCCTCCTGCTCTTGCCTCCACACCACCGCGATGTCCATTTTTTCATCTGACAGGCAGACTTTTGGACTGGCCTTAAGGAGAGGCCCATGAACGAGGAAGGAAGTAGGGCGTGACCATCTATGGTCTCAAAAAAATCCCACCATATCCTCTCCCGTTCCACTCAGGGAGGCACCTGGGAATTAGAGAGTTTAAAGCCTAGATCTGCTGCTTTGTTAGTTTTTTGACCATTTGTAAATTGGCTACCTCTGGGCCTGTTTTCTCGTCCACAAAACTGGAATAGGGTCTACCTTACTGGCTCAGTAGGAGGAACATTCAGGAAGCTGTAAGGGCTCGGCCTGTAGTTAATAAAATATGAAAATGCATCGATTTTGGAAGAACTGGGAACTTTTTCTAGCTAGGTGTCCTTGGCCAAATCACTTAACTTTCCTCAGCTGTTCTTTGTCTGTAAAACACACTGCCACTTTGCAGAGTTGCCATGAGAACTGGGTGAGACAATTTATACGGAAAAGCTTCACACAATCATCTTGGGTAGGTAGCATCTACCTGGCCACTTCCTTGCCTCTCACAAAGCAGGCACCCCAACTTTTTTTTTTTTTGGGGGGGGGAAATATATTGAATAGGAAGAAAGGAAATGAAAATGAGATGAGGATGAGTGTGGTTAAGGACCAGCGAGTTGGGGCCCGACTCCAGGCACACAGCCAAGGTGGCAAACAGGCAACCATCCATGCCGATGTGTAGCCAAGGCAGCTGGAGCAAGGTGGGTTCGTAGAGCAACTGTGCCCACGAGACCACCTCCAGCTCCGGAACTCTGCTTTTGCCTGTTCTGTAAGGACCTCAGCACGGTCACCTGTATCGGCCCACGTGCATTTGTTTCCTGTCCTCTACCAGGATGGACAGGGTCGAGTCATTTTACAAATATCTGCCACAGACACAGCAACCTCGATGTAGTGGTAGCCGCAGCCCCTGGACCATTCAAAACTGACCTGAGACGGCTGCCTCCTGAAATTATCCTTGGTGGGTATGAAGACAGCCCCTTCTGGCGAAATACAGTCTGGTCTGCTGGAGAAGCCCTGGCAGGTGGCTGCAGATTACTACACGAGGGGTGGGACGTGGCAACTGCACAAAGAGGGCAGAGCTGAGATGCAGAATGCCTTTCCAAGATCTCGGCTTCTCCTGCATCACCTCACGGTCAGGCTTCTCACGGTCAGGTTTTCGGTTTGAGAGGAATATAGGCATGTCAGATGGACTCAGGGTTCAATCTCGGCTGGCTTACTGGTATGACCTCAGGCAAATTATTTATCCTGGGTCTTGGTTTCCTCACTTTAAATGGACAGTGTTGCTGGGTGGATAATCATCAGGTATGTGAGTATGCCCAGCACGGAACCCACACGCAGTCACTCGGTACCCCCGAGCCCCAGGAAGTGGCTTGAGAGAAATCACACCAGCCACCGGGTAACAATGAGACATATACAGCTTTATTTCATCATCCGTAAAAAGTTGTACTCTGACAGAGTAACACATTCCGTATCTCAGCAGAAAGCAAATGCTGCATCTGAAAAGCCCCTTCCTAAGATCAGAACTGTGTAACCCTTCTCTATGTAACATCTCAATGCCCTCAAAGCTGGGCCCTTACTGGGTGGCAGTTGCTTTCACCCTCCTCCTGGTGATACTCTCTGGGTGGCTGTGACTCCGTCACATAGCAGCGGACTGAACAAAATCCTACCCGGACAGGCTGCCCTTACAGATTGGCCCCTTCCCTCCTACAAAAGGGAGTTCACAGAAATAACTTTCTGAGAAATGGGTTTTATCTGAATTTCATTTAGCTTCCATTAAGTCTGCTGAAATCAAGTCTATACTGTTCCTCCCTCCCCAGCCATTTCCTCATCATCTATATAATTTTCAGGCTATACCTCTCCCTTCTGGGGCAATTGAGGGATGGAGAGTGTTCCTCCTGGGAGGCGCTTCCTGCAGACGTCTGGTATGGTATCAGACACTGCAGAGACTCAGTTTTGTTCTGACAGAGCAGAGGCCTGGAATTTCGTTTTCCCCTTCCTGTGCTAAAAAAGTCCAGTGATTAAGCCACACTCACTCCTTGGGAAAAACTCCACGTTGCTTCAGAACCTCATCATTCATGGGCTTCTAAGAGAACATATCTCCCTCCCTTTTATTCACAGAATAGTATATGTGAATTCATTTGGAGAGGAGAAGGTGGCTGGCCACCCGGCCTGCTTCTCTATGGAACAGGCTCCCTTCTGTTGGTCACAGCCAACAATCCAAACAGGAATTATGATCTCCCACATTCCTCAGAACTGCTCTCTCCTGAAGTCACTTTGCAGATCTTGTTGACCAATATGGAAGCGAAAGAGAATGCAATGGCCTACCCAACCTAGAAACCTGTTCTGCATATTTCCCCTAAAAACACCACTGAAAATGCAAAAAAAGAGTCCCTTTTTTTTTTGTTTTTTGCAGAAGCTCTACAAGAAAGCCTGTCTAAAATCACAGAACTATGCACACACAAACACAGACACGCGTGCTCACACACATACATCAGGATCAAACCATCTTAGCTACATAGTTGGGAAAGCACAGGAAAGAGCTGGCAAGAGGAGATATGGAGATCTGACCAGCTGAAGATGTTGGAATGCTACAGTAATGGCATGGAAGTGGTTCTTGGTACATACAAAAAGGGGGGTGGGCAGGCAGAGAGGATGATTAATCCAGGATGCCAGAAAGAGAGAGTCAGTGGCCATGCAAGACTTAAAGATAGATGCCAGTTTGCTGGATGAAGTGTTATATTATGGAGTGGTTGTTTGAAGGAGGATGGACTTGCATGGTCCGGGGGAGGAGCATCTGCTTAGCAGGACACCTCCATGGTCTGGGGTCTGTCTAGAACATCAGGAGACTCAGAGGACTCTTGAGCTCCATCTGACTGATTGCTGGCGACAGATCGGCTGAAGGCACTTTCTCCAGAGCCGATGCTACTTGAGGTGGAGTGGGTCCGTGATCGGGCGAGCCGGGTCATGCTGGCAGATGGGACTGTAAGAAAGAACCAAGAGGACTATAGGAAGGAGCCCTGGTTAAACTCAGCTAATCTAGAAGTTTCACCAAAAGCTTTACATTTCGCTTTCCCAACCCATTTAAGGTGACACCAGCACAAGACATAGCCATCCCCACTCTGCATTATTGGCTCTAGGTGAGGGGCTACAGGCAAGGCTGCTTTAATCCTCTGGTTCTGGTTGGAATCTCAGCTGATTCTAGTCCACAGCAGAACAAGGGGAAACCTAAGTCCAGAGTATAGCCTCTTAGCTATGCCCATGCCATTCATAAGGTGATTAGGAAGGAGGCTTTGGGAACCCAAGTAGGTAACCAAAACCTGCAGTGCATGCAAGACTAAACGAAAGAAAGACAAACCACACCACACAAGTATGAAGGTTGTTTCACAAACACAGTGCAAGCCCGATACAACAAGACTACCATCCGTGTCCACAGGCGACCCTTGCTACCTGGGGAGGAGACGTGTAGGAAGATGAGGTGTAGGGAGGGCAGGCGGGCCTGGAGCTGGTCTCTGCACGGGGCGTGAGGTACAGGCTGCCTGTGAGGAAGAGCACTGGAGGTGGCTGTTGAACTCAGACTCCTGCCTACTGCCACTGCTTTGTCTGTAAGGTCCTTCCAGCTCGGCCAGGAAAGGGCCTTACCTGGCATACCCCACTGCCTATCTTTCCGAGACGCGAGCCACTCCCCCAGCTGCCATTTCAACGCTGGGGTCCGAAGATGCCATCACCTGCAGTTCTCCGGGCACAGGCTCTGACGCTCCTAATTGAGAATCCAGTGTCTGGCGGTTAACTCAAGGATCAGTAAGTAGGTGGTGGTGGAGGAGGGACGCTGCCTATAAAGTGTCAGCTGCTGCTGTGACCCTGGCTGTTACAACCCGCTCCTTTACTCCTGGGGGACCAGGGCGGGACCTGCAGGCTAACTCGCTCAGGGCACAACGAGCCACGTTCTATCGGGCTCTCACTGCACAGGAAAACCGCGGACATGCTGCGGGCAGCCAATGCAGCCAGGAGAGCATGGCTGGGAGGCAGGGGCAGGGGCCAGCATAGAGAAAGGTACCTGACTCGGTGCTCAGGTGACTGAGCTGCACATACGGGACTGGAAGCAGGATGGACACAGGAAAAGGCAGGTTAGTGACCCGACAGTGCCAAGCGGCAACCTCGGCTGCCTGGCAGACACTGACAGAACGCTCTAAGCCAGGGGTGAAGTTTTATTTTAAGGCCCCAGAAAGGAGGTTGAGGCCAATTGATGCTTCAAGAACATCTCAGATGTTACTTCTCTCAACTAGTCAAAGGTTTTCTCCTTCACTATAAAGAGCCAACCTGCTTGGATCAGAAATGGATCCAACAGCTGGAAGATCAGCTGCTTCCTCGGAAAGGAGAGGGACTTCTGCCCCTCCCAGAGGGATATGGGTGTGGGCTCGGGTGGTAGTGGCGCACAGACGGGGATGACACAGCCACTCTAGACGAGACACACACGAGCTGCCTGCCAGGTACAGGGCTGTACCCAGGGGCCCAGCTGCTGCCCAGAGCAGCTGCCCAATCGTCATTAATCACATTGATACCAAAGACAGGAGAAAAATCACCCTACTGGATAAAGAGCTCTGTACCTGGGTAGAAGAGTTTTCCTTTTTATAACTCCAAGAAAGGAGCAAGTGTGGATATTCTGTGACAAATGAGAAAGCTCAGGGGTCTCACAATACAAGAGACCAGAACACTGGCACATGATACGGACACATCCTTGGATTCACTCTAAAATACTCTGCAAGTTCATCTCCTGTGGTGGAGCAGACTTAACTGATTTAACTCCTTTTCTTCTGGAGTCTCCATTTTGCTTCTCTAGTCCAGGAGTCATTAACCAGCTGAGTTCAGATGCAAATAACAACTTCAGATTCATAGCTAGGTCTGGCTAAGCTTCAGTGGTTGAAAATGTGGGCTCTGGAGTCAGACTGCCAGGGTTTGAATCATGGCTCTGCAGCTGAATCGTTACCCTGGGAAAGGTGCTTAGCCTCTTTGAGCCTCAGCTTCCTTTTCTATAAAATGGGACTAATAACAGAACTTACCTCTCAAGGTTAAGAATATAGAGTGCCTGGCACAAAGTAAGTGCTTAATAAGCATTAGCTCATCTTTATATATACGCACAGATGAATGTTCCATAAACATTTTGGTTTCTACTTGATTTCAGGCTGGCTAGCACAGAGGTTAAGCCCTGAGAATTGAGTGCTCATCCGATGCCAAAATGACCCCATTATCAATAAATCTTTGGTAGAATAGAAAGTTGTGTACTACTCACTGTAGCCCATTCCCTGCAAAAAGTACTTGAAGGCCTCAGTGAGCTTCCCGGGCTAGGGGGACAAAATAAGAAGGCGTTAATCTTTGCACAGTCAGAGAGCTGGAATCAAATGGGTGCTTTTTAAAAAATCTCCTTACCTGAACTACTTGGGGTAGTCCACCACAGTCTGCCATCTAGAAGAGGAAAAAAATGTAAGTCAGCTGAGACTTACACTTAGGGGAAATGCTCTGAACATCCATGGGTCCTTTCAAACAGGACAGGATCAAATTTTAGGGTCCTTAACTTAATGTTTAACTACATCCAAGTGTCCATCTCCTCAATGCACTCTTACACAAAGACTTAAATCCTAGCAATAACCTTGGATGTAATTTTGAAAGATTATTCAACGTTTATTAATCAGTAGTGCAGGGCCTAACTTTCAGGCCCATGTCGGGAATCTTCCATTTGGGTGATAGTGAAGTTAACCACTACCTTCATGGTGCTGCCTCCACCTGGAGAATGTTCCTTTCAGAGTCCTCAAACAGTGTGATCCTAACTTCTCAGGGTACCACACTTTTAAGGTTCCCTCTCAACTCTACATTGTCTTCACTTCACGACTAAGGGGATGCCTCCAATCAGGCACTGAGGCTGAATTCAGCCAACCTACTTGGTCAGCCACTTTCATTTCATAGTTGGATTTGGTAAGGCTGTCTCTCACTTCATAAATCTTTACAGTTGGTTATTCTCACCTGTGCAAAGATTTCTAGAGTAGGGTTTTATTAGCATGCATTGGAATTACCAGGAGGACTTGTTAAAACTCAGATTCTTGAGTTCCTGCCCTAGAGATTCTTTTTAAAAAAAAAAAAAAAAAAATTTATTTATTTATTTTGCGGCACGTGGGATCTTCATCGCCCCGTGCAGGATCTTTAGTTGTGGCGTGCGGGTTCTTTAGCTGCAGCATGTGGGATCTTTTAGTTGTGGCATGAGGGATCTAGTTCCCTGACCAGGGATCAAACCTGGGCGCCCTGCATTGGGAGCACGGAGTCCTAACCGCTAGACCACCAGGAAAGTCCCTAGAGATTCTTACTGAATAGGTTTGGAGCGGGTCTCAAGAACCTGCATTTCTAACAAGCCAGGTGATGCATATTCTGCCAATCCGCAGAGAACACTGCTTCTAGGGCATGATGGCCAACCATGAGGCCACCCTCCTCCTTCCAGCTGTTATGCATTCCATACTCAGATAGTAACCTATTCAGGCTGACTGGCTTTTTTTTTTTTTTTTTGACTGGCATTTTTTAAAAAAGAGACATGAACCTCACGGTCTCCCTTCACTAACATAAAAACTTTCTTTGAGGGTGGACTGTTATTCAGCAGATGGGATTGCCACATGAGACACAGGAATTTGAGGTTAATAAGGAACAGTCAGTTCCCTGAAAATTCTACGTGTAAGATCAGGAACAAATATTTAACCTGAATAATTATAAAACAGACCTAACTGGCTCAGGCTGTATTTTCATGAAGGTAGGAGTCAAAGTCTGATTAGAACTGTAAAACAGTTCCCGTATGCAGAGAGAATACTGGGAAAGACTGTTTCCAAGCTTGATACCTATCAGAGAATCAGTTCCATCATGCTGTTGTGGATGGGCATTTTTGCCCAGAAATAAGCACATCTATGGCTACTGTAAAGTTGTTTTGCGCTTTTGGAAAACTGATTCAAAGCTGCAACAAAAGCTAATTTGAAGCCACATGCTTTAAAAAAAAAATTCATATTTTAGATTAGTTCATCAATCACCTGGACCTCAGAACACTCTGAGTTTTGTCACCTCAGAGCATTAACCTCATGTTATATTTCCAGGAAATACGGGCTGCTTCTGGTGGCAGCACTTCCCTTTTAATCTCACTTCAAAGAGAAAGGGAAGAAAGCAGAGGTCTTTCAGGCTGAGAAAGTAACAGTCAGAAGCATAAGATCAGTACTTAAATCTACTGTAATCCAAATTCAAACCAGGAGGTCAGGCCCTTAAATATGTCACTAGAGGCTCCAGAAAATGTGAGCCTGGGGTACAATCAAAATAGGGAGAAGCTTGATATTAACCCTAGAAATTTAGTACAAGAGTTACTCTCTATTTGCCCTAAGAGAAAGAAAAAAATGCATCTACCCTTATCATGAGAATGTTATTGGAAGCTTCCTTATCCATACAAGGGGATTTAGCACGTAAAGAATTTCCATTCATTATCTGATTTCTCACAACAATATTAAATAATGCTTATGACATTTTTATTTTTTTTTTATTTTTTAATTTTTTTTGCGGTATGCGGGCCTCTCACTGCTGTGGCCTCTCCCTTTGTGGAGCACAGGCTCCGGACGCGCAGGCCCAGCGGCCATGGCTCACGGGCCCAGCTGCTCCGCGGCATATGGGATCCTCCCAGACCGGGGCACGAACCCGTGTCCCCTGCATCGGCAGGCGGACTCTCAACCACTGCGCCACCAGGGAAGCCCCCGCTTATGACATTTTTAATGACACGGGAAGATGTTTATATGTCAAAAAGTTGAGGAAAACAGACACAGGGCTATAAACAGCCTATGATCTTAATGATGTAAAAATGTATAGGACAAAGACTGATATTTTTACCAGAAGGTTACCTTTGGGTGGCAGGATTAGGGTAATTTTTATTTTATTCTTTTTTATATTTCCATTTTTTTCCTATTTTCCAATTTTCTACAATGAGAATATATTCAGGAAAAGAAATTTTTTTAAAGAGAATCAGAGAGAGAAAGAGAAGCTTTCCTTCTTTCTGGGCAACTATTCCAGAAATAAAGTAATTTGAACCACATATAATTTACTCACTAATGGTTGGCAATGAGGAAAGAAGACACATTACCTTTAGCAAAGTTGTATTTACAGGATTCAGGCGAGAATTGCATTCAACCTTAAAAAAGAGAGAGAGAGAGACAATTTTATGAACTGCTAGAAAAATAAGAAATAGCTTGGCATGAAAATGATCTTCCAAGATCAATGGCTCATTTGGAGATGGCTGAATCAGCCAAATTACCAAAATACAAAGTGGGAGACATACTTATATGAAGTACTTTATATCTTATATTTCTTAGTAGATCTAAAAATCTGGCAAAGTTCATTTTCTGAATCCGTTACAAGTAGAGTCTTTAAAGGACTACATGTTGAATCTAATTCCTCCTACTCGCTACATAACATGGGGACAAGTTATGTACTTTAAAAAGTGAACTGGACCGTGGCCCTCACCTGCTGGGGTCTTGATGATTTCCCAGCACAACTGGCCCTTAAACCCCTCCCCTGCCCATTTCTCACCCCTTTCCCGTGCCCTGGAGGTAGTGGGTTTGCCATTCCTTACACCCTGACTCTCTTCTGCCTCAAGATCTTTGGCTATCCCATGTAAAGTTGAACTCTCTACGGTTTTTCTCTCACTGTAGCCATTACAATTAAGAATTACAACCTTGTATATTTACATGTATGGTATCTCATACCTTTGTATCCACAAAGGCAGAGACCTCAAAGAAAATGTTCTGGGGAGATAATCTCCAGGTTCAACAATGTTTTATGGTTAACTCGATTAACTGGATCTCTTCTTCTTTTTTTTTTTTTTTTTGCGGTACGCGGGCCTCTCACTGTTGTGGCCTCTCCCATTGCGGAGCACAGGCTCCGGACGCGCAGGCTCAGCGGCCATGGCTCACGGGCCCAGCCGCTCCGCGGCATGTGGGATCTTCCCGGACCAGGGCACGAACCCGCGTCCCCTGCATCGGCAGGCGGACTCTCAACCACCGTGCCACCAAGGAAGCCCTGGATCTCTTCTTTATACATGCTTTTGCCCAAGCACACATGTAAAACACTGTGCTAAGAGCATGGAATCTAGTGGGGTGGAAATGTACTATGAGGCAGAATGAGATCACTTGAAAATTTCACTTCTGAGCTGAGCGAGAATAGAAGAATGAGTAGAATTTCTACAGCTAGAGTAAGAAGGGGTGGGCATTTGAAGGCTTCCAGAGTCAGGGGGGAAGCATAAGCAAAGACCCAGGGGATGCGAAGTGAGTGTGCAGGGCATGTGTGGGGTTACAGAGACAAGCATGGCGTGAGGATGCACTGTGGGGAGAGGCTGGAAAGACTTGAACTGACTGTGGAAGGCAAAAAGCCACAGAGGGTTTCTGGGGTGACAGGATGTGAGTTGTTTTAGGAAAATAACCAGCAGTGGCCTGTATGACAGACTGCAGAGGCAGTGAGCCAGTTAGGGAGTTATTAAAATTACCTAGGCAAGAACCAGTAACCCAGCTGAATGTTTACTCTGGGGATTGCTGATGGGTAGGTATTCAAAACTCTTCTAAAATCACAGGATGATCTAAAAGCCAGAATCACCAAATCAAGGTTTTTGCTCTATACAAGTGACAACGCAGGCAGTGACAAACAAATGTACCCGTTTACTTACTACAGAAGGTGCTCTAAAGGGCAGAGTGTAAAAACCGGACCCCTAACTGCCAGGCACAGTGCTGAGAACACAGTAGATATACAATAAATATTTTCTGGAAGAATGAACTCCCAAGTCTGTATTTAATATAATAAAGCATGCTTTCCTTGGTTCATCACTTTGTAATTTCTGCAACTTTATAGGAAGTCTCCGTTTCCGGTAGGCCAAGAACAACAGTTGGTTTTTGACATGTCTACTCTCTCCCCAGCTCCAAGTGCAGACTCCGTCTTAATCATTTTTGTATTCTCCACAGCATCGAGAGAATAGGAGATGCTGAATGAATATGTGAGCAAGACTAGCTAGCAACAGTGACCAGAATTTGTGGTTTCTTCCTGCTCTTCCATGCATGGATATAGCCCTTGAATCCCTACCAACTTATGGGATAAAAGGCTCTGGCAGGGGAGCTGGTTTTGAATGTGTCTAGAAGAGCATCTAGTTTGTGGTACAGATGGGGTTCCTGAAGTTCTTCTCTATAAACACTGAAGGTGTGGAAATCAGAAAAAGATCTTATCTGTATTGGCCAACTTACACAATCTTGAAAAATAATTGGTAATGTTGCTTTAAGTCCATGTAATTTCCAAAAGGCAACTCAGCATGATTAGAGAATTCTGATTAAGAGTATTTTCTATAAACGATACTATTTTCATAAACACATGTTTATGAAAAAATGTTTTTGATAGATATTTTGTAGCATGTATCTCTACCTTTTTAGCCAAAAAAGACTGACCTTTACAAAACTCCTTCTTGATGAGATCATCACTATAACTTTATTACCTTTGGGGATTTTTTTTTTTTTTTGATTTGAGAGTTATTTGCCTCTGTGCTCAAGCCACACTATGTATTTTACACTAGACACGGAATGTTTTACAGGGTAATTCAGGGAAGTGTGAATATATTCTATTGTCACACCTATCTCACCCTACCAACACCCCCCCCCGCCCACCAACCTTCTCATCTATGTCTGCATCTCTGATTAATTATTAGATTCCCTTTCTAAAAGCTTTATTTCCTAATGTTTTGCTCTAAATAGGGTAGAAGTGAAGTAGGCCAAAGAAAACCAGATAATTTCACGCAGATACTTAAGTTATATATGCTGTGGGAAAGACAAGCAAGTGATAACAGACTTATGAAAAACTGTCAGCTTCATCTGTAATTACAGAAGTGCAAATTAAAACAGTGGGATACCATTTTTAATCAAATTAACTACTAATGAAATTTAAAAGTCCAAGGCTGAACAGCATGCTGTGAAACAGGCACTCTCACACATAGGCAGTGGCAACACACTGTTATGTCTTTTCTGGAAAGGAATCTGGCAAAATGTATTAAAAACCTTACAGAGGTTTATGATATTTGACACATTATTTCCACCTCATCCCAGGGAAATGATCAAAGATTCAGGCAAAGATTCTCTACGGATGTTCAACAGCAACATTATTAATGGTGCAAAATCAGAAATAATCAACAGGAGAATGGGGTTACATAAACAAGGGTATATTTATAAGACTGAACCTTATACAGACATACTGACTTTATAGTATGGAAAAATGCCCTCAACAGTGCTAAGTCATGAGGTCCCAAAACACTGTATAGCTAATATCATCCCATCTATTGTAAAGAGAAGCATAATGGCTTGTCTTTGAGTAATGGGATCATGACTTCTCCTCCCGTCCTCCTATTTACCAGCTTTCTACAATGAGCACACATTTTTTTTTGCCAGGGTACTATGTGCTTGAGGAAAGTATACAGGCTCCCAGCGGCCTTCTATATCTGTGGTGGCTGCAGAAGGCCAAGGCTGTCAGCAGTCTGACGATAAGCCAGTGGCCTTTACCTGTACTGCCTGCCACAGAGCGAGCTCCACCACCCAAAGCACTCAAGGGCAGTCCTGATCCCTTCGGATGAAACCCAGTGATCAACGAGGAATTCTTCCTCCAAACTGGGTCACAAATTGCAAACCCTGGTCTGTGTAATGAGAAATCACAAAAACTAGTACCTACCAACTGTTTCGAGTGCGTCAGCAGCGTGTTACACACAATTTATTGCATTTCATCTTATTCACCTTCACAACATCAGGACATACTTACCACAGCCTCAACTGCAGGTGAATTGTCACCTACCACCAATAAAGTAGAACACCTGGGGAAAGGGAAAAGAAGAGGACACTCAGCAAGCAGCTCAGATACTCCACTGAAAATGACTCTGTCTATGAAAGGCAAAGATGTTGAGCAACGTGGTGGGGGAGACTGAGGGACTTACTTTAATGTCTTTGATTTGTTATCATTTTGTCCCAGAATGGGTCTTTCGATCTCCAGGTCTCTGCGTCTAGAGAAACACAAAGGAATCAATGCGCTTTTCAGGTAAAATCATGGCAACTCAGGTTACTTCCTGGTTGTGACAACCAAAATGTATCAAGAAATCTGAAAACTATCTTTCTTTCACACAGATGATGGAAGGGGCCCTTGCGCACTTTGTTCAGTGGCATCCTGAGTGGTACAGGGCAGGAAAAAGGGACTCCGCAGGATGCTAAGAGGAGGCAACTTCAAAACTCAACAGCACTGCTGTTGAAATCCTCAAGTCTTAAGTGTTCAATTTTCCAACCAGTTTATAGGAATAATTTCTTAAGGGGAACTTTTTTCTTTTTTTTTTTTTGGCCACACCACGTGGCATGCAGGATCCTCCCCGAGCAGGGATCCAACCCGTGCCCCCTGCTTTGGGAGCACAGAATCTTAAGCACTGGACCGCCATGGAGGTCCAAGGGGAACTTTTTTGGGGGAACATTCTCCTGGTAACTAACAGTTCAGTGCAGTACTTAATAACCTTTCTGATTTCAACGAAAAATAAGGAAGCTCTGTTACACAGAGGAAGGAGCTAGAGAGACTGGGTTCAAAACCTGGCTTTGCTCCTGACCGGCTGTGTGACTCTGGGTAAGTTACAGCTGACCCATTTCCTCAATCTTTTCCATGTACCCAGAAAGCTAGAAGGAGCTAACATTTTCACCTTGGAGAAGCTGGTCCCAAGATAAGAATTAAGCTTCTCTCCGTGTGTGATAAGAATTAAGCTTCTCTTCGGGTGTCACTTCTGCGTGATGACAGGACACCAGGAGAGAGACTAAATTGGGGCCCAAGACTTCTATTCTTTGCCTCCTCTACATGCATCTTTCTGTGCCACCTCAATCTGTGTGTTTTGTGTGTGTACATAACTTTAGGTACTTCTGGTCTCAAAACATCTTAAAAGTACAACTGGTAGTTGAACGTGCCTGAAACAGCCTTCAATTCATGCATTGCTCTTGAAAACTGTCTTCATTTCTACCTGAAAGCCCTTCCCCTTCTACTGTGGTGAAAAGTACGAAAGCAATCTCATCACACAACATGGAGGAAGTAGTTTTCTCCTCTTCTCCTTCTCTCTTAAATATCCGTTATCTTCTTAGACCTAGTCTGCATTTAAGTGAAGGAATAGAAACAACTGTACCCATTATAGGAACCCAGGAAGAGCTGTAGGTTTTCTTGGTTGATATCTTGGGCAATATGCAGTCTGTAGGTTTGAATCAGGTCCAGGTTGGCCTGCAACTCTTCCTAGAACAATGAAAAGAAGACACAGGTAAACTTCTGAGCTACAGTACAAGTCTATCTTGTTTGGTTTGCATTCTCAATGCCCAAAGCCAAAGCTCCCTGCCCATGATGGGAGATGGGGCAGAGGCTGGGGGGCCTACTTATGTACTGGTAGGCTGAATGGCTTCTTTTTTATTTGCATCAGACTGGTTCAGTGCCATATTCTGTGTTGAATGAGGGCACCAAAGAATCTATGGTGGAAAAGGTCGGTAATTAACTCCAAATCAAGCACAAAAACATGGGGATATGCTCTGAATACCCTTCTCTGCAGCACAGAGGAAACTGCACTAAACTTGGATTCAAGTACTAGATGTGAAACTTAGGTTACCTAACCATTTGGAAGCCGAGTTTCCTTATCTGTGTCTTACTCATGTTCTGCCATTCTCATAAAAATAGAGTGTCTGTAAAATAAAGATAATAACCAGCTACCTGCCAGGGCTGTTTTAAAAATTAAATAAGAAAAGTTATATGGACTGTAAAGTATAAAATAAGTGGAAAGTAACATTTTTCTTATTAGCCATAAATCTGCATAATTAGCTTATCTGTATCTTCATCAATATTATGGGTATAATATCTATTTATATACTATCATTTAATAATATACATTGTAGAATTATATATTATATTCCATTTATAATACTTTATTAAGTCCATTTATCATTTATTTACTCTTACTACCAATACTATTTTTTTTTGTTGAGGTAGGATTGGTTTATAATATTAGTTTCAGTTGTACCACACAGTGATTCAAAATGTTTATAGATTATATTCCATTTAAAGTTATTATAAAATATTGGCTATATTCCCTGTATAAAATTCAAGAGAAACAAAATGGTCTGTATCAGTAAAAAGAGAATCTCCCTCCCCACCACCCATTGTCCACTGGCCCCTATCTTGCTGGTCTTCTTGGAGGCCACCAGAATGAGTTGCTAGGTTTTTGTGTACATAAGCATATATGTACATATATGTATACACACACAAACACACACACACACACACACACACACACACACACACACCAGTAAATAGTTTGAAGCAGAATGGAAAATGTTTACGCTGGAGGAAAGAAATGTATCAGGGATAGTGAGAGTCACTAAATCTAAAGCAGTGTGTAAAGGTCACCACCAGCAAGCCTTGTAGAGAAACAGAGATAAGGAGAACGTGTATTTGCATTCTCACTACTATATGGGTAAAGTGAGCCAAGAACACAGTAGGAAACTTACCAACTGGATCAGAGGCTACCTGAAACTAAAGGGCACTGGAGCCATTCCAAGGAAACGTGATAAATGCTGAAGATACTAAGAAAAGTGAACAACAAATGAACCACATGGCAATTAGAGATGAAATGACCTATCCAGCTCCCCCTTGAAAGTCTGAAGGGGAACTTGAGCAGCAAAGTTTGAGATAAAAAAAAAGAGAAGGAATGATATTGGTATAAAAGGGGTAAAACTGGCTTAAGTGCTAATGGAACTTCTCAGGAAAAGCTGTTACGTATAAATTGTACCCCCCACTCACATTTTTTTAAAACACAAAGTGTAGTCTGCTACACGTACCGTTCTACACTGTGCTTTTCCACTTAAAAGTATGGCAGAGGTCGTCACTCCTTATCAGGATATATGGAGCCATCTCATTTATTTATACTACCTGTTTTCCCACATGCTTGCTAGTACAAATGATCACTTTTTTATTTTTGCTAATTTGATAGATAAGAAAGGGGATATCACTGTGGGTTTTTTTTTATTAGAGAAGATGAGATTATTAATGTTTAGAAAACTTATTTGCTTTCATTTCAAAGCAATAAGAGCAATACAAGCATTTGCTTGCTTAAATTTATTTTTATTTTTTATTTAACATCTTTATTAGAGTAGAATTGCTTTACAATGTTGTGCTAGTTTCTGCTGTATAACAAAGTGAATCAGCTATACATATACATATATCCCCATATCTCCTCCCTCTTGCATCTCCCTCCCACCCTACTCCTGTCCTGCCCCTAGGTTCATTAGAAACTTTTTTTTTTTTGTAGATTCCATGTACATGTGTTTGCTTGCTTAAATTTCACTTAAATTTATTTTTATTTTTTATTTAACATCTTTATTAGAGTAGAATTGCTTTACAATGTTGTGCTAGTTTCTGCTGTATAACAAAGTGAATCAGCTATACATATACATATATCCCCATATCTCCTCCCTCTTGCATCTCCCTCCCACCCTCCCTATCCCACCCCTCTAGGTGGTCACAAAGCACCAAGCTGATCTCCCTGTGCTATGCAGCTGCTTCCCACTAGCTATCTATTTACATTCGGTAGTGTATACATGTCAATGCTACTCTCTCACTTCGTCCCAGCTTACCCTTCCCCCTCCCCGTGTACTCAAGTCCATTCTCTACCTCTACGTCTTTATTCCTGTCCTGCCCCTAGGTTCATTAGAACCTTTTTTTTTTTTTTGTAGATTCCATGTACATGTGTTTGCTTGCTTAAATTTCAAATGAACTCTTCAGCCTTGTGACAAACCACTGTCTGTGACCTCACACATTTTTAATTAAACACACATTATATATATGTTGTGAGGATGTTCTTACTTTACAAAAATCATTAAAATTCTCTTCTTAGCTTTCTCCTATTCCAATGCAAACACCTCAGGGCCTCATTCTTCCAGGTCAGGTGCTGTTTTGGCTAATTAACCTCCCGCAGGTATCCTACACTAAGTCTCCCACCAGGTTATTTAAAACCCCCAAATGCATCTTATAATTCCTTCCTCTTTGGCTTTTGAGCAAACTATTCCCCCTTCCTGGAATGATCCCCTTCCCCCCAAAATCTAAAATGTTGAATTTTATCCATCCTTCAAGGCCCAGCTGGGATGCCTCCACCTTGAAGCCTTCCTTGATCCTCTCCTGCCTTTGAATTCCTCTAGGTCCCTAACGGGGCCTCTCCTAAGATACCCTGACATGGTAGAAAGAGGAAAGCTTCAGAGTTAGACACACGTGGCTTCAAATGTCCCTTGATATGTTATTAGCTGCTGGCCTTGTATAAAACAATTCATTCTTCACCTGGAAAGTGGGAAAAATACAATTCCCATTATGAGATTATTAGATTGAATTGTTTAATGTACATAACACGTCTGTCTGAAATCTGTAGGCGTTCAATGAAAGGTATCAATAGTTCTTATTACTTATCCCTTTTTACATGTGCCATAGCAGTATTTCTGTACATCTCATCTCTCCACAGAGTGAGCTCCTGGAGAAGAAGGGCCATATCTTATATACATTTGTCTCTCCCAGAGCACTTAGCATGGAATTTTGTAAATTCTGTGAACTGGTTTTTAAGGTCTACAGTCAAAACCAAGCATCCTTTGTCTTCAGGAAAGTACCCACTCTATCTAGCACTATGCAGTGGAAAGATCATGGTCTTTGAAACTTCCAATTAAAGATACTGGATTAAAATACAGCTTTACTCCTTCTAGAAAAATCATAAACATAACAGTAAATTTTTTTCTTTATAAGCCATAAACTCATAAGGACAAAGACAACAAAGAAAAGTGACAACAGCAATAACATTTTGAAAGTGGGAAAGCAGAAGGAAGACTGTAATCACTCATTTAACAGACTCAATAAGGCTGCTAGGCTGGCAGTGGGGAAAGTGAAAAAAGTAAGTGATCATGTACCAAGGAGCCTGAAAAGGCCCAAGATTTGTCCGCACCAGTTCTCCCTGCAAGCAGAGGGTAAACATGGTACAAAGGATGATTGGTTGAAAGTCCTGTTTAATAAAGACGTAACATCCGGGACTTCCCTGGTGGCGCAGTGATTAAGACTACGCTCCCAATGCAGGGGGCCCAGGTTCAATCCCTGGTCAGGGAACTAGATCCCACATGCATGCCACAACTAAGAGTTCACATGCCACAGCTAAGGAGCCGGCGAGCCGCAAGTAAGGAGCCTGCCTGCTGCAACTAAGACCCAGCACAACCAAATAAATAAATATTAAAAAAAAAAGGAAGACATAACAATGAAAACAGATGAAGCAAAATGAAACAGAATTGAAGAGAGAAATAGAATATTCAACAATAACAGTTTGCAACTTTAATATCCCACTTTCAATTAAGGATAGAATAACGAGGCAGAAGATCACAAGGAAATAGAAGAAATGAACAACACTATAAACCACCAGACCTAACAGACATCTACACAACACTCCACTTAACAGCAGTAGAATGAATACATTTTCTTCTCAGTGTACATGGAACATTCTCTGGGATAGACCATGTTAGGACATAAAACAAGTCTCAATAAATTTGAAAAGGAATGAAATACTAAGAATATCCCCTGACCACAGTGGAATGAATTAAAAATCAATAACAGAAGGAAATGTGGGAAACTAAACAACATACTCCTAAATAATAATGGATCAAAGCAGAAATCAAAAGGAAATTAGAAAATACTTTGAAATGAATGAAAATACCTTATAGGATGCAGCTATGTTAATATTTAGAAGGAAATTTACAGCTGTAAATTCCTGTATTAAAAAAGAAGAAAGGGGCTTCCCTGGTGGCGCAGTGGTTGAGAATCCGCCTGCCGATGCAGGGGAAACGGGTTCGTGCCCCGGTCCGGGAAGATCCCACATGCCGCGGAGCGGCTGGGCCCGTGAGGAAAGATCTCAAATTCATAGCTAGCCTTCCACCTTAAGAAACTAGAAAAAGGAGAGGAAACTTAAAGCAAGCAGAAGGAAGGAAATAATAAAGATGAGAGTGGAAATAAATGAAAGAGAATAGAAAAAGAATGGGGAAAATCAATGAAATCGAAAATTAGTCAGCTAGACTGACCAAGAAAAACAGAGATAAAACTCAAAATTACTAAAAACAGGAATGAGAGAGGAGACATCACTATCAGCTTTACAGAAATAGAAATAATTATAAGGGAATATTATGAATAATTGTATGCCAACAAATTAGATAACCTACATGAAATGTACCAATTCCTAAAAAGACACAAACAACCTAAAGTGTCTCAAGAAGAAACAAAGATTAAATTAGTAATATAAAAACATTCCATAAAGAAAAGCTTTGGCCCAGATGGCTTCACTGTGAATTCTGCCAAACATTTAAAGAATTAACAGCATCTTTCCAAAATTCTTACAAAAAATTAAAGGGAGAATACTTCTCATCATTCTATGAGGCCAAGTATTACCTTACTACCAAAACCACACAAAGACAACATAAGAAACTTATAGACTAATATCTCTTATGAATATGGACACAAAAATCCTTAACAAAATACTAGCAAACCAAATGCAACAACATATAAAAAGGATTACACACCATGAGCAAGTGGAATTTATCCAGAGAATGCAAGGCTGGTTCAACATACAAAAATCAATAAATGTAATACACCATATTAAAAGAATAAAGAACATAAGTCACACATACATTTCAATAGATACAGAAAAAGCATCAGACAGAATCCAACACGATTTCATGATAAAAGTGCTCAACAAACTAGGAGTAGAAGAGAGCTTCCGCTACCTGATGAAGGACATCTATGAACAATCCACAGCTAACATCATACTTAATGGTGAAACACTGAATGGCTTCCCCTAAGATCAGAAACAAGATGAGGATGTCCACTTATCACTTCTATTCAACACTGTACCAGAGGTTCTATCCAGGGCCTAGAAAGCTCTGCTTAGGCAAGAAAAAGAAATAAAACATATCCAGCCTTGACAGGAAGAAGTAAAACTATGTCTATTGCAGATGACATGATCTTGTATGTAGAAAATCCTAAGGATCCACAAAAAAACAATCAGAGCTAATAAATTAGTTCGGCAAGGTTGAAGGATACAAGATCAATATACAAAACTTAATTGTATTTCTATACATTAGCAATAAACAATTCAAAAATGAAATTAAGAAAGCTTTCCATTTATAATAGCACCCCCAAAATAAAATACTTAGGAAAAAATATAACAAAAGAAGTGGGAAGACTTCACTACAAAACGTTGCTGAAAGAAATTTTAAAAGACCCAAATAACTGGATAGGCACTCCATGTGCATGGATTGAAACAGTATTGTTAAGATAGCAATGCTCCCTAAATTGATCTACAGATTCAACACAATCCTTATCAAAATCCCAGTTAGTGGGCTTCCCTGGTGGCGCAGTGGTTGAGAGTCCGCCTGCCGATGCAGGGGACACGGGTTCGTGCCCCGGTCGGGGAAGATCCCACATGCCGCGGAGCGGCTGGGCCCGTGGGCCATGGCCGCTGGGCCTGCGCGTCCGGAGCCTGTGCTCCGCAACGGGAGAGGCCGCGGCGGAGGGAGGCCCGCATACCACAAAAAAAAAAAAAAAAAAAAAAAAACATGCTAAGTGAAAGAAGTCAGACACAAATGCCACATATTATATGATTCCATTTAAGAAATGTCCAGAATAGGCAAATCCACAGAGACAGAAAGTAGGCTAGTGGTTGCCAGGTACAGGGGGAAGAAGAATAGGGAGTGACTGTTAAGAGGTATGGTGTTTGTTTTTGGGGTGATGGAAATGTTCTGAAATGAGATAGTGCAATGTTACACAACTCCACAAATATACTAAAAACCACTAAGCCTTAAAAGTGTGACTTTTATGATATATGAACACTTAAGATCCAGCAATTCCACACCTAAACTTACACCCAAGATGGACTTTCGTACAAATAAAGCAGGAGGCATATACAAAACTGTTCACAGTCATCCAGCAGTAATGTGGATAAATCTTGGCAATTTTAAGTGAAAAAAGTTCCCCAAATTACATCAGCATAATATCCTTCTATTATTAGAAATATGTACATAATGTAAAAGAACACATATAAATTCAGTAAAACTATCATAAAGGAAAACAAAGGACTGATAAAAGATGATAGTTTCCTCAGGGTGAGAAAAGCAGGGGGACAGGTTAATTCAGAGTATCATTTGGTTAGATGCAGGTTACTGTCAAACCCTAGCTTTTGCTTTGGGTGGTATTATCTTGGGTGCTTATTACATTATTAAAAATAACTAGCTAATTAAATAAAAGTGGGTTATGTGCATGGACCAATGAATGATGAGGGTGTATTACAAACCAAAGACTATGATCATTCTAATTATCTGCACCTGTGGTCCAATGGGAACAAAGCGTAAAGCAGCTGGAGTTCCAGATCCCTCCCCTGCATTCTGGGGGACTTCCCTTTTCCCACCTCAGAAGAAGACTGAAGGTCTATTCTCTGGAAACAATAAAACACAAGGTCTTTGATCTGGAGGACCACAGGCCCAGATGGGTAGATACACCATACTGAAAAGTCAATGTTTAAAGCCTGAATGTTGAGGCTCTCTGTCTTTTTCTGAATTTGGCTCCAAGAATACTAACATTAGTGTCTGGTGTGTAACCTCAAAGCTTATCTGGGGAATCTGACCAGTCCCAGAGAAAAGACCTAAAGCTGCTGACATCAGGGGCTCCCCAAGGAAATGGCCCAGTCTAATCACCCAAGGGATAAGCCTCACCTGGTGCACAAAGGCCTTTCAGTGATCCACCCTTATAAAATTCGGACAGACAGGGATCACTAGCCATTGGGCAAAGAACCTGTGCCAGTTATCCTCAGCCTCAGATCTACTGTTCTTTGTAGTACTGGAGCTAGAATGCATAAACATTTTCCATTTGCCAGTCTCTTTTTAAAATTTAGCACAAGAGCCACTGGCTCAAGGTATCAGGAATTCTCGTAGAGAAGCTGTAGCTGCACCCTAGGACCAGGTTCTTCCCCATCCAGCTGCAGCTTCTGGAGTTCTGCAGCTGTTCAGACCTTATTTTAGACAAATGTCTCCCTCATCTGGTGAGTGGCTCTATGGACCAGTTACGGCCCCCACCCTCTGGCAAGTTTTTTCACTCCTGGCTGGTTGTACTTTCTGTGGAAACCTTACCTTCCTTGAAGAGACATGACTCTCAGGCTTGGTGGGGGTGGGCCCAACTAAGTCCTTAGTTCCCTGAATGTCCACATGCACTCTGCCTAGGAGTAGCTGCTGGTTTCCACCTGCTACTTTTGGACACCTGAGAGTCCCCTTTCACCTCTTTGAGAAGTAAGCAACCTTCTACTAGTTAACAATATTTTATGTTAAATTTTCTCAACTCAAAGTGTGTGGTTTCTGTCTCCTGACTGGACCCTGGAAACAGCCCACAGGATGGAGAAAGTGCGACCTGAAGACTGCTGAGATGAGTGTCACCAGGCCTTCTGTATGGCAAGCCCTGATTCTTGGGCTAAATTTTTTTTTTTAATTTACTTTTGGCTGCGTTGGGTCTTCACTGCTGTGCGCAGGCTTCCTCTAGTTGCGGCGAGCGGGGGCTACTCTTCATTGCAGTGTGGGGGCTTCTCATTGCAGTGGTTTCTCTTGTTGCGGAGCACCGGCTCTAGGCGTGTGGGCTCAGTAGTTGTGGCTAGTGGGCTCTAGAGCGCAGGCTCAGTAGTTGTAGAACACAGGCTTAGCTGCTCCGAGGCATGTGGGATCTTCCCAGACCAGGGCTCAAACTCATGTCCCCTGCATTGGCAGGTGGATTCTTAACCACTGTGCCACCAGGGAAGTCCTAACTTTTATTTAAAAAGGAAAGGAAGTGGCTTCCTGCCACTATCACCTTGCAGTGTCCCCCCCAGTGGCCCTTACTTAAAAATTCTAACACTGTCACTTGGTAAAGGGAAAATGTACAGAAAAAGAAATCTGTCATGGCTCAGCTGTGAATAACATTTATATGCTAGTATAAATGCTGGAAATTGATCGAATCCAAATTACATTATATTGGGAGGATGGAGCGGTGGAAAACACAAACGTGTGTCATGGGGTCGGTGTGTATGTGTATATGAGAGAAATCACCTTTCATAATGGAATGCCAACAGATAATGCCTACAAATGAAAAATCAACAAGTGGAAATATATGCATATTTAGAGACATGGAAGCATATGTCCAAAAAGACACATATAAAAATGTTCATAGGTGGGCTTCCCTGGTGGCGCGGTGGTTGAGAATCTGCCTGCCAATGCAGGGGACACAGGTTCGAGCCCTGGTCTGGGAAGATCCCACATGCTGCAGAGCAACTAGGCCCATGAGCCACAACTACTGAGCCTGCGCGTCTGGAGCTTATGCTCCGCAACAAGAGAGGCTGCGATAGTGAGAGGCCCATGCACCGCGATGAAGAGTGGCCCCCGCTCGCTGCAACTAGAGAAAGCCCTCGCACAGAAACGAAGACCCAACACAGTCAAAAATAAATAAATAAATTAATTAATTAATTTAAAAAAAATGTTCATAGGAGACTTCCCTGGTGGCGCAGTCGGTAAGACCCCATGCTCCCAATGCAGGGGGCCTGGGTTTGATCCCTGGTCAGGGAACTAGACCCCACATGCACGTCGCAACTAAGAGTTTGCATGCCACAACGAAGGAGCCTGCCTGCCACAACTAAGACCCAGCGCAACCAAATAAATAAATATTAAAAAAAAAAAGAATGTTCATAGAAGCTTTATTTATAATAGTAAAACAGGGCTTTCCTGGTGGCCCAGTGAATAAGAATCTGCCTGCCAATGCAGGGGACACAGGTTCAATCCCTGGTCCAGCAAGATCCCACATGCCGCGGAGCAACTAAGCCCATGCACCACAACTACTGAGCCTGCGCTCTAGAGCCCGCAAGCCACAACTACTGAGCCTTCGTGCCACAACTACTGAAGCCCGCATGCCTAGAGCCCGTGCTCTAAGAAGAGAAGCCACCGCAGTGAGAAAGCCGCGCATCGCAATGAAGAGTAGCCCCTGCTCGCCCCAACTACAGAAAGCCCACGTGCAGCAATGAAGACCCAACACAGCCAAAAATAAATAAATAAAATTTAAAAAATAATAATAAATAAATATAATAGTAAAACAAAAAGATTGGAAACAACCCAAATGTCCAAATGTTCATAGGAACATTCATGGTATATAACAGTGGACTGCTACACAGAATAAAAGAATGAACTACTGATACATAGAATGACATGGTTGAATCTCAAAGACTATACGGAGCAAAAGAAGCCAGACCTAGAACAGAGTACACTGTAATTATATTTATATAAAGTTTAAGAACAGGCAAGATAATGTATAGAGGTAACAGAATAGTGAATACCTTGTTTGGGGAGGGGGATTATAGTGATTAGGAAAGGGCATGAGGGAAACTTTTGGGGATGATGGAAATGTTCTGTATCTTGATTTGGTGGTGGTTACAAAGGAGTATATGTATGTAATATAAAAGGTCACTGAGATGCACTTATGATTTGTGTCCTTTACTATATGCAAGTAAATACCATAATTAAAGAGGCAAAACCCCAAAGAATCAGCTAAAAGAATTAATCTAAGAAGAAGGAAATAGGGTGAGTGGCAGATTTTTTGTAATAAGCCCTGGAGAACTTCTCTACTCTAAAATATATGTGAATTTGTACCTTTGATAAAATAAAATCTCAATGAAAGAAAAAAACTATGTGCTTTGGAGTTAGCTTGATCTGGATTCAAACCACTTGCTATCTGGACAATGGTGGCAAGTTACGCTGCCTCTCTGGCCCTTAGTTTCTCCATTTTAAAATAAGTCTAATAGAACCACATGAAAAATAACTGAGTTTGTACCTAAAAGTACTTGTCAAAGTGCTTTACAGAGAATGAGTACTCAGTAAATGCTAATTTTCTCCCCACCAACCATTTTCCTTCAGTAGAGACTACAGTTGAGCCCACATTACTCCTACTTATATTGTTTTCATCTCCCCCACTCCAGACACCTCAGAGCTCTCCAAACTCATTGCTCATTTATTCCTTCTTCATAGGTCATCTGTGATGTTGTGATTTATAATAAGAAATAGGTATCTGGTCTTCATCCCACTCCTGGCACAGAGCTCCTCAAATGCTTAGAATCTGCAAACTGATGAGATTGATAAAGGTATCTTTTTTTGTTAACGATGTGATTTTAGGAAAGCCCCTGAGTAACTTCTAGATGGAACCAGCCCCTGTGAGTAGACGGTGGGAACTTTCAATCCCACCCAGTCCCCACCTCCGGGGAGGGGAGAGGAGCTGCCCATTGAACTGACTGCCACATAATCATGCCTCTGTAATGAAGCCTCCATAAAACCCCAAAAGGACGGGACTGGTAGAGCTTCCAGGTTGGTGAAGGCGTGGAGGTTCTGGGAGACTGGTGCACCCTAGAGGGCATGGGAGCTCCGTGCCCCTTTCCATATGACTTGCTCTATGCATCTCTTTCATCTGGCTGTTCCTGAGTCATATGTCCTCTTGTAATAAACCGGTGATCTAGTAAGTACAATGTTTCTCTGAGTTCTGCTGAGCCGCTCCAGCAAATTAACTGAACCCAAGGAGGGGGTCGTTGGAACCTCTGATCTATATAGCTGGTTGGTCAGAAGCACAGGTGACAACCTGGAGTGGCAACTGGTGGCTGAAGTGGGAGCAGTGGTGGTGGCTTGGTGGTTAGGACCGAGCCCTCATCTTTTGGATCTGACCGATCTCCAGGTAGACAGTGGCATCATTGAGCTGAACTGCAGGACACCCAGCTGGTGTCTGAGAATTGTTTGGTGGTGTAGGAGAAAACACACATTGTAATTGGTGTAAGACTTCTGTTATCCAACTCACTTTCTCTCTGAAAAGAGGACTAGGATCCCCTCTTTCATGTAACAATTATCCATATAATTGTCATTTCCTTCGTGGACTTGTCTCCTCACCAGTAAGACATGGGGTTTGAACAAGATAATCTCTAAGGTTCTTTCAGCACTAACATTCTTGGTTTCTTTTTCTCTGAAACTTCTATTTCTGTGAAGCCCTTCCCAGACCTCATTTTGGCTCCAGAGATGCTTGGTGAGGCACATGATGTTGTCAAACATGAACAGATGGCATCTGCTCGCAGGGAACAGGTCGGCGGTGGGGGCTGCCTTCTCTCCTCTTTCCAAATGCCAAGAGCCACGTGGCACTGAATTCATGCCTCTCCCCTAAGACTGGGCTTCGCTGGGCCACGTGCATCTCACACGGCACTGAAAGTGGTAACCCACTGGGATCAGGTGAGTTCCGGGGCACCCCTTCTTTCCTGAGGTGAATAAGACTTGGCACACAAGCCAGTAAACACACCCCTCTCCTGGTTGGCACAGGCACTTACCTGCCCAAAGTGATGAGCCAAAATTATGTCCACAACATTGGTTGTCAAGCCCGAGAGCTACAAAGAGAAAAACTTGGCGTCAACGGAGTTAGCATGGGTAAAAATTTATCAAGCTGTCCACTTCACTGGTGCACTTTCTTGTATATATGTTATCCTTCAACAAATAAACAACACAACTCAGTGTCACACATTTTTGTGAGATGGTGGTCCCAGGAAACCTGAGAACAAGAAACAAGTCAGAAAAAAACAAAAAGTTTTCCTTCCAGGGTAATAATATAGCCTGCTTTGAAATAGGTGGCTAGAAGAAATGCTGCCATTACTTCTTTGAAAACGTGGGGCCGAGAACTCACAGCTATTAGCTGCTTCATTCCTGCCTGTATTTCTGCAGTTACACTGGGTTTACAGTTAATAAGGAACGACTTACAACTACTCCCAAGCCATCCAAAAGAAAAAACGATTTTTTTCTTTCTTTTAGTTTTGCTACCTGCATTTCAAGTAGTGGGAGGAAATTGCTATGTTTACAGAATGCTCTTGCATTTTGAACATTTTTCTCCTAATTTTTCCCATTTCAAAACTATGCACATCACAGTCTAATAAATGCATCAATCTGTGTAAGTCTGCAGACTGTTAGTCTATTTTTAGAAAAATTTCCATCTCAAATTATGTTGCTGATTCCCTTAAGCCTTCCTTCTTTGTTGCTTTTTTTTTTTTTTTTTTTTTTTTGTGGTACGCGGGCCTCTCACTGTTGTAGCCTCTCCCGTTGCGGAGCACAGGCTCCGGACGCGCAGGCTCAGCGGCCACGGCTCACGGGCCCAGCCACTCCGCGGCACGTGGGATCTTCCCAGACCGGGGCACGAACCCGTGTCCCCTGCATCGGCAGGCGGACTCTCAACCACTGCGCCACCAGGGAAGCCCTTCTTTGCTGCTTTTATGCTCAATTCCTACTGCTGACTTGGATCAGAGGTGAAGTACTGAGTTGGGGGTGGAGATGGACAAGAGGAAATCAGGGGGACAGATGTGGGTATGGGTGGAGCAGGATCATGTAGTCCCAGAAAGATTAAGGAAGAAAGAAGCCCAGAAATCTTCACATGGGTTATCAATGATCCACAGGTTATAAGTTAAAGATAATAAGAATTAATAACCTATTTCATTTCACGTTTAATACTCATAAGGTCATTCTAAAGCTTTATAAGAATTTTTACTAGGTTGTATCACGTTATTAAGAGTGTTCAGGTAAGTTTTAATGTACCCACATCCTAGATAGGAATTAAAACAAATTTTAAATAAGTCAGGTTGTAAGAAAGAATTTCCATAGCATCTGGCAATAGCATTGTTAATATATTTCATCCAAAGCTAGGCAATACATCATTTCTCCAGAAGTTAAATGTGGGGAGGAATGGATAAACTTTTAGAATCTGGTCTGCTGGCAGGTGGAATAGTTTAATATTTTAAAATAACTATGAAAGCAATACATGTTTATCATAGAAAATGAGGAAAACATAGAATACATAAAATAAAAATAAGAATCTTCTGTAATGCTACCAGCCAAAGATGTAACTACCGGTAGCAAATTATTTTCCTTATAAATGCATATATGTATTTAAGAAAATTTTATTATCTGTTTTTTTAAACATGAGGATTTTCACATTTCCTTAAATAACCAAAAAAAACCCATCAGTTTTTGGTTGCATAGTATTCCATTCGTGACTGAGACTCACAGACAATGATGAATCAAAGAAGCAAGATACACAAGAATATATATTCTATTATTCCACGTATATGAAGTTTAAGAATATATAAAACCAATCTGTGGTGGGAGAAGTCAGAATAACAGTTATTTCTGGGAAAGGGAGGAAGTATTAAGCACAGAGCTGGAAATATTCTGTATATTGACTAAGTGGTGATTACATGTGTAAACATTCATCAAGCTGTATACTTAAAACTTCTTGCCCTTGACTGTATGAATGAAAAAATAAAGATAAAAACCAGATAAGCCATTTTGAGAAGGGACCAAGAGATGAGCCAATGGACACTGGTCTTACTTTGGAAGCTGCCCAGTCAATCCAGCCTTTGGCACAAGGGTCAATGTTAATGAGCACGAGACCTTCCACGAGCTCTGGGTGATTGAGCTGAAACAAGACAAAGACAACAGTAAAGAGCTCCACTCTCAGCTTCTTCTAAAAATACTGCAGCGTGGCTAGTCACCTCTTACAAGGCCTCAGTGCCTCAGATTTGAAAGTAAGAAAGGTCAGAGAGGTGCTAGGGAGGATATTTAGAAAAATAGCTCTAGAAATCTAGCTTAGCATCTGGAAAACCAGCTTCCTAAATTACCATCACATGATCTCGCCTGGCAAAGATCTACGGGGGAGATGGTTTTTATTTCCACAGCAGAGGACGGCACCTGGTATCTCTACAGTTGTTTAGCTCATGGTGGGTCTCCCCTGCTGGGGCAGTGCCCTTGGGACTACACGGCATAAGGGGCTACTGAGGCTTAGACTGGCTATATCACACTCATACACCTTGTCCCCGGTAGCAACTTCTTAAGTGTTTTTCTAAAACCACATGAATAGGTGATACCACCCTCCAGAAGACTGCCCTTCACCCAGGAGGCACTTGGGAAAGAGTTCCTTAAATAATAATCAATAAGAACATTTCTATGTAAACCGAAAACTTTCCAGCTTACTTTTTCCCCTCTGATTATGCTCACTACAGAAAATTTGATAAACAGAGAAATTATAAAAAGCAGAAAATAAAATCTCATATTATCTAACCACACAACAACAATCTGTTAGTATTTTCATGTTTTCTTTCAGTTCTTTCCTATGCCTATGACAAACTTTACGTGCGTCTGTACTCTAACCTTTTTGTTAAGGTTACGGTGTATGTGAATTGCATATCATTACAGGCTCTTCTTACAAAATTTTAATGGTTGTAAGAAATTCCACCATAAGTATTCTCTGAGAATTATTTTTATTGATGATACCTTGCCCTCATTTGTTATTCTTCAGGTGCTATAAGTACAAAGCAAGGCCTTATACAAACCTGTATCTGTTGACAGAATTCATAGAAAAACTGACATAAGACCCACAACAGTTCCTTGTCATTTAACACAGCAGTAAGAGCTGTAACCTAGGCAGTGCCTCAAGGGTGTTGAGACTAATCCTCCATGTACTTACTGCAAATCTGCTGAGGATGTAAGCTCCAGCTCCAACTCCAACCCCAATGATGCTTTTCAGACTGTGAATGGGACACACCAACATTGATAGGGTTAACTCATTTGGAGGTAGGATGGCATATTGAAAAGAATGCAATTGGGTTCAAATCTGGCTCTGATGCTTACTGGATGTAGAATTTGGTCAGGTTTCTTTAACTTCCTGAGCCTGGGTTCCCTACCTATAAAACAAGAATATGACCACCTACTTCTAAGTTGATTTTAAGGATTAAATGAAATATGACTAAAACCTGGGAGTCATCCTTGACAGCTCACTCTCCTAATACCTCCATATCCAACCCATCAGCAAATCTACCTTCAAAGTATTTCCATCTGCCCTCTCCTACTCCATTCCATCCCCTGGGCAGTAGCCAGTACCAAGCTATCATTATCACTTGCCTGATTGTTGTAACAGTTTAACTGGTCCCTTGCTTTTTCTCTTTCATCCCTCTCTAAACCATTCTCTCCACAGCTAGAGTAATTTCTTTTTAAAAATGTAAATTGCTTTACTGATGTGCAATTTACATATCTAGAGTGATCATTTTAAAAGACTAAATTGGATAGCACTTAAAACCCTTCGGTGTTTTTTGTCTTTTGAATAAAATCCCAAATTCTTACCTGATCTGTGAGACCTGTGCAATCTGGTCCTTGTCTATTTCTCACATTTCACCCTGTGCCTTTCTCCCACTTGCTCACTTGGCTCAGGCCTTTTGGACATATTCCTTCTGTCTGGAATCCTCTTGTCCTGGCTCTCTGTTTAGGTAACTCCTTTTTGTCCTCCAGGTCTCAATCTAAAGGACTCCTTCTTAGAGAGGCAATCCTCAATTAGCCTTATCTATATAGACCCTGCCCTTATTCTCTATCACAACATCCCCACTGACTTCTTCTATAGCAGGTAAGTTGTGACTATTTGTTTGCTTACTTGTTGTCAATTATTTCCCACAGCAAAATGTAAGCTCCACACTCCATGAGGGTAGTGACGATACTGTTTTGCTCATCGTCATATCCCCCAGATCAGACACATAGTAGAAAGTGTGAAAAAACAAAAAACAAAAACCATGTGAAAGAACTGCAGAATGAACTTACTTTAAGTGGGTGAGAACAGGAGGCAGCATTTCGGCCAGCTCATCCATTGTCGGATACTGGTACCTGCAATCCAGAAGGATACCTCCCGAATTAGAATGCACTCACAGTTCCCAATCACTAGAACAGCTAGAAAAGTACAGGGTTCTTAGATAACAGCATTCCCTTTACCAAAGGCTCAAAGGAGGTGATGTGGTACCTGGAAATGATTGTGGCACGTTGTGTGACTCTCTGCAACTGCCGCACTAAGAGGAAAGTAAAAAACAAACAAAAAAACTCCTACGTGTTTCTATAACCTGAAGAGCAATCTCTGGGATGAGAGGAAGCCATTTGAAAAGAACAGGTAATACGGTTCTCTCCAGGGTATTTCCAAACCCCTAATAACCACTTCATTTGGGGTTCAGGCTCAGTAAACTTTTAGCAGTAAGAGTCAACCTACTGCTCTTGGTCTGCTGCTTAGGTTTAGGGAGCTAAGTGCAAAAGTAAACAAAGCTTTACTGGGCCTAGGCACACAGTCGCAAATCCTGGGATCCTCATCATAGAGGCTGATTTGTTTTACTTAGGCCTAGAATAACCCGGTTACCTTATTATTTGCTTTTGAATTTGGTTCATGATCTAAGCCACTGGATCCTAAGATGGTCAGGCAAGCCCAAAACTGACTCAGACCAAGAATCCAAGAAAAGTAGGAAGTGTCCATAGAAATTACAGCATCAAAGATGGAAGGGATCTTCAGACAACCCCCTACATATGGGGCAGGATCTGCTCTACATTTGACAGGGAAGTCAGCCTGCCTCTGCTTGAAACACTTCAAGCATTGGAGCGCTCTTGAGCCATTTGTACATAAAATAGAAAAAAGGAACTGGATCTAAATCTTGTTGGATATAAACTGGTCACCGGCCAATTTGTGTTTAAGAGACAGAAGAGCTTGGACGTAGTCAATAACATAGATTCTGGAGCCAGACTGCCTGGGTTAAAATCCCAGCTCTACTACTTATTTGTTATGTAAGCTTGGCCAAGGTACTTAATATCTTTGGGCCTTCATATCCTCCCCTGTACAATGGGAATAACAGTAAACCTATCCCATAGGGTTGTAAGGATTAAATGAATTAATAAATGTAAAGTATGCAATGCAGCGTCAAGAATACTGTTTGAGTACTAGGTAAGTGTTAGCTATTATTCTCACACTGCAATGGTCTATTTCACAGCAGTCACTGGCAAAGGCAGCTCTGGAGATGAGTAAAGGGAGAGGGGAAGAATTAGCATTCCACAGCTTGTGCTTTCATTCCTCCTCCAAGGTCTCCTCAATAATTATGCTGTCCAGGGAAGAGTCAGGGAGACTGTGGCTCCACCATGCAAAGCAGGCTTAGGATGAGGCTGAGAGCTCCATATCCATGTCCAGTTAAATGCACCTCTAGCTGACAGGGCAGCTCCTCCAAATAAATGGTTATACGGATATTCAAATTCCTGTCAACAGATTGAAGGTAAGGGTGGGGAGGTGCTCCCAGGAAGCTCAGAGGGCTCTGAGTTTGCGCCTAGGTAGTTGGGAGTTTCAGGGAGGGACACAAAAATGACAGATTTAAAATAGATGAGGAAGGAGACAGTTAAAAGACAGTGAGAAGTGGGTGTTCCAGACACTAATGACTTGTGATTGGCTCCCATTCATGGAGGGCCATTCCTGGATATGGGAAAACATGCAGTTTTCGTGAATAGACTGTACATAACAGTCCTCTCAGAGCAAGGAAAGAAAATATGCAGATGGTCATTGACAAGTATAACCTGTAGGCTGTGCTAAAACCAGCTTGGAGGGAAGCACACGGCTACTGCTCCCACTGGAGCTCAGCCGTTTGGTCTCTGAGTGTGTGTCTTCCAGAAGGTCTTGCTTGTGGTCTTACCCAGCTGGGAAAGAGGGTGCACCTTCCTGCTGGCCTGGGGCATCAACATGACAGACAGCAAAGTGCTGGGTGATCTCCTGCATATCCTCAAAGTTAAAGAATGCATTGAAACAGGATTTATCTGCAAGAGCAAAACACTCGTTAAGTCACAAGCTCTCCGTTTCTCCCCAATTTTCCTCTACTCAATCAATTCCATAGCATGGTCCTCTTTCACCCCCTTTTAATCACTGTTTCACTAAAGTGAAGTGTCTGAACAATCTGTCTGATTCAAGCTGCCCTAAAGGCTGACTACCAGACATCTCAACAACTTGAAAAGGATAACTGATCCTCAATTCTACAGAATGTCTACAAAGTGGAAACCAATCGTGGTGTTTCACAAAACAATCTTACACCCATAATACTGTCATTTTTCACGTATCTGATTCCCCTACCTAACAGAGAGATACTGACCATATCCCAAGAACCTGGCTAAAGTGAGTATCTTAGGCTGCTTACATTCACCATGTGGAAGACTGTCTCTTGGCAAAATTGCTGGGGTGCAGGGAGGGGTTTCTGCTTCAATTTCTACCCTGTTGGTGGAACTGCTTAAATTCCTTCTCATGCTAAAGAGGCAACAAAAGCTCCAGCACTAGACTGTAACCTCAAATGCAGGCCACCTCTGAAAGCCAGAGGAGTGTGAAAGAAAACACATGCACGTAGACTCTGTATGCCTGGGGCTAGGGCCAGAATCTTATATTACCATCTAGAAAAGTCCATTTAAAGTCACCCATATGCTAACACATATATATGAAATCTAAAAAAAAAAAAAATTGTTATGAAGAACCTAGGGGCAGGACGGGAATAAAGACGCAGACCTACTAGAGAATGGACTTGAGGACACATAAAGTCACTCATGACAGGCTATAATAAGAATACTTTTACTAATTTATTGAAGAGCTCACAACAAAGTTAAGTTCAAACTCTCAATTTTCTATCCCGAAATATGAAAAAACCCAAAGCACAGATTGTTTTTTAAAAAAAACTGATTTCAGTTCTACTTTCTTAACCAGTTCATCATATAATCTTCAGTCCTTTAGCAGATATGACACAAACTGAGATATAATCCCATTATCCCCCAAAATGCATTCAACTGCATACTTCCCAGGAACTTTAATTCTGCCATTAACATGTAGCAATGAGGAGGGAAGGTTAAGGCAGAGAGGAGAAAACCTATGGTTTATCAGAACACTGGGGTTTCTTGTGTGTTTTTAAAAAATATACAAAGATTATGTATTATAATAAAATAGGGAAGGTATAAAATCAAATACATACGATTGAGGCCAATGTCATGATATGTCAGAATAACTGGTCTGTTTCCCTTCGGTAGGCCTCTTATAGTGACGTGGACCATACCGTGAGTTGTTTCTATATCATGTTCCTGTAACAAGAGAAAATAAAGGTCTCAGAAAGAGCAGAATAGACTTCCCAGGTTACTGAAGTTTCACAATACCCAGTTCACTGCTATTTCCCACTAGCTGGGGCAGGACACATCGCTGAATTATAAGCCAACTAGAGGGATGTTATATCATACAGAACATTCCTACTTTTTAATTCCTTCCAGATAAACAAACAAACTAAGGAAAAATATACCTTATCTACAAAGTTCACTTTCTTAAGTGGGGGCAGCCAGGGATCTGTTGAGAATATATTTGCAACTGGCTATGGCAAGGAGATCAGCAAGTCGAGTGAGGAGCCAGGTAAGACCCGGGGAAAGGAAAGCTAAGGAAGCAGAAGATGTGAAGAAGCTGCTGGGTAAAAAGGCAGAGGCTTCAGAGCCTCTAAATGCATGTTCAACAACTGATAATTTCAATAGCACCTATGGGTGTATCGGCCTAAAATCTCTCCCCTTCCCTGGAAGCTGCCCTTCTGTGTCATCCATACAGTACAGGAGCGGCTCTTGGCCGCCTTGTCTGTAGACTATAACCTTATGGCCATGGCTCACTGGAGTCAGGTGGGCATTTGGTCCATGCTAGGCCAGCATCCTTCCCTGAGAATTTGTAATTGGGACTAAGAGATTCCATCCTCAGCTTGGTTCTTCTCTTGAAAAGAGAAGTAAACTTGGGAGCTTATAGTAGGCATTTCCACTACTTTAATTCCTGGTTCCAGCTGTGTGTGCTGTTAAGTTCTGAGACATCCCTGGATTGCCTCTGGTTTAAGCTATTTGGGTGGGTTTGTTCCCTGCATCCTAAAGGGTCCTAACCAAGGCAATGAGTAAAATTTAAGACGCAGCCAGAGCAAAGCTCAGGAACTGAATAAAGCTAGAACAAGATGCAATCAGAGCTACTGGGACCAGCACTAAGAGTGGCTGGGTAGAAAAGAAAGAGACTCTAGAAAAAGTAACTGAGATTTATTCTAGTCTTCTTCAACATCTATATTTCTTAAAAATGAATTATCACACCTAGTCTAGTGAATTTTTGCTGACAAGGTCCGTACCTATCTCAGGAAGTCTTATAGTAGCTGAGATAAAATAACTCTGTCAGTAAGAATCCCAACAAAGGCAAAGCACTTGCAACTTAATTTCCTATCTAATAATGAACCTCATCGGAGCCTTGGTTTCTTCTCTCATGTGGGGCACAGAACAATCTTACACTAATTGAACATCAGTATATCTCAAATCATGGGCTGCAAGCTAGAGCAGGTATCTCTCTAGCAAATCAAACACAAGTGACTCAATATTTCTGCTATTCTCTATTACTGCTTGCTACATCCTCTTCAAAGCCTTGAAAAGGGGGAATAAGAAATGAAGGAGAGAATCAGGTACTGTGAACTGGCTATGAAATAAAGTACAGGGTTTGGATGGGAGGAATATAAAGACATAAATTCCTGTTGCTGTATGAGCATTTCTTACGTGGTAACGTCACTTATTGAGGAACCCCCTCCACCACCATCATCAGGCTCATTCCCTAAACAACTACGTATCTACCGAACCCCTACTACCAGACCCTGGACTGAGCTCTGGGCACAAAACAGTGAACAAGAGAGATGTGATCCCTGCTCTCACAGAGATTGCGTTCTACACAGGGAGGCCGACAATAAACACACCAACCAACCCATAACAATAGCCTGTGATCAGTGCTGTGAAAGAAATAAATAGGATGCTGTGATGGAAAATTGAAGAGGAAGACATTAACTCTATTAGCAGTCAGGAAAGTGCAAATTAAATTCAATGAGATGCAATTTCATACACACCTGAATGGCAAAAATTTTTAAGTCAGATAATGCCAAGTGTTGGCCAAGATGTAGAGAAATAAGAACTTTCATACACTATTGGTAGGCATGTAACCTGAAACGACTACTCTGGAGAAAAATTTGGTAATTTCTAGTAAAGTTAAGAGGTGTCTACCCTATAGCAATTTTACTTTTAGGTATAATCTAAAGCGATTCTCAAACACACTCACACAGACAAAAAGATATGTGCAGATATATATACATATATACATATACACTGCAGCCTTATTTATAATGTCAAAAAATTGAAAGTAGTCTAATTAGTCATCAATAAGGAAACTGATAAATTATGACATTCATATAATGAGATGCAGACAAAAATGAATGAACTAGAACTATAAGCATTAATACACAGAGAAAATCTTGAAAAAACAACGCTGAGTAGAAATGCAGAAGGATCTGTATATGATATATGACTTACGTATGTACATTTTTTAAAAAAGCAACACTATACAGATTGTATATGTTTACATATACATACACACACACATATATATATATATTTAGTTAGTTCGTTGCGCCGGCTCTTAGTTGTGGCACGCGAACTCTTAGTTGCGGCATGCATGTGGGATCTAGTTCCCTAACCAGGGATCGAACCCAGGCCCCTGCATTGGGAGCTCGGAATCTTAATCACCGCTCCAGCAGGGAAGTCCCTACATACATATATTTAAAGTATAAAAACTTGGAGAAGGAATGTGCACTAAATTTAGGACTTGATTCCTTCTGGGAGGTGATATATTCCGAAAATGAACTTAAGGAGGCTTCGATCTCTCTCATGTTTCACTTCTTGAGAGAAAGAAAGAATAAAGAGGGAGACAGGGAGAAACCAGCCCCTGCCAGATGAGTGACAATACAGGAGAACCCAAATTGAAGAGAATGTGCAACCGTCTGTCATCTTGACAGTAGAGTTGCTGGAGCCTTCCTGTGTCATATCGAAGCCTTCAGTAGAGTCTTGCATAAATATCCTGGCTTAGTCTCAGCTGTGCTACTGAGAACTGAGGAAAAAAAACAATTTACACTTTGGCCCTAGGGTTAGCAGGACCTCCTAAGACCTCGTAATCGATGGGGATAGTGTGTGCAGGAAAAGGGTGCCAAGCAGAGGGTGGGGGATAGTGAGCTGTCAGGGAAGTTCAGAAGGATGATGAAAAGGGAGATAAAACAGATGGGGCAAAAGAGAACACATTTAAAAAGCAAACGAGGCAATAGGGCAAAGTAACTACTTTGTCATCATTTCATAATCTGGACGAAATTCAGAGTTAAAATTGGCTTACAAAATTTCAACTTTTTAGGGAGATCTTAGGCCCTACCTCCCCATAATATGCCCTCAAATTGTGTAGCGACCAAAGTATCAAAAGGCCAAGAGTCCTGGGCTATCTGTCAATCCTGTTGCCCTATTTGGAGCAACCCTTGGTTGTCGGTATCTCTTATGGTTTCTCTTCATTTTCAAAGTAATATGAAAAGAAAGGAGACACTCACATCCATGTGGATTTGTAAATATATCCTTTGTGACCTTATACGTGAATGGCTTGAACAAGTCTCTATCTGGAGATGAGTGTGCAGAGACCTTGGCTATGGAGCTGATTCAATGGTCAGGCCACTGCAGGGGTGATGCTGCTGCCACCTTTCTGCTTTAGCCAACTATCAGCTGCTGCACAGGCTGTTTCTCCAGTTACTTCACCCTTCACCCCAGCATTCTAGAGGGTGTGACTGCACAATGAAAGTGTCCAGTAGGCTCTGGTCATAGATCTTTCCCAGACTCTCTGATTACTTACCACCTCCAAGACTACGCACTTTTAAAACATGAGCCTTTATTCTCCAGGCTTATAAAACCACCTGAAATCATATTGGTCCACAACATACTTCATCTTAGACTGCCTCTCCCTCTTAATCAAAGATGTAGTTGAGAGATTAGGATATTACCATTAATTGATAATAATCAGTGTTCACCTTTTTTTCTGAGTCCTTTTCCTTCTGCTAAATGTGCGATCACCAGAGTTATTACACGATCTGACTTGTCACACCTCTCTGAACTTAGTTAAATTTTGATCACGTCATGTCTATTAGTGCTTCTTCCTCTCCCTGGCCAGTCTGAAACAGTTTAGGTAAACTTGTAGGACAACATACTCTTGGAAATGTCAACATTCTTATTAGTATGAGTTTTATTCTGTTTCTAATAAGCAGGCTACTGTATGAGCCTTGGGCATAGTTTTTGTTATTTATTACATAGGAAATTTAAAAATAATGCCCCCACTGCCTTACCCCTGTGTATTGGTATAAAGTTCATTTGCATGACTTCATTTAATCCCATAGTAAAAGAATCTGCCTCCACAATTACTCAGCCTTTCTGCCTAAGAGTAAATCACATTTTCCTTCTTAAAGTTCTATAATACATTCTCCCTGACTCTAGCCTCAGCTCTCTCCCCTCTTACCTCTTAGATCTTTCAGCCTGGTTAAATCAATATTCTTTGAGACATCGACTTTTACTTTTCAACTACCCATACTCTCAGACTTCCTACAAATCATGCTCTTCATTTGAAAGCTTCTTTTGCAATATGCCAACATAAAATCTATCTTTTCCTATCTCTCTTTTCAAAGCCAACTCCAATATCTTCTTCACACAGCCTTAGCTAGCAATGAGAAGAAAAAGAGTGAATGACTATTTAACCCACATGCAACAGCCCAGAACACCTTCAGAACATGGACTCTCTAGTCCAGGTGGGAAGGGGTCCAGGTTTGGCCAATTCAGACACCCCAATCTCTGGCCACAGTGAGCAGTCCAGGGATATGCATGTGACCCCCACACACGTGACCCATACTAAGCCAATAAGACTCCTCCCCTAGCCTTTTCCCTCAAGTTACAGGTACAGATCTCTTCTCTTAGCAGTGAGGCTGCTAAGCGGGAAGGATGTGAATTTTGGGCAGTTGGCAGCCGTCAACGCCCATGCTATGACAGAGCTTGTCAGAGAAATAAACCCTCTAGTGACAGGGGAAAAGGGAACTGAGATTGGGGGTGGTGATAAAAGGCCTTAGCTTTTTCTATAAGATTCTTTTTTTCTCCCCAAATGAGAATAAAGTCACCTCTATCTTTAGTACTTAATCAATCTCCCCATTACCCCCCACCCCCCCAAAAAAAACCCAACAAAATCAAACCAAAAGGGGAGACTGATTCAAGATGGCAGAGTAGAAGGACATGCTCTCACTCCTTCTTTTGATAACAACATCATCACAACTAACTGCTGAACAATCACTGACAGGAAGACACTGGAACTCACCAAAAAAGATACCCCACATGCAAAGACAAAGGAGAAGCGCAATGAGATGGTAGGAGGGGTGCAATCACAATAAAATCGAATCCCATAACTGCTGGGTGGGTGACTCACAAACTGGAAAACACTTATACCACAGAAGTCCACCCACTGGAGTGAAGGTTCTGAGCCCCATGTCAGGCTTCCCAACGTGGGGGTCGGACAACAGGAGGAGGAATTCCTAGAGAATCAGACTTTGAAGGCTAGCGGGAATTGATTGCAGGACTTCGACAGGACTGGGGGAAACAGAGACTCCACTCTTGGAGGGCACACACAAAGTAGTGTGTACATCGGGACCCAGGGAAAGGAGCAGTGACCCCAGGGGAGACTGAACCAGACCTATCTGCTAGTGTTGGAGGGTCTCCTGCAGAGAAGGGGGGCAGCTGTGGCTTACCAAGTAAAAGGGACACTGGCAGCAGAAGTTCTGGGAAGTACTCCTTGGCGTGAGCACTCCCAGAGTCCACCATTAGCCCCACCAAAGCGCCTGGGTAGGCTCCAGTGTTGGGTCGGCTTGGCCAAACAACAAACAGGGAGGGAACCCAGCCTCACCCATCAGCAGACAAGTGGATTAAAGTTTTACTGAGCTCTGCCCACCAGAGCAACACCCAGCTCTACTCACCACCAGTCCCTC
>NC_041227.1:21430124-21431023 GCF_002837175.3 Physeter macrocephalus
TGAAAAGGCAGAGGGCTATGTACCAGATGAAGGAACAAGATAAAACCCCAGAAAAACAACTAAATGAAATGGAGATAGGCAATCTTCCAGAAAAAGAATTCAGAATAATGATAGTGAAGATGATCCAGGACCTCGGAAAAAGAATGGAGGCAAAGATCGAGAAGAGGCAAGAAATGCTAAACAAAGACCTAGAAGAATTAAAGAACAAACAAACAGAGATGAACAATACATTAACTGAAATGAAAAATACACTAGAAGGAATCAATAGCAGCATAACGGAGGCAGAAGAACGGATAAGTGACCTGGAAGACACAATGGTGGAATTCACTGCTGCGGAACAGAATAAAGAAAAAAGAATGAAAAGAAATGAAGACAGCCTAAGAGACCTCTGGGACAACATTAACCGCAACAACATTCGCATTATAAGGGCCCCAGAAGGAGAAGAGAGAGAGAAAGGACTCGAGAAAATATTTGAAGAGATTACAGTCAAAAACTTCCCTAACATGGGAAAGGAAACAGCCACCCAAGTCCAGGAAGCAAGGAGAGTCCCATACAGGATAAACCGAAGAAGAAACATGCCAAGACACATAGTACTCAAACTGGCAAAAATTAAAGACAAAGAAAAATTATTGAAAGCAGCAAGGGAAAAACGACAAATAACATACAAGGGAACTCCCATGAGGTTAACAGCTGATTTCTCAGCAGAAACTCTAAAGCCAGAAGGGAGTGGCATGATATACTTCAAGTGATGAAAGGGAAGAAACTACAACCAAGATTACTCTACTGGGCAAGGATCTCATTCAGATTCGACGGAGAAATCAAAAGCTTTACAGACAAGCAAAAACTAAGAAAATTCAGCACCACAAAACCAGCTCTACAACAAATGCTACAGGAACTTC
>NC_041227.1:21431117-21431639 GCF_002837175.3 Physeter macrocephalus
AAAATAAAGAATGTTACAAGAGACAAGGAAGGACACTACATAATGATACAGGGATCAGTCCAAGAAGAAGATATAACAATTATAAATATATATGCACCCAACATAGGAGCACCTCAATACATAAGGCAACTGCTAACAGGTATAAAAAAGGAAATCGACAGAAACACAATAATAATGGGGGACTTTAACACCTCATTTACACCAATGGACAGATCATCCAAAAAAACTTAATAAGGAAACACAAGCTTTAAATGATACAATAGTCTAGATAGATTTAATTGATATTTATAGGACATTCCATCCAAAAACAGCAGATTACACTTTCTTCTCAAGTGCGCAGGGAACATTCTCCAGGATAGATCACATCTTGGGTCACAAATCAAGCCTCAGTAAATTTAGGAATATTGAAATCATATCAAGCATCTTTTCTGACAACAACACTATGAGATTAGAAATCAATTACAAGGAAAGACATGTAAAAAACACAAACACATGGAGGCTAAACAATACATTACTAAATAA
>NC_041227.1:21431796-21431933 GCF_002837175.3 Physeter macrocephalus
GATATATATGAAATAGAAACAAAGAAAACAATAGCAAAGAACAATAAAACTAAAAGGTGGTTCTTTGAGAAGATAAACAAAATTGATAAAACATTAGCCAGACTCATGAAGAAAAAGAGGGAGAGGACTCAAATCAA
>NC_041227.1:21434236-21434415 GCF_002837175.3 Physeter macrocephalus
CTAATTATTAGAGAAATGCAAATCAAACCTACAATGAGGTATCACCTAACACCAGTTACAATGGGCATCATCAGAAAATCTACAAACAACAAATGCTGGAGAGGGTGTGGAGAAAAGGGAACCCTCTTGCACTGTTGGTGGGAATGTAAATTGATACAGCCACTATGGAGAACAGTATG
>NC_041227.1:21434531-21443820 GCF_002837175.3 Physeter macrocephalus
TCATCTGTAGAGACGTGGATGCATCTAGAGACTGTAATACAGAGTGAAGTAAGTCAGAAAGAGAAAAACAAATATCGTATATTAATGTATATATGTGGAACCTAGAAAATGGTACAGATGAACTGGTTTGTAGAGCAGAAATTGAGATACAGAAGTAGAGAAAAAAACGTATGGACACTGAGGGGGGCAAGCGGCGCGGGGTGGTGGCGGTGGTGTGATGAACTGGGCGATTGGGAATGACATCTATACATTGATGTGTATAAAATGGATAGCTAATGAGAAAATAAATAAATAAATAAATAAATAAATAAATAACAGTAAAAAAAAAAAAAAAGAAAAAAAACCCAAAAGGGGACGGGTATGCATCTCAAGGGGAGGACGTGTGAACAAAGGCCATCAGAAAGGAAAAGCACCAAGCAGAAGGATGGGTAGGTCAGCAATAATTCTAGTTTTCCTGGGAGTGGGTGGAGTATTACAATGGGAAGCAGTGGGACAACAGGCTGAAAGGGAGACTGGGGCCACAATCACATCGTTCAAGGCAAAGGGAGGATCGTGGAACTGGTCAAGCTCTCTAACAGACTGCAGCAGGCGGCTGAATCCCAGATGTCTCCAAACACCTCTTTTCTGTGGAAGGCACTTTCAGTTATTTACTTCACTGAATTCTTATTTTGTAATAGTGTCCATTCACCAAGTGACCTGCAAGAGTTTAAAGCTGTTTATACCCCTTTAGAAGAGGCAGTCACATACATATATTTGAACTGTGGTACTAAAAACCAGTCATCACAGTAGAGTTCTATAAATCAGTCCTCTTAAGAGCTACTGCAATTAGACAGCCAGCATGAAATTACTCAGCCCTTGGCCAGGCCTGGAGTTCTTATCCTAGGAGCAAGAACTCCATTCTTGTGAGTTCACTCCATCATCAGCATCTTCTACAGGAATGATATATTGTGGCAGACAGCAGCTTTTCACTTTCCATTAATATTTCTTGAATACCCCTCTGGTGGAAGTGGAAGGCAATTTGACAAGATGTGCCAAGAGCCTTAAGTGTGTTCATTCCAAGAATCCATCTAAGGAAATAATCCAACGTGTATGTAAAATTTATGCACAAAAATGTTCAGTGAACTGAACATACTATAAGCAATCTAATTTCCAAAAATAATGGAATAGTTAAGTCATGGGATAGCCATATGATGAAATAACAGGCAGCCATTAGAGATGGTTTTTTTTTTTTTGGCTTCACCACGTGGCTTGCAGGATCTTAGTTCCCTGACCAGAGATTGAACCCGGGCCTCGGCAGTTAAAGCACCAAGTCCTAACCACTGGACTGCCAGGGAATTCCCCATTAGAGATTATTTTTATGAGTTTTAAAATGACATGTAAATGAGATTGTGTTCTAATATTAAGTCAGAAAAGGAGATACATAATTGTACATCCAGGGTGACCAATTATATAAACTTTAAAAATTATATTTTAGAAAATAACATACAGGGACTTCCTTGGTGGTCCAGTGGGTAAGACTCCACGCTTCCAGTGCAGGGGGCCTGGGTTCGATCCCTGGTCTGGGAACTAGATTCTGCCTGCATGCCTCAACTAAGAGTCTGCATGCCACAACCAAAAAGCCCGCCTGCTGCAAAAAAAAAAAAAAAAAAAAAAAAAAAAAGATCCCTCGTGTGGCAACTAAGTCCCGGCACAGCCAAAATAAAAATAAATAAATAATATAAATAAATAAATAAATAAATAAATAATACACACAGACATACATCTCAACACTGAACACATTAACATGGTTGCCCCTGGGCTCTAGGACTGTGAGCTTTTCTCTAGCTACTTTATAATTCTCTGTGCTCTCCAAATATTCCAACTATGAGCACGTACTCTTTTGATAACCAGAATATAAAAGTAAAAACTGGAAAGAAATATAATAAAATATGGTTATCCCTAGGGAACAGGATTATAGGAAACCTTTATTTTCATACTTTTCTGCATTTTCTAAATTTGATTATACACAAGTGTTACCTTTTAACATATTTACTCATGTGATATACACACATTAAATACTACACGTGAAGTTTTAGAAACATGTGAGAAATAACAATGATGATATTTATACAAACATAGTGATCACAAGTTCATAAGTGTGTGTGCGTGTGGAGAAGCACTGGAAATGTCCATGGAGAGAGCTGTGTGAAAATTAAAAGCAGTTTTGTGTACTTTTTTACAAAAGTAAACATTGGTCCCCCCGCAATGTTTTATCATGAAAACGTTCAACCATATGCCTAAGTTGAAATACCTTACAGTGAACATCTGTATACCCACCACCTGAACTCTACCATTAACATTTTACTATACTTAATTATCATGCATCTATCCATCTATCCATCCCTCTATCCATCTTATTAATACCTCTTTTTTTTTAAAGTTGACGTACCACTGATTTACAGTATTATATTAGTTTCGGGTGTACAACACAGTGATCCAAAAGTTTTACGGATTATACTTCATTTAAAGTTTTTATAAAATATTGACTATATTTCCTATGCTGTACAATATATCCTTGTAACATTTATCTATATATAGTAGTTTGTACCTCTTAATCCCCTGGTATAATTATTTTTTAAAGCAATATATCACAAACACAAAGAAGCTATATAGCATTTGTCTCAGCTCTAATTCCAAATTTTTGAACAATCTCATAAGTAGAAGAAAATTAAGCAGCACTGAAGTAGATAAATGGACAATAAGCCTGCTGATTCATTGTTTCAACTGGCAATAGGCTTTCTCCTTTTACAGCAATTCTAAGCATGTCTAAGCACCCCTCCCCTCATTACTCTTATATACCAATATAACTGCTTTTGGCCTCAGGGGAGCTATATAGCAATGAAGTCACTAGGACAATCAAAGAACCAAGAGAAATGGTACAATTTTAATTATATTTTCAATTATTGGGGAAAAAAAAGCATGTAGGTGATTAGTAAAGGAAACAGAGGGGGAAAAGGCAGTTCAGACTGAAGTTATGATCTCTCATGGTTGTGATGTTAAGATAACTTCCTGGAATATCATCAAAGATTCCTTAAAGATTTCTCTGAGGCAAGACAGAGACCAGAAGGAAGCCCAGATTAACTGGCCTCAGTTAGCCCCGGCCACATTTATGCTAATGAACACCAATGTCAAGGCTGAATGCTTTTCCATTAAGTGACAATGCCAGTGGGCGGCTTTAAATTTGTTCTGCTTTGTCTCCTAAGAATGTCCAGTGGTCTCCGGGAAGCCTTCAGGCAAACTGGGCCACTCTAGATGTCTCACGGCACAGTTCCTACTTCCTAGGCCTTCTATCACCTATCGCTAGACTCCTGACCCAGATGCCCCTAGCCTCCAGAACACCACATAAACCTTTAACAAAGAGACAGATGAGAATGAAGAGCATTCATGAGTGTTGAGAGAAGCAAAAAAGAAGGGCCTATGATATTTTCTTCTTTAGAACACAGAGAACCTACACATTCATAACCAGTAACAGACATGTGACAGTGGCAAACATTTGCCATCATTCTATTTGTATCAGGCCTCATTTAATGAGGCCAGAACATGTTAATATATTAGAGCTTCACTCAAAACATCAAGAATTTTTGCCAGACTATTTTCAAGCCTTTATATTAAAAAGTGATTGATGATTATATCTCTAAAACTCAATTTAATTTATATCTAAGTATGTTTATGTATTAAAAAAAATCCTGAAGTATATATACCAAAATATTAACACTGGTGAAATAACAAGTGATTTTTATTTTTTTGCTTTTTGGTATTTTCTTATCTATTTTGCAATAAGCACATAATTTTTTAATATTCCATTTCTTTGAAGGGGGGTGCTCAATTTGATGAAAATAAATGCTTCCACACTTTTAAGTAGGAATATATATACTATTTCTGGAATTCCTCACCTTGAATTTTACTGTCACCCTCTCTCAAATGATCTCCTTCTAGGTAAATTATATCAAATATTAACAGCAATCAAGTTAAACTGGTTCAACCTAGGATCCAAACCATAACTGAAGTTAGATCAAATTAAAGACAACTAACCCCAAACTTCATTGCCACCATTCACCAAAAAATAATATGACTTCTTGTTTTTGAGTAAGGGTCTATAGCAAATGATTCCCTAACAGCACTTGGCTGATTATGTTGTATATGTAAGTATACCAAATAGTAACACCAAGAGGTGCTTGACACTGGGATTAAAAAGTCTGTAACAAGGAGCCTGCCCCTTCTAAAGTGAGTCTCAGTCTCATTTGTCCTGCCAAGGAACCTCAGCTTTACACACAACTCAGCTCCTTGCCACATCTCAGCTCTGGACATTCTCAAGTGAGAAAGAATGGGCAATGGATTCAGGACAAAGGGGGTTTTTCAACTCCAATTCCACCCAACAGCAAGTTATGAAATGTGATTCTCAATTTCCTCATCTGTAATAAAAACCACCTAATGATATTGCTCCAAGCACTAGAGATGATGTATGTTTAGTATCTATAGTAGGTACCCAATAAATTATTATGATATAACTCGTTTGCCTATGAGACAGATATTAGTTCTTCCTTTTGATTCTAACGCTATATGGAGAGATTCCACTGTACTTAACATAACTTAATATATCTGAAAATAACTATCTGCCTGTGGGTATACAAGTTGGGTGAATCCTGGACACGAGGAAGTTGGCTTCCCTGCACCTTCCTTTCCTGCCTAGTACCCTCTGAGTCTACTTCATGTTGCCTCTGATAGCCACTCTTATGACATCTACCCCAAAAGTAGGAGAGTCAGGCTGCACGGGCTTAAAGGCTTCCCATTTCCATACTCCTTCCTCCCATTTCTTTCAGGGCCAGGCAACAGATAAAGTAGGAAGATGGAGGGAGGGTTGCTGGTTCACTTTCTTGATTTTCAAATTGGCAACAGAGCTATAGGCAAAAGCAGACTAAGACGAACAATATCATTTAGGAAAATACTAATGAGCCAGGTTGAATTTTGCGTTTCCAAAGATAAAGCCAAGAGATATCTGCATTTTATATTAATAACACTTAATGTGTCTTTTTCTTTTAGGAAAAGATTTTGTTGTTGGTTAAGTCTCCCCTCAAAATGCCCCTCCCCCGTCTTCTCTGCAGTGAGGTGACAACCATTTGACACCTGTGACTAGGGTTTCCAATATCATTTGAGGAAAGGAGATCTTAATTACAAAGAGAAAGCTCCACCCAATAACCTACAACCACAGAACAGGTACCTGGCAGGCAATTTTTGAACACAATAGCAAATCATTTTAAATAAACTTGATCCAATGACCAAAAGAACATGAAGGAGTCACGATTAGCTACGAAGAGAGATCCACCTCTATAACACAACCAGCACAGGGAGGGAAGCACTGTAGAGATCCTGTACACAGCCCTCCTTGGTGTTTGTACAGTCCTTACCTGACAGTCAAAGTCCTGGAAGTTTCGTGTACCATTCTGTCAACAGAAGGCAGAAAACACAGTCAGTTTCCCCATGTGGCTTCCCCAAATGTGCAGCAAATTCAGTTCACAGTGAAAGCGCAAGCCTCTTGGTTGCCATAAGACTAAAATGGTTCTCATCAATAGGCTTCAGAGGAGGCTGGGTGGGTTCCTAACATGTGTTAGGAAAAGGTGAGCCTTTAGAGGTGGGGTTACACTTTGGCAGGCTTCCTGTGAAGATGAAGGAAGGGAGCCTGGTTTCCCAGTAAAGCCTGTAACTTCTTGTCTCTCTACCTAAGGAGAGCAGTGAGAGAGAGTAAAACATGGATCAGAGTCTGAGAGCACATTCACAACCCACACGGGAGGTACCTGGGAGGAAAGGAGCTAGAGGCCAACCCTGAGACGTGCAAAGGAACAGAGTGCCCAGGACAAGGAAGCAAAGAAAGGATTAAGAAGAGAACAAAGATATAGGTGGATCAGAAATGGAAGATCTGAAACTTAACAAGGAAGAAAGGCGGTATCATTGAAGGAGGGAAAGAATGATAAAACAAGGTTCCTAATACACTGCTATATCCCAGGAAACTGCTAATAGGAAAAAGGACAAATCATTGAATCGTTTAAAAAGTAAAACGCAGTCAAAAGATCCAAGGAGAATTCACCAAGCTTCTAAAAAGAGATTGTATCATAGTAATGTTTGATTGCCAAAAAAAAAAATCAATGGCAATGACTCAGAGGCATTTTTGTAGCATTTCAGATGCCAGAGTTGCAAGAGTATGACATAAGAGTATAAAAAGGGTAATGAGTGATGTGTTTGGGAGGAAAAGAAAACCTTCTGACTTGATTTTTCATAAAGTAAAAGCTCCTGCCCAGAAGAAAAACCCTCTCATTAGTTAGAAACTGTGTTATATCTGTCTACAACAGCTTCCAGAAGGTGTGGAGCTATAATAATCATCAGCACCTTCCCCAAAGCTGCCCCTCCGGAGAAGATCAAGAAATCTGATGCCAAGGGAGTACTAAGCGATCCCATCCGCCTTCGAGAAGATCCTCTTAGAAACAGTTCTGTATCCTACCACCTTGTTTCTGTAAAGGTGGCAGTAAAGTCACAATAGATTACCAATCACAGAGAGACTGTGGATGACACAGAGGACAGAGTGTGGTGGAGGCAGCCGGTCTGAGGTATTAGTCCTGGCATGAAGCCAAGTTCACAAGGTAAAGTCTAATGCAGTCACAGCGTGGAAAGACAACTAAGATGCCACGTAGATGGGACTGGGTAGCACATTTCCAAGGAATGCCGCCCTTGGTAAAAAGGATCACAGAGTTCCCTATCTCCCCACTAGCCCCATACAATTCCTGAGAACTCCTTCAGAGAAGTCATTGTGTTTAACATCTAGTTAGACGATGAGAAGCAGGAGGAAGGGCCCTCTCAGGGACTAGGGTAGATAGTTGTAGTAGGATATAAATGACCAGCCAGTGAGCCCCTGATCCCTGATTCAACTTGCACCTTCCACCACATACAGCACAGGGCCGGGTATAAGTTAATATATATTTATAAAATGAATATGCCAATATAACAAAATTAAATGCTGAAATATTTCTGTTACGACTTTGAGTCGAAAACAACAAAAAATTCCACTGCATTCCAGTTTAAGACATGATACGGTTATTAAATGATAATAAAGTAGGCTACAGAATGGTCTTCAAAGTTTGACCTCACATACATTAAAATATGCACTAAAAAAGACTAGAAGAAAAATACCAAAACATTAACAATAGCAGCTGTTTCTAAATAGACAGATTATGGGTGGTTACAATTTTTTTTATACTTTTCTACAATGAGCATACACTTCACCTTTTGTAATTAAAAAATTAGAAAAAAAGGATTTGGTATGGCACAAAAAATATGTTTGTCGGGACTTCCCTGGCAGTCCAGTGGTTAAGACTCCACACTCCCCATGCAGAGGGCACGGGTTCAGTCCCTGGTCAGGGAACTAAGATCCCGCATGCCGTATGGTGCAGCCAAAAAAAAAAAAAAAAAAAGTTTATAACTTAGTATTTTGTAATATACAACTTAAAGATTATTTAATCTTTTGAGGAATAATTTATAAGGATGTCAAAACAGACCATATTAGAGCTTCAATCCTACTGGGCTCCCAGAGGTTCCTTTACAGATTATTTAGAAAGATTAGGGAAAATCTCTTTAGTCTGAACTAAAATCTTGGTCCTGGAACACAGAAACACAAATTCTGATGAGCAATTTGAGAAGCAGCTGTCCTTGTATGCATGAATTCCCTTACTCACTATCATGTGATCACAGTCATGAAGCATTTTGTGACGCCCTGAAGCCTGAGAGCGCAAAGGGAAATGCCAAAAGCAGAAAGATGCAATTCTCTCCAGAAACCAAAGTGATCTTTTCTTTGTTGAGAACCTAGCAAAAAAATAGGGCTTCCCTGGTGGTGCAGTGGTTGAGAATCCGCCTGCCGATGCAGGGGACACGGGTTCGTGCCCCGGTCCGGGAAGATCCCGCATGCCGCGGAGCGGCTGGGCCCGTGAGCCATGGCCGCTGAGCCTGCGCGTCCGGAGCCTGTGCTCCGCAACGGGAGAGGCTGCAACAGTGAGAGGCCCGCGTACCGCAAAAAAAACGAACAAAAAAACAAAAAAAAAACCAATTCCACGGGGCTTCCCTGGTGGTGCAGTGGTTAAGAATCCACCTGCCAACGCAGGGGACACGGGTTTGAGCCCTGGTCCGGGAAGATCCCACATGCCGCGGAGCAACTAAGCCCGTGCGCTACAACTACTGAGCCTGTGCTCTAGAACCTGCGAGCCACAAGTACTGAAGCCCGCACCTAGGGCCCGTGCTCCGCAACAAGAGAAGCCAACGCAATGAGAAGCCCACTCGCTGCAACTAGAGAAAGTCCACTCGTAGCAACGAAGACCCAACACAGCCAAAATAAATAAATAAAATATTTTTTTAAAATTCCACATTCCTTATGCAATGTGCACAGCTGTACACAGCTAGACTCGCAAAGAAAAGGCACTAATAATCAGAGGAAGACTATATAACACATGTTTTCTTGGCTTTTTTTTTTTTCTCAAAGGGATGCCACATCCTCTTGGAGAATGGCTTCAGGCTTCATGAGTGATTGATCATCCTGGAGAAAGGATATGACTGGGTCAGTCTGACAGTGATTGGCATCCAGAGTTTCTTTTTCTTCTTTTTTTAAAAAATTTAATTTATTTTTATTAGTTATCCATTTTATACCCATCAGTGTATACATGTCAATCCCAATCGCCCAATTCATCACACTGCCCCCCACCCGGGCTGCTTTCCCCTCTTGGTGTCCATACGTTTTTTCTCTACTTCTGTGTCTCAATTTCTGCTCTGCAAACCGGTTCATCTGTACCATTTTATAGGTTCCACATATATGTGTTAATATATGATACTTGTTTTTCTCTTTCTGACTTATGTCACTCTATATGACAGTCTCTAGATCCATCCACGTCTCTACAAATGACCCACTTTCGTTCCTTTTTATGGCTGAGTAATATTCCATTGTATATATGTACCACATCTTCTTTATCCATTCATCTGTTGATGAGCATTTAGGTTGCTTCCATGATCTGGCTATTGTAAATAGTGCTGTAATGAACATTGGGGTGCATGTGTCTTTTTGATTTATGGTTTTCGCTGGGTATATGCCCAGTAGTGGGATTGCTGGGTCATATGGTAATTCTATTTTTAGTTCTTTAAAGAACTTCCATACTGTTCTCCATAGTGGCTGTATCAATTTACATTCCCACCAACAGTGCAAGAGGGTTCCGTTTTCTCC
>NC_041227.1:21443990-21444567 GCF_002837175.3 Physeter macrocephalus
GAGTTTATTTTTGTGTATGGTGTTAGAGAGTGTTCTAACTTCATTCTTTTACATGTAGCTGTCCAGTTTTCCCAGCACCACTTATTGAAGAGACTGTCTTTTCTCCATTGTATATCCTTGCCTCCACTGTCATAGATTAGTTGACCGTAGGTGCATGGGTTTATTTCTGGGCTTTCTACCTTGTTACATTGATCTATGTTTCTGTTTTTGTGCCAGTACCATATTCTCTTGATTACTGTGGATATCACCTTTAATTTCTTTCATCAGTGTCTTATAGTTTTCTGCATACAGGTTTTTGCATCCCTAGGTAGTTTTATTCCTAGGTATTTTATTCTTTTTGTTGCAATGGTAAATGGGAGCGTTTCCTTAATTTCTCTTTCAAATTTTGCATCATTAGTGTAAAGGAATGAAAGAGATTTCTGCGCATTAATTTTGTATTCTGCAACTTTACCAAATTCTTTGATTACCTCTAGTAGTTTTCTGGTGGCATCTTTTGGATTCTCTATGTATAGTATCAAGTCATCTGCAAACAGTGACAGTTTTACTTCTTTTCCAATTTGAATTCCTTTTATTTATT
>NC_041227.1:21445604-21446648 GCF_002837175.3 Physeter macrocephalus
TCCCTCTTTTTCTTGATGAGTCTGGCTAAAGGTTTATCAATTTTGTTTATATTCTCAAAGAACCAGCTTTTAGTTTTATTGACCTTTGCTGTTGTTTTCTTTGTTCCTCTTTCATTTATTTCTGCTCTGATCTTTATGATTTCTTTCCTTCTGCTATCCTTGGTTTTTGTTCGTTCTTCTTTCTCTAGTTCCTTTAGGTGTAATGTTAGATGGTTTATTTGAGATTCTTCTTGTTTCTTGAGGTAGGCTTGTATAGCTATAAACTTCCCTCTTAGAACGGCTTTTGCTGCATCCCATAGGTTTTGGATTGTCGTGTTTTCATTGTTGTTTGTCTCTAGGTATTTTTTATTTCCTCTTTGATTTCTTCAGTGATCTCTTGGTTATTTAGTAACGTATTGTTTAGCCTCCATGTGTTTGTGTTTTTTACATTTTTATCCCTGAATTGACTTCTAACCTCATACCGTTGTGGTCAGAAAAGATGCTTGATATGATTTCAATTTTCTTAAATTTACTGAGGCTTGACTTGTGATCCAAGATGTGATCTCTCCTGGAGAATGTTCCCTGAGCACTTGAGAAGAAAGTGTAATCTGCTGTTTTGGGGTAGAATGTCCTATAAATATCAATTAAATCTACCTGGTCTTATTGTGTCATTTAAAGCTTGTGTTTCCTTATTAATTATCTGTTTGGATGATCTGTCCATTGGTGTAAGTGAGGTGTTGAAGTCCCCCACTATTACTGTGTTACTATCGATTTCCTCTTTTATAGCTGTTAGCAGTTGCCTTATGTATTGAGGTGCTCCTATGTTGAGTGCATATATATTTATAATTTTTATGTCTTCCTCCTGCATTGATCCCTTGATCATTATGTAGTGTCCTTCCTTGTCTCATGTAACATTCTTTATTTTAAGGTCTATTTTATCTCATATGAGTATTGCTACTCCAGCTTTCTTTTGATTTCCATTTGCATGGAATATCTTCTTCCATCCTCTCACTTTCAGTCTGTATGTGTCCCTAGGTCTGAAGTGGGTCTCTTGTAGACAGCATA
>NC_041227.1:21446852-21459843 GCF_002837175.3 Physeter macrocephalus
TCTTGTGTTTCCCACTTAGAGACGTTCCTTTAGCATTTGTTGTAGAGCTGGTTTGGTGCTACTGAATTCTCTTAGCTTTTGCTCGTCTGTAAAGCTTTTGATTTCTCCATCAAATCTGAATGAGATCTTTGCCGGGTAGAGTAATCTTGGTTGTAGGTTCTTCCCTTTCATCACTTGAAGTATATCATGCCACTCCCTTCTGGCTTGTAGCGTTTCTGCCAAGAAATCAGCTGTTAACCTTATGGGAGTTCCCTTGTATGTTATTTGTCATTTTTCCCTTGCTGCTTTCAATAATTGTTCTTTGTCTTTAATTTTTGCCAATTTGATTACTATGTGTCTTGGAATGTTTCTCATTGGGTTTATCCTGTATGGGACTCTCCTTGCTTCCTGGACTTGGGTGGCTGTTTCCCTTCCCATGTTAGGGAAGTTTTCGACTATAATCTCTTCAAATATTTTCTCGGGTTCTTTCTCTCTCTCTTCTCCTTCTGGGGCCCCTATAATGCGAATGTTGTTGTGCTTAATGTTGTCCCAGAGGTCTCTTAGGCTGTCTTCATTTCTTTTCATTCTCTTTTCTTTTTTCTGTTCTGCAGCAGTGAATTCTACCATCCTGTCTTCCAGGTCACTTATCCATTCTTCTGCCTCAGTTATGCTGCTATTGATTCCTTCTAGTGTATTTTTCATTTCAGTTAATGTATTGTTCATCTCTGTTTGTTTGTTCTTTAATTCTTCTAGGTCTTTGTTTAGCATTTCTTGCCTCTTCTCGATCTCTGCCTCCATTCTTTTTCCGAGGTCCTGGATCACCTTCACTATCATTATTCTGAATTCTTTTTCTGGAAGATTGCCTATCTCCATTTCATTTAGTTGTTTTTCAGGGGTTTTATCTTGTTCCTTCATCTGGTACACAGCCCCCTGCCTTTTCATCTTGTCTACCTTTCTGTGAATGTGGTTCTTGTTCCACAGGCTGCAGGATTGTATTTCCTTTTGCTTCTGCTGTCTGACCTCTGTGGATCCAGAGTTTCTGAATGACTTTCATTAGCTGGTCCTCAGTTGAGCGTGGTCAACTGAAGCCAAATTCTCTGAACTGATTAAAACTTCAATACTACTGGGGACTTCCCTGGCAGTCCAGTGGTTAAGACTCCGCACTTACACTGCAGGGGGGCTCAGGTTCAATCCCTGGTCAGGGAACTAAGATCCTGCATGCAACGCAGCATGGCCAAAAAAAAAAAAAAATTCAATACTACTCACTAGGTAGACTCTGGAAGGAGAAAGACCTCCCTGGGGACTTATTTGTTTCTTATATTTGTGGTGCAAGGTTCCACTCCAACAAAACTTCCAGAAGTTTCATGCTCTGGGTGCTTTCTTTTTATTTTCTGTCCATTTTGAATATACCATTAATTCCATGTTGAGAGAGATTCTTGCACTAAGCAGACTTAAGTAGCAGAAAGGGATTCAAGAAAAAAAATTTTAATAATAGAATAATGTGGAAGAAGAGAAAATAAAAAGAATAACTCAAGGAAAAAAAGAAGTCATTACTGAAAGTTGCAGTCAAGGTAGAAGCCAACTAAGGGGAATGTTTCCTGATGGACACTCAGTGCCAAATGCAGAAGGTAAATGAAGCAGCTGAAGAAAGTGAATTAAAAACAAGTAATTCTCTCAGTTCAAGTCTAGAGAATAAGCAAAAAGCAACTGAGAATACATCAGTGTATGAAAAGAAGTATGAAATAAGGGGGGAAGGCAGGGAGGAAAGTTTGAAAAACAAGGAACTGCTAGAGGGAAGAGAAATGTAATTTCCCAACATGAGATCTAGTCAATGCACAGAGCTGTCAAAAGACAGAAAGCAACAATATAATGGAAAGACAAGATACATAAGACCTTAGAACCAACTACCAACTGGAAGAGATTTGGGGCAAATCTACCTGTTCTATGAACTTGATGTGGGGGGCTGTGTATGATTCACCACTCTATTCCCAGTTCTGGCACTTAGTAAATGCAATGAATATCATTTTGGAAGAGATTATGAGCATCTCAAAATAGAGATACTCAATTTGAGTAAGAAATGAATACCAAAGAGGAAGGGTTACGTGCAATTGATGAGCTCAGACCTAAAGTGAGGAGGAGTTGTTACGACAGTAAAAGTTTTAGAAACAAGCTGATTAAAAACAGTCAAAGAGAAAAAAATATGACATTTCTACTAAAAAAGGACAATAACCCTTTTGGGATTATTGTACAAAGGAGAAAGATGGGGAATTGTACAAGCAATGCTGGACTTCACAAATACTCTTTAATGAAAATGTCAATAAATCTGTGGGGGTTTTTTGTTTTTGTTTTTAATGTATTCATTTAACTTATTTATTTTTGGCTGCCTTAGTTCTTTGTTGCTGTGCACAGCCTTCTCTAGTTGCGGCGAGCTGGGGCTACTCATCGCTGCAGTGCGAGGGCTTCTCATTGCACTGGCTTCTCTTGTGGAGCACAGGCTTTAGGCGCGCGGGCTTCAGTAGTTGCGGCATGTGGGCTCAGTAGTTGTGGCTCACGGGCTCTAGAGCACAGGCTCAGCAGTTGTGGCGCACAGGCTTAGTTCCTCTATGGCATGCGGGATCTTCCCGAACCAGGGCTCGAACCCGTGTCCCCTGCACTGGCAGGCGGATTCTTAATCACTGCACCACCAGGGAAGCCCTGTGTTGTTTTTTTAAAAGAGACCTTGGCATAAACCCTTTGGCCTGTCTCTGCTGCCCTGGAGGTTACAAAAATGCTCATCCCTGGGTTCTCCCTGCTTCCTCTTATAATATCCTCCCTTAGGGTCTACCTCACTTTCTACTGTAACAACCAAAGCAAATAACTTGTTTCTGTTCCCCCCACTAAGTATTTATTCCCCTTCTTGATAGGTCCTCAATTTTGCTGAAGCCAACTGTGGTCTACTATTTATTTTCTCAAGCCTGGTCTTTGGCTTTCACAGGCTCGGCAGTATCTGAACTAACAGTAGGTAGAGGAGGGCAGGGAAAATGAAGCACAAACCAGCCAGCTTGCCTGCTTGTGCAAGGTCTGTTGGGTGAAGAGGTTGGAACAACCAGCTACAAGAGGCAGCATATGGTGGGAAGAGCCCTAGACCCCCTGATCCAGGCTGAAGTCAACAGCTGTGGGGTCTAGTCCCGGCTTCACCACATCACTAGACACCAACGTTAGACACGTCATATAACCTCTCTGAGCCTCATCTGTAAAATGGAGCTAAAAATACCTGTAACTACCTACTTTACAAGAGGTCAGGAGATTCAAATTAGATAGTATTTGTGAAAGTGCTCTGAAAATGGTTAAATGTTATTTTTTAAAAAATCATTTCACGTTCCTGTGCGATATCTGCCTCCAATAAAACAAACAGAAGTGCTGGGAGGTGCTTCTTTTCATCACTGGAGCCAAAACAAGCATGGCAAAATTACCCACTTCTTCACAATTCTGAGCCATAGACAAAATCACAGGCATAATAAAAGTAAATGGGAAAAGTACCAACAAACAACAAGAGAAAAGTTAACATAAGTCTCGCTTAAAGCTATTTTGAGAATGCTTCCTTATAGCCAGCTCAGGACAAATTTCTGCATTACAGGTTGGGTCTAGACTTCCTTTAGCTCCCTGAAGCCTGGAAGGGCACAGCGATGTCTCTGGCTAAGAGTGTCTACGAGGAGAATGGACAGAAAGATGAAGTGAAATAATACGTGCCTCTAGGCTTCTCCTTAAAGAGAGAGGGCAAGCCTCAGAGGTGATGCCAAAATATCTATAGTGTGAACACAGTGGAAAGGCCTCAGGTTGTGGAGTAGGAAAGATTTGGGTTTCAGTCCTGGCTTTGCCACTTACTGACTGGGCAAGCCCATCTTCCAGTGAGATTTTCATCTGCTAAGTGAGGAATACTATCTACTTCAAAGGGATATTCTGATGATTAAAAGAGAGAAGGTATGTAAAGCACCTGGCACATAAAAAGTGCTTAATAAATAACAGCAGGATAGGCTATTAGGCAAAATAAAACTTCCCCGAAAACAAAAAATTTCAAGACATCTCCTATTCAAACCTGGAGGCTTATACCCTAATAGCAGTGTTTCTCAAATGGGGAGATTCTGCCCTCCCCCAGGAGACATCTGACAATGTTCGGAGACATTTTTGGTTGTCATGACTCTGGGGTACTACTGGCATCTAGTGGGTAGAGGCCAAGGATGCTGTTAAACACCCTACAATGCACAGGACAGTTTCCCACTAGATAATAATAAATAATTATCTAGCCCAAAACATTTACAGTGCCAAGTGCCCCTGCCATACAGCAGAGGTTCTTAGGTATGCAATCTGAGTAAGCTACTTCAGCTTTCTTAGCCCTAGTTTCCTCATCAGGAGTATGCGAATAAATTGATCTGTGTGTCCTACATCGCCAGGTCTTTGGGAGGATCAAATGAAATAATGGATGAGAAGCATTATCACCATTATACCTTTCAAAATAATGCAAAAGCACCCACTTATTGGGCAAAGGTAGAAGCACTGATATACTGGGGGAGTGTGGGGTGTGATGAGGTAGAATTCTTTGGGAATGATACCATCTAAAGAGGGCCCTCTTGCCAATCTACTTCAATAAAGCTTGGCTGGATCAGGGGAGTGCTCATGAATAGTGATGGGCTAGAAGCGCTTCCCAGGAAGAGGAGGGAGGGAGATAGAGCATAGGAAGTGGGTAGGAACAGCACAGGCATATCAAAGAAGAGCTAACAGATGTGAGACAATGCTTGGTATCTTAGACTGCTCAGGCTGCCTGAGTGGCTTAAACAACAGAAACTTATCTTCTCACAGTTCTGGAGGCTGGAAGTCCAAGATCAAGGTTCCAGCAGGGTTCAGTTTTTGGTGAGAGCTCCCTTCTTGGCTTGCAGATGTGTCCTCACCTGGCCAGGAGTGGGAGTGGAGGGTGGATCTCTCTCTTTTCCTCTCCCCCACTCTTCTTATAAGGCCACCAATTCTACTGGATTAGGGCTCTATCATATGACCTCATTTAACCTTAGTCACCTCCTTACAGGCCTTATCTCCAATAAAGTCACATAGGGAGCTAGGGCTTCAACATATGAATTTTAGGGGAGGGGACACAATTCTGTTCAGAGAACTTGGGCACACATCAGACATAGCTGAGGAATCACTATGGCCTCAGAGATGAGGACCCAGATGTTAATTCAATGCTTTTCTGTGGTTATGGTCACCAAATCTTTTCTTTTCCAGCTGCTTTCTCTATGAGATATCCAGTCAATTAACTCCTGCAACTCATTTTTTTTTTTGGCCACGCTGCGCGGCATGCAGGATCTTAGTTCCCCGACCAGGGATCGAACCCGCACCCCCTGCAGTGGAAGTACAGAGTCTTAACCACTGGACCGCCAGGGAAGTCCCTCCTGCAACTCTTCATGTAGGTGCCTCAGGCATCCTGTGGACTTCCGGGGTCAAGGAAGAATCCTCCTCTTATCTGTATCCTAGTCCTCAAATGTCTGAGATCCATCAGGTCATGGGTTTCCAACATTGTCTAATCAGAATCACTTTAGGCGTGGTTCTCAATTTTGGAAGCTGTTAAAAAAGTTCACCCCGGACCAGTTCAATTAGAACCTCTGGACGTAGGACCTAAGCACTGGTCATTTTTAAATCTCCCCAAGTACTTCCAATAAGCAGCCAAGGTTGAGGACCACTGATTATAGAGAAGTGTGTGTGTCCTGTCCCCCTCCCCTCAGATTCCAATTTAGTTGTTCTAGAGTGGGGCCCAGGAATCTGTATTTTTAAACAATTCCCCAGCTGATTCTGACTATCAGCCAGGTTTAGGATAGGTCACTACCTTCCTGAAGCTAAACTGCCTACCCCCACTTGCCCTGTAACTATTCATTTCTGTGGCTATACATAAGCTTTACAGATGCAGATTTTATTTCCTTCCTCCTCTTTGTAGCAAATCATTTTGAGGACAGCTCTTCACATGCACCAAAAGACAGTGCTCAAAGGAGAGTTTTCTGAAAACATGAAGGGAAGCAGCAGAAGAAACCAAATGGGGGTTTTAAAAAGGTGTGCAGCTTGCCAAGGGAGAGAGCAAGAAATCTGGTGAAAGATAAAGGAAGGAGTGGGAGTGGGGATGGAGATGAGGTCACAGGGACGAAAATGGGGTTGACAGGTTTCAACAGCAAATTAACGAACACACAGTAAGTCAACAGCCCCAGAAGTTGTAGGTGAAGGGCCTTGCTTTGGGCAAAAGAGATAACAGGCAACAGCACCTTCTGGTATAGCCCCTGCCCCCATCCTGACCTCACCCATCTTTACCCTTACTCTCCAACAATACTTCCCTCCGGAAAGGATGCCATGGACTCATCCACACCAAGCTAGAACAGTATTTTAATAGGGGACCATGACAATAAACCAAAAGAATAGGGCTGAAAAGACAGAATTTCAGGCGCATTTACTGAATGGAGAGGGAGAGGAGAGCGGATAAGCCTTTCTTAGCTTTTTGGTAACTCCCACCATCACAGCACTCTTTACTTGCTGAATCCTGGTGGCTGTTAACTATGATGCTTACTGTGTAGTTCTCTGACACGAACATAAAAATGAGGTGTATTACCAACATCCAGGCATCCCTGATGAAAACCTCAACGTAGACAGAAAGGTCACATCACAGACCTGACAAATTTTAAAGAGAGCACTGCAGCCTATGTACATCACCAGCCATGGATGTTAAGTTTTCCTTATGGAAACTGAAAGTCAAGACACTTGGATTCTAAGTCAAACCCACTCTCACACTCTCTGCTTAACATCTCTTATCTGTAAAACAAGAAAATTCCAAGGATAACTTGATTGAATTTGGCCAGTGGAAACAAAAGTAGGAAGAAAGGGAGGCAAGACATCAAGAAGAAGGTTAAGCAATATATTTTTTAAAGTATTCTCTCCATAGAAAGTCAAATTAAATGTTTTGAGTTAGTTACTATTTAGATAATATAGAAAATGAACTAATCACAGAAGAAAAGACTTACATATATTTTAGTGACAACAGCAGTCTTTACCTTATCATTTAGAAGTGGTTTGATCTCTGTGAGTTGAACATCCTGAAGTTCATCCATGAGGACAGACGAGAGAAGAGGATTCTCAAGAATAAATCAGTAACTCTGAAACAGAAGAGAAGTGAAGCAAAAGGCTTAAACTAGGAGCTGGAAACATAATAGTCACACTACATCCATTCATCCAAATATTAGAGCTTAGTATGTGTCATGCATGGCTCAGGGTGCTGAAGACACATTAGACTAGATGCTTAGGGCAAACAGACTCTAAAGTGGCCTCCGTGATCTCTGTACCTCCTAGCATTCACACCCATGCATAATTCCCCACCCCACCAGTTGAGTGTGGGTGGGACCCATGGCCTGCTTTTAGCCATTAGAATACGGCAAAAGTGATGGAATGTACATGAGTATCTGTATATGATTACATTACAAAAATATTTAACATCTGTCTTGCGGAGAGATACACTTTCCCCTGCTGGTTTTGAAGAAGCAAGCTGGCGTGTTGTGAGAGGGCCATGTGGTAAGAAACAGCCTCCAGCCAAAAGAGCAAGAAACTGGGATGCTCAGTCCAACCACTTGCAAAGAACTGACGGCTGCCAACAACCATATGGGCCTGGAAGTGGATTCTTCCCCAGTCGAGCCTCAGATGAGAAGCCAGCCCTGACCGGAACCTTGATGGCAGCCTTGCAGAGGACCCAGTCAACCCAGCTGGAATCCCAACCCCCTGAAACTGAGATGATAAATGTGTGTTGTTTTAAACCACTAAGGTTGCAGTAATATTTTTATGCAGCAACAGATACTTCATACAATAGTCTTTGCCCTCATGGAGAATCCATTTTAGTTACTTTGTATAAGTAAGAGAACAACATGCTCAGAGTTACACTTCAGAAATCAACAGTTTGGAGGGTGGATTAAGGGAGAACAAAAATTGAAGGTTAATGCTGTAGCCTAGGATAAACAGATAAACCAAGGCTAAGCTCTGAGCCTTCACCTGGGGAATCAAAGCAGTAGATGGAGAGTATGGTAGCCAGCCTCCACCATGGCCTCCAATGAGCCCAAGGGTCCTTGACTCCTGATATTTGCACTCACGTGTAATCTCCCATCCAAAAAAATCAGGGATGGCCTGTGTAAGTAATAGAATACGGCAGAAGCAACAATATGTGACTTTTGAAGTGACAATATAAAAGGCATTATAATTTCTGTTTTAAGACACTGTAGTCTTTTTTTTTTTTTTTTTAAATAATTATGTATTTGGCTGCCTCGGGTCCCAGCTGCAGCACGTGGGATCCTCGCTGCAGGATGCAGGCTTCTCTAGTTGCGGCGTGCGGGCTTAGTTGCCCCGCAGCATGTGGAATCTTAGTTCCCTGACCAGGGACTGAACCCGAGTCCCCTGCACCGGAAGGCGGATTCTTAACCACTGGACCACCAGGGAAGTCCCAAGACACTGTAGTCTTGATTCATTAGCTCTGGGGGAAGCCAGTCACCATATAGTGAGGACATTCAAATAGCCCTCTGGGGAAAAGAACCAACTTGTCAGAACCAACGTACCAGCCATGTGAGTGAGCCACCTCGCAGATGGATCCTCCAGCCCCAGTCAAGGCTGCAGATGACTGCAGCCCTGGAGACATCTGACTGCAACCTCATGAGAGATCCTGAGCTGCCCTGCCAAGCCTGCTCCCCAATTCCTGACCCAGGACCATGAGACATAATATATAACTTTGTTTTGGAGTGATTTATTACATAGCAATAGATAACTAATACAAAGAGGGAGAAGTTAGGGAAAGTTGGAATAGAGAGGCAGAGCCTCCATCCTACTGTACAGGAAGCCATGGGGAGAGGCTGCAAATACTGGATACTGCATGCAAGTGACTCCCACCCAGACTTCAAAGCTCTAGGCTTCATCTCCTCTGCCTTGGCCTTGCAGGAAAAATGCTAAATTCATGAGTTGAGAATTCAGACATTCAACAACCATTTATTGAGTACTCACTGTGCAAAGCATTATGGACAATACAAAGAAGGTCCCTGCCTTCCAGGAGCTTACTAAAAAGTAGAGACGACAGCTATCTATAAAGCTAACTACAAAATGAGAAATAAAAAGAAGAGCCAGAGGAGTTCAAAGGAGGAGCAATTACTTCTGATTGGTGGGAATCCTTCACAAGATGCTAGTTTATTATATTAATCCACTTTTCTGTTTTTCCCTCCAGAGACAGGATGTATGGCTTTGACTTGGTTAGCTATGGAGAGGGTATGTGTTCCAGGAAAACTCTTAGCTATTAATGACCAATACACCAAAATAAATCCTGCTCTCAACTATGACTACATTAAGGCTGACTAACAAAACCTCTTCTACCATTACTTTGAAGAACCCAGAGGGTGCCAATAGGGACCACTGCTCAAACTATGGACCCCACATGCCAATATGAGGACCTCAAACATTTGTGCCAGTTAGAGAGGACAAGCCCGATATTTAACCTCCCTATAGGACGTGGTTCTTTTCTCAGATCCCAGGTATTCTATAAACTTGACTGACCTACTGAATGCCCAGAAACTGAATTTTTATTTTATTTTATTTTCATATCAGTCACACTTCAAAATGGGATGAGATGGCTTGAACTTTTTATCATCAATTTCAGCCAGCATCCAGAATTTCTCTTTTATAGTCCCCACTTCAACCCAGTTAACTCCCAAAATATTGGCCTAACTGGGATCTACTCACTGTGTTTATTAATCACACTATAAATTGTGGCTACTTTTCATTTGGATTTCACTACTTATCAGTAATTTAAAATGGCAATTTCAAACTTCTTCTTCCTATTTAAAAGTAATGTGTGCTCACTTTAGAAAATGCGGAAACCATGGAATAATGAAAAGATATTTTACTCACAGCCCTTCCTTCTAAAAACCACCGCTGTTAATATTTTAGTCTATTTCCATTTTCCCCTCATGTAAAATGGTGATTTCCTGAAACTGTTTTTCCAACCCACCTCTTTATTCCTTACTTTAATTCACACATTTGAAAGCAGGGCACTGCAAGATGTTAATTATTCAAATGTGACTCCACGTGGGGAGGCCTGTCAAGGAGCCTCAGGGACAGAGGGAAGCCTGCGGTGCCTCCAAAGTGACGCATTCACCTAGTGTTCCCATGCATTTTTTAAAGATGAAGAAATATGCAGTTTGTGCCAGGACAAACACTTAAACAAGGGCACAAATTAAATGAGAAGGTTGTCCCTATCAGCCAGGCCCAATGCAGTCAAGGCAGGACACTGTGACTTAGGAACTGGCAACAAGACAGTAGATGTTCACCTTCCACATTACAGGGGACCCAACATGTTCTTCCAGAGACTCAGAAGAGACTCAGTTTTTGCTCAGTTCTCACTGCCCTGAACCCTTGCCAATGAGCAGTTTTATAACACCTATAAGAAAACTAAGATCACATGGTGGAAAACTCCATCTCCAGATCCCTCAGCTACACAGACTGGCTCCCTCCTGGGGATCTAAGGCCTGCAGTGCCCTCATCTGCACAAATGATAAGGCTGCCAGATCCCATCCTGGAACTAAGAGCTATTAATATTTTTAAGAGGCTAGTAGGGATTTTATAAACTGTAGTAGATAAGAACTCTTTTCCAGCTTTATGAGACAGAGGGGAGAGTGACAAGTAAAAAACAGCCATCCTCAAACTGAGGAAGCAAACCTTGTATCAAAAGGCTAGAAAGGGAAAGAGGAAAAATACACTCTGTGCCAGAAATTATAATCTAAAGGCCTTATGTTTAATGCTCCTCCTCCCAGAAGTTATGTTTAACACTCCTCCCAAGTATATATCTTCATTTCTTACTTTATAAGGAAAAAACTTAGGCTTAGAGAAGTTAAGTGACTTTTCCAATATCCACATCTAAGTGAGTAACAAGGCAAGGATTTAAAAACCTTTGCTTTTCCCACTATACCATAATGTCTATGCCAGACCCCCATCTACTGGATGTAGGACCCTGGGCAGGTTTCCTCCACTCTCCCCACAGAGGCACCTCCTTGAAATAAAGGTGACAGAAACTCAGAGCAATCCTATATCACCAATGACTCAGATGCCTCAGAAGGAAGGTTTGAGTCATCACAGCAGGACAAGAACTCTCATTATCTCAGTAGTTAGCTGAGGACAAGGAGAACAAGAAATGAGTAGGGAAAGTGCAGCAAAATCCCAGCTATTACTTGGTACCCAGTTTCGGAAAAAAGGGCTATTTCTTGCTTGTTTTCAGTATGATGAGCCTCAAACTTTAATGTACAATCAATCACCTGGGGACCTTGTTTAGGATCTCAGGTATAATCAGTTTTGAGCAATGATAGTCCAATATATGACCTCATCAGCTGAGGAGAAGTGGGGATCATCTGAGGTGAAGGTGAAGAAATGAAGGGCTTGATTATTAGCAACAATCCTTATAGAGATGATAAGGGTGGGGTAGAGATAGACTCTATTAATCTAATTTCATCCTGCCTTCTTCCAAAAATGATTTCAATAAATTAGATGGGATTTTTAAAAGATTCAACAGCCCATACCAACTAGAGGGGGAATATATTGGACAAAGAGAGAAGACTGCTGCAGAAATCTAGCTGAAAGATGACAAGAGCCTGACCATGCTATTGGAATCACAGAGATAAAGAAAAAGGGAGAGAGCCTCATTCACCAGAGGGCAGAGAGCAGAAGCAAGAAGAACTACAATTCTGCAGCCCATGGAAGGAAAACCACATTCACAGAAAGACAGACAAAATGAAAAGGCAGAGGACTTTGTACCAGATGAAGGAATAAGAAAAAACCCCAGAAAAACAACTAAATGAAGTGGAGACAGGCAATCTTCCAGAAAAAGAATTCAGAATAATGATAGTGAAGATGATCCAGGACCTCGGAAAAAGAATGGAGGCAAAGATCGAGAAGATGCAAGAAATGTTTCACAAAGACCTAGAAGAATTAAAGAACAAGGACCTAGAAGAATTAAAGAACAAACAAATAGAGATGAACAATACATTAACTTAAATGAAAAATACACTAGAAGGAATCAATAGCAGCATAACGGAGGCAAAAGAACGGATAAGCGACCTGGAAGACAGAATGGTGGAATTCACTGCTGCTGAACAGAATAAAGAAAAGAATGAAAAGAAATGAAGACAGCCTAAGAGACCTCTGGGACAACATTAAATGCAACAACATTTGCATTATAGGGGCCCCAGAAGGAGAGGGAGAGAGAAAGGACCCGAGAAAATATTTGAAGAGATTATAGTCGAAAACTTCCCTAACATGGGAAAGGAAACAGCCACCCAAGTCCAGGAAGCACAGAGAGTCCCATGAAGGATAAACCCAAGGAGAAACATGCTGAGACATAGTAATCAAATTGGCAAAAATAAAGATAAAGAAAAATTATTGAAAGCAGCGAGGGAAAAATGACAAATAACATACAAGGGAACTCCCATAAGGTTAACAGCTGATTTCTCAGCAGAAAAAAAAAACAAGACCCATGCTCACTTCGGCAGCACATATACTAAAACTGGAATGACACAGAGAAGATTAGCATGGCCCCTGCCCAAGGATGACACGCAAATTCGTGAAGCGTTCCATATTTTTGGGAGACGCAAGAGAGAAGAGATATGGGAACATATGTATATGTATAACTGATTCACTCTGTTGTAAAGCAGAAACTGACACACCACTGTAAAGCAATTATACTCCAACAGAGATGTTAAAAAAAAAACAAAAAAAACCAAGATCCATATATATGCTGTCTACAAGAGACCCACTTCAGACCTAGGGACACATACAGACTGAAAGTGAGAGGATGGAAGAAGATATTCCATGCAAATGGAAATCAAAAGAAAGCTGGAGTAGCAATACTCATATGAGATAAAATAGACCTTAAAATAAAGAATGTTACATGAGACAAGGAAGGACACTACATAATGATCAAGGGATCAATGCAAGA
>NC_041227.1:21460996-21462928 GCF_002837175.3 Physeter macrocephalus
CCGAAGTTAGTAGAAGGAAAGAAATCATAAAGATCAGATCAGAAATAAATGAAAAAAATGAAGGAAACAATAGCAAAGATCAGTAAAACTAAAAGCTGTTTCTTTGAGAAGATAAACAAAATTGATAAACCATTAGCCAGACTCATCAAGAAAAAGAGGGAGAGTACTCAAATCAATAAATTAGAAATGAAAAAAGGAGAAGTTACAACAGACACTGCAGAAATACAAAGCATCCTAAGAGACTACTACAAGCAACTCTATGCCAATAACATGGACCACCTGGAAGAAATGGACAAATTCTTAGAAAGGTATAACCTTCCAAGACTGAACCAGGAAGAAATAGAAAATATGAACAGACCAATCACAAGTAATGAAATTGAAACTGTGATTAAAAATCTTCCAACAAACAAAAGTCCAGGACCAGATGGCTTCACAGGTGAATTCTATCAAACATTTAGAGAAGAGCTAACACCCATCCTTCTCAAACTCTTCCAAAAACTTAGGAAGGAAAACTCCCAAACTCCTTCTATGAGGCCACCATCCCCCTGATACCAAAACCACACAAAGATACTACAGAAAAAATTACAGATCAATATCACTGATGAGTATAGATGCAAAAATCCTCAACAAAATAGTAGCAAACAGAATCCAACAACACATTAAAAGGATCATACACCATGGTCAAGTGGGATTTATCCCAGGGATGCAAGGATTCTTCAATATACGTAAATCAATCAATGTGATAAACCATATTAACAAACTGAAGAATAAAAACCATATGATGGGCTTCCCTGGTGGCGCAGTGCTTGAGAGTCCGCCTGCCGATTCCGGGGAACATGGGTTCGTGCCCCGGTCTGGGAACATCCCACATGCTGCAGAGCGGCTGGGCCCGTGAGCCATGGCCGCTGAGCCTGCGCGTCCGAAGCCTGTGCTCCACAATGTGAGAGGTCACAACAGTGAGAGGCCCGTGTACCGCAAAAACAAAACAAAATAAAACCAAACCATATGATCATCTCAATAGATGCAGAAAAACCTTTTGACAAAATTTAACACCCATTTATGATAAAAACTCTCCAGAAAGTGGGCATAGAGGAAACCTACCTCAACATAATAAAGGCCATATATGACAAACCCACAGCAAACATCATTCTCAATGGTGAAAAACTGAAAGCATTTCCTCTAAGATCAGGAACAAGACAAGGATGTCCACTCTCACCACTATTATTCAACATCAATGAAAAGAATAAAATACCTAGGGATAAACCTACCTAAGGAGGTAAAAGACTTGTACTCAGAAAACTATAAGACACTGATGAAAGAAATCAAAGATGACACAAACAGATGGAGAGATATACCATGTTCTTGGATTGGAAGAATCAATATTGTGAAAATGACTATACTAACCAAAGCAATCTACAGATTCAATGCAATCCCTATCAAATTACCAGTGGTGTTTTTTACAGAAGTAGAACAAGAAGTCTTAAAATTTGTATGGAGACACAAAAGACCGCAAATAGCCAAAGCAGTCTTGAGGGAAGAAAACGGAGCTGGAGGATTCAGACTCCCTGACTTCAGACTATACTACAAAGCTAAAGTAATCAAGACAATATGGTACTGGCACAAAAACAGAAATATAGATCAATGGAACAGGACAGAAAGCCCAGAGATAGACCCAGGCACCTACAGTCAACTAATCTATGACAAAGGAGGCAAGGATATACAATGGAGAAAAGACAGTCTCTTCAATAAGTGGTGCTGGGAAAGCTGGATAGCTACATGTAAAAGAATGAAATTAGATCACTCCCTAACACCATACACAAAAATAAACTCAAAATGGTTTAGAGACCTAAATGTAAGACTGGACACTATAAAACTTTTAGAGGAAAACATAGGAAGAACACTCTTTGACATAAAACACAGCAAGATCTTTTT
>NC_041227.1:21463282-21480812 GCF_002837175.3 Physeter macrocephalus
TTAAAAGCTTTTGCAAAGCAAAGGAAACTACAAACAAGACGAAAAGACAACCCTCAGGATGGGAGAAAATACTGGCAAACAAATCAATGGACAAAGCATGACTCTCCAAAATATATAAACAGCTCATGCAGCTCAATATTAAAAAAACAAACAACCCTATCCAAAAATGGGCAGAAGACTTGAATAGACATTTCTCTGAAGAAGACATACAGATGTCCAAGAAGCACATGAAAAGCTGCTCAACGTCACTAATTATTGAGAAATGCAAATCAAAACTACAGTGAGGTACCACCTCACAGCAGTCAGAATGGCCATCATCAAAAAATCTACAAACAATAAATGCTGGAGAGGGTGTGGAGAAAAGGAACCCTCTTGCACTGCTGGTGGGATGTAAATTGATACAGCCACTATGGAGAACAGTATGGAGGTTCCTTAAAAAACTAAAAACAGAATTACCATATGACCGAGCAATCCCACTACTGGGCATGTGGTGGTCGTGGTGTGATGAATTGGGAGATTGGGATTGACACATACACACTAATATGTATAAAATAGATAACTAATAAGAACCTGCTGTAGAAAAAATAAATAAAATTCAAAAATTCAAAAAAAAAAAGAAAGATAAAGGGAGATCTGGGGTATATGGTTGGTAAAAAATAGCCTGAGATCAGAGAAGAGTCAGATTTTGCCAAGGTTTCTAGGGATAAAAGAATGATGGCACTGTTAATGGAAATGGGGGAACTGAGATACAATACCAGAGAAATTGGTGAAAAAAACAATTTTGAACCAGAGGTGAAATTTGGCCTTCCAAGAGATACACAGGTAGGAGTGAGAATTAGTGAGGAAAATATGTAGGCGCTCACCAAACCAGAGACAAGGAGGAGCTGCAGGCCCTGGGTTCTTCTGAAAGACAGCTCAGTGACGGAAAAGAAACAAAGAAAAAGAGAACTCAGAGGGACTTCCCTGGTTGCCTAGTGGATAAGACTCCACGCTCCCAATGCAGGGGGCCTGGATTCGATCCCTGGTCAGGGAACTAGATCTCACGTGCATGCCGCAACTAAGAGTTTGCATGCCACAACTAAGGAGCCCGCATGCCGCAACTAAGGCCTGGCATAACCAAAAAAAAAAAAAGCTCAGAGATGCAAGAGGAAAAGCAGAAATACAATGTCAAAGAAGCCAAGGAAGAAGACCGAGTTACATGGAAGGGGAGGGAAACTGTCAAATGCTGAAGCAGAAAAGAGGAGGAGGAGGAGGACTAAGAAAGGGCTATTAGCGGGAATTCCCTGGCAGGCCAGTAATTAGGACTCCACACTCTCACTGCTGGGGGCCTGGGTTCAATCCCTGGTTCAGGAACTAAGATCCCACAAGCTGTGCAGCATGGCCAAAAAATGGGAAAAAAAAAGGGGGGGGTGGACATTATCTTTTTTTAAAAAAATAAATTTATTTTTTTATTTTATTAATTTTTTTTTAATCTTTGGCTGGGTTGGGTTTTCACTGCTGCGCACAGGCTTTCTCTAGTTGCGGCAAGCGGGGGCTACTATTCTTCGTGATACACGGGCTTCTCATCGTGGTGGCTTCTCTTGCTGCAGAACACGGGCTCTATGCATGCGGGATTCAGTAGTTGTGGCACGCAGGCTCAGTAGTTGTGGCTCACGGGCTCTAGAGCGCAGGCTCAGTAGTTGTGGCGCTTGGGCTTAGTTGCTCCGCAGCATGTGGGATCTTCCCGGACCAGGGATCGAACTCGCGTCCCCTGCATTGGTAGGAGGATTCTTAACCACTGAGCCACCAGGGAAGTCCGGGCCATTGTCTTTTGACAGGGAAAGTCAATGGCATTAAAATCTAGAAAAAATAAGATTCAGTACCCCATGCTAAAAAGCCCATGACTATGACTTATTAAACATCTAGAAAATAACATTTCTGAATTTAAGTGCAAGCAAAAATGACCAAGAGAGGCACCAGTGTTCTCTGATACTCAGTCAGCACTGAGAGGGCCTTTAAAGATCATCAAGATTACTGACTTTTAATTATTGCACCAAAACCCTGATTCTTCTAGTCATGGAAAGAGCACATCAGATGTGGACTCTAGACCTAGGTGGGCCCCTACCTAGCTGAGTGGCACTGGGCAAAGCATTTCCCCTTTCTGAACCTCAGTTTCCCCATCTGTCAAGAGAAGAGGCAGGGTAGGATGACATTTTAGGCCCCTGATAGGACTGACATTCTGTGACCCAAAAGCTCCCTATAAATGTAGTACTTTACATATTCCCCAGGGTAAGCATTCCCCTATCCTCTGCTTCATAGGGCTCTTACTATAATCCTAAGAGGTCACCCAGTTATAAATCTAATGAGGTTCAACGATTAGCTGAAGGTCACTCAGCATATCAGTGGGAGGGTGCACTTCGCCTGATTCTAGGGACATGAGGGTCTCAGGCTTTTATCTCACTCTACACTGTTTGTTTAGTCAGAAAAAGCTCACTGAGATTTCCAGTGCTTAAAAACATTGTTTTGCTACTTTAAAAAGACAATAAGGGACTATACATAGTATTGGCCTTCTAAACTACACACTGTCTTATTTTGTAGCTTTTCCCTATGACCCAGGTAATTTGTTTGGCCTTCATCATGCTTTGCCAGAATGTACTGACACCCGGCCACTAGTTTGTATTCTACTGGCAGAATCAGTCACGTTTGGTTTTGGCAAGATTGCAGGCAGATAACCAAAACAAAATGAAGGCAGCAAACGAGGGAGGCACACTAAGGAGACTAGCTGGAAGGGGTCAGCTGGAGCTGGTGCTGAAGCAGTTATGACTGGAAAGCTGCAGGAAGTGGCCAGAGGACTGGCTGGGAAAGTAGACAGTGGTGTTCCTACAGCAAGCTGACCCACGTCCTCTCTTTTTACCCATAAACTCCTGGCTAAATGATTATTACAGCACTTTACAATTTAGGTTAAAGACCTACCATCTCATTGGATTATCACAATGGCACCGTGAGGTAAAACACTGGGGCACTGCATCATTTCTATTGCAGAGATGAGGAAACTGAGGCTTAAAGAGGTGAAATGGACTGACCAAAACACACAACTAATAAATGCAAAGGCTCGAACCAAAACCCAATTTTCTTCTGATCCCAAATGCTTATTACTCTATGCCCTGTACCACAGTTCCTCCCAGGTTATCACAGATGGAAAGACCTGGAGGTAAAAAGGAGAGAAATTCAGCTTCACTGCAGCCTCACTGCACCCATCCCACACTAAGGACCTCTTTATCTCTGGTCCTCAGTTACACTGTGCAGTCAGGATCTGGCCACAGGCTCTAGGATTAAACCTTAATATGAAGTTAATAACAAGAAAGCCCAGATTTGGAACTGGAGTCTGCCTTCACCCATTAATTCAATTGAGTGGGGGAGATTAAGCCTATAAACAAATCACTACAGTTCGAGGCAGGATAAACATGAGCCTATGAATTGGACAAACTCTAAGGCATTTTCTCAACCTCAGCACCACTGATATTTTAGGCCAGATAATTCTTTGCTGTGGGGCTGTCCTGGGTAGAATGTTTAGTAGCACCCCTGGCCTCCACCCGTTGAATGCTAGCAGCACCCTCCTCCAACAGTTGTGACAACCAAAAATATCTCCAGGTATTGCCAAATGTCCTCTGGGGGGCAAAATCACCCCCAGCTGAGAACCACTGCTCTAAGGATTACAGGGGTTTAGAGCAAAGGTCACTTAATGCAGGTTGTGGTGCTGAGAAAAAGTCTCACGGAGGAGGTAATATTTGAACTGGACCTTGAAGAATAGATACCATTCCTATAGGCCAGGATGAGAGAATATAAGAAGGAATGCCAGTTAAGGGAGGAGAACGAAAAAGCAAGATGATGAGAAAGCACCGCTGGAAAACGTTCCTGTTTGGCAAGAGCAGAAGCTCGCTGTTGGTAATAGGTGATAAAGCTAAAAATGTCCATTGGAGTCATGTCACAGATAGCCATCCATCAACTAACAGTTACAAGATACACACACATAATGAAGTAGACAACAATACAAGATACTACACAGATGTTTAACAGTATACAAGTCAAACCAGTGGTATTTCCATGTGTCCCACCTACCCAGGAGGACAGAATGTTGCCTGAGTATCATGCCTTACAGTGCATCTAGTGTTCACTACGTTTAGCCAGAGTTAAACAAAGCTCGGAACCAGTGCAGAAGTGGGAGAAATAACTAAGGACTGGGATGGTCAGGAGTTTCCCAAAGGAGTTAAGAGTGGTGGGCCTTGAATGGATATGTTCTGGATAGCTGGAAGGGAGGAGAGGACATTCCAGGTGAGGACATTTGATCTGGGAAAGCAATAAATGTACACAACATATCCAAGAGACACCAGGAGGAACAACGTAGCTGGGAAAGAAGACAAGGCTGGTCAGAACACAGAGCACATGAATCAGACATCACTGGACAATCACTGAGGGTTCCTGGGGAACAAAATGACACAGTTGTTTAAAACGTGGCATCTTGTCCAGCAGTTCTCTTAGCTACACATTAGAAAGACCTGGGGAGCTTTGAAGCACGTCAATACCCAGGCCTCAACCCTAAGGACCAATTTAATCGGGCTAAGACAGGACCCAGGTATTGTTTTTAAAGCTCCACAGGTGATTCTTACGCGCAGCTAGAACTGAGAACCACTGGTCTACAGTCATGCTGTCACTTTCAGATGAGAAAAGAGGCCTAGAAATTTAAGTGGTCTGCCTAAATTCACATAGTCGGCTGGGTGTAGGGTTGGGACTGGCATCTGGACTCCTACTCCAGGCTCTGAAAGATACCACAGAGTCCTGGGCTAAATTCCGTACTTCAGTCTTTAAGAGGCACAATCTGATGACTTGCCTCTTAAGTTTTGCCAGGGTTAAAGCCTGAATTAATCATATCATAAAACTACTGACTTAAGCATCCTCTCAAGTGTCTAGGGGAATGGATGTTGATTTCATTGCTGTCTCCTGAGGGCCCTTAGGAAAGGAAAGGGTCTCAGGAGACTCCCCAGAAAGCCAGATAAACAAGCCAAACCCCCAGCTCCGTGGAAGAAACAATGACTTTTAAAAAATACAGCTCACTGACCTTTTGCACAGCATAAAGGAAAGTCTGGGTTACTCTTCACCGGGAAAATACTTTCAGAGATGCTATGACATAAGCAGAGGTGGGGGACCGGGAGAGTGATCAAAGGCAGCTGCTGAAGCATGCCCACAGACCCTCATTTTAACAGTAAGTCTCTCACAGTCCTCAGCCCTGGATAAGGGCTGTCCACGCACCTCGTGTTTTTCTAAAAGGAAAAGAGCAGTACCCCTCACAACATGCCCGCCTTCCTGTTGTGTCACTCCTGGATTCTGGCAGCAGGTGGTAAACGGGAGGTCTGCAGAGACTGCCAAGCTGGGAATCTGAGTCTGCTTGTAAAACCATTCAATTCATCCCAGGGTACTGGTACAGATAGCTATTAGAACAAAGCAACACACATCTAGGGAAGTTCTTCTTAATCCCAGACACCCACCAACCAGCTGAAGTTCTAACAAGGGGGTCATACTAAAGTCACTCTAGAAGCAGAAGCACTACCCTCTGTCTCCAACTCTTGACACCAGGAAAGCTACTGCTGGCAAGGCTCTGGTACGTGCTCTTGGGATGGGTTCCAAGTTCCCACCAGCTATAAGATAGAATCCCTGAAAACAATCTGTTCTTTAAGACAACGTGAGTGGAGGTAAAGGACAAATAAGAGACCTAAGAGGCAATACTTAATACTTACACTAACTTGATGCTCATAATATATTGATCACTGACTCTATGCCAGATACCAGAATAAGCAGTTTCATCCATTATTTCATTTTATTTCCCGACACACTTATAAGATAGTACTGTAATCTCCCCATTTTATAGATGAAGAAACTGAGGCTTGGAGAGGTTTTGTAATATGCCAAAGGTCACACAGCTAGCAAGTGGCAAAATAAGGATTTGAACCTGAGCAGCCTGCAGCTAGAGCTTGGGCAGGCCTCTATAAATGACTTTTCCACTTGATGCCAACTGACCATTAATTCTTCTACTAATTTTTTTCAGCTTTGGCTACTGGAGTCTACCAGGATCTTAATGATCAAAGAATTTTGAAAACTGAGAAGCACCAAACAAAGTTTAGGTATTATTATTATCATCATTATTACTTCAATGAATAGGAGAGACCTGCACCAATCTGGAAGTATTTGAAAAGCAATTACCCTGTGGACTGTCTAATCACCCAAAGTTACTCTTTAGTCAACATCCTGGTTAAAAACCTGGGTCCCAGAAAGCCTGGTCCCCAGAGCTTTCTCAACTGTAGGGATAAAGAGATAATAGCCTGATTCCTCTCTTCTCCTTTCTCTGCCAATTATTAGGTTTCAAATTAAATGGTTTTAGAGCTAAGAAATCTCACAAATTCAAAAAGCATTCATTTTTATCCTTAAGTTGAAAGTTCAGGCTTAAAAGTATAGAAGCACTGTAAGGATAAAACTGTCGTTTTTAATAAACAACTGTGTCTCTTTTGAAAGCAAATGGTATTTCTGGAAAGATTATCATATGACAACTACCAATTAAATGAAAAGCTGACATGACTTCTCCTCTTAAGTTATCATTAGACAAGGGAAGCAAGTTTTTATGAGCTAAATTTTCCTAATCCTGATATATGAGTTTTGGGGCCATCACACTCACAAACATAACTGGCTCCAAATCTGAAATGGCATTACCTTTAAAAAGATACTGCAAAATTTATAACAACAAAAAAAACCTTAAAATAATTAGTAATAAAATCAAGTATGAAGAGTGGCTGTATCAGAAATTTACATTTGGTCAATTGAAAACTCAAACTGTAGACTGTGGGCATTTTTAGGTGGTAAAGGGATTACAATCAAATGATATAGCTAAACCCCTCTACTAGGGAAATTAACTTTAATTTTCTATATTAAATCTCTGAAGAATATAAAAAGTAGCACCTCCAAACAAAAAGTGGGGGAGAAGGGACTTCCCTGGTGGTCCAGTGGTTAAACTCTGTGCTCCCAATGCAGGGGGCCTGGATTCGATCCCTGGTCAGGGAACTAGATCCCGCATGCATGCCGCAACTAAGAGAATGAATGCCTCAACTAAAAAGATCCCGCATGCCACAACTAAGACCCAGTGCAGCTAAATAGACAGATAGATAGATAAATATTTATAAATACATTAGAATTAGCACTGTGATTAAAGAAAAAAAAGTTTCATTTACCAAAGAAAGCCCTGGTAAATACTCATACTAAATCTTGTTAAGTTTTTGCATGCTATTTTCAAGCAGTCTCTTAAAAAAAGAAAAAAGTGGGACTGGGGGGATGGCTTAAAAAGGTCTTTCAGAATAGATGACTGGACATCCAGTTCTGCAGTAAATCCAAATGTTACCAATCTTTGGACCTGAAAGTCTTTGATACACCCCTTCTTTTCATCATCTCTATTCAGGCTTGTCAATTTTTCTTCCAGAATCTCCCATTTGCCCTTTCCTTTTCTTTCTGACTGTTTTCACTTCTTGCCTGGATTTGCTCATTCATTCATCATTTACCAAGTGCTTATTATCTCCCACGCACAGAGATAGACCCTTGTCCTTGAGCTTAGGAAGCTCACGTGATACTCAGTAGAGCTGCAATCTACCCATCTCGATCACCAGACTGCAAGCTTTACCAAAGGCTTTGTATTTCCAGAACCAGCAGCAACTGGCCTACAGCAGACACTCTAAAAGTGTTTGTTGTATGACACTAGATTACTTTAGCAAGCTCTTTTTTTAATCCATAAATATTTTAGTGCATATCTTCAGAAAGGACTCTTACTTTTCTTCCCTTTTTAAAATACAAAAGCTATATGTGCACAATGCAAAAATAGTATTGAAAGGTATGGAGTGAAAAGTGAATTCTCCAACCTCCTAAATCCCACTCCCAGAAATGACTACTATTACAATCTGGACTGTATCTTTCCAGAACTTTCCTACTATTACAATCTGGACTGTATCTTTCCAGAACTTTCCTATGCTGGTATATAACACACACACACACACACACTCTTACACTTTTTTGGAACAAGTTCTTTGACAGTTTCTGACTCTAGCTTCTCAACTTTCTTTTTTTTTCTTTTTAAAAATAAATAAATAAATAAATAAATAAATAAATTTATTTTTGGCTCTGTTGGGTCCTTGTTGCTGCGCGTGGGCTTTCTCTAGTTGCAGTGAGTGGGGGCTACTCTTCGTTGCGATGTGTGGGCTTCTCATTGTCGTGGCTTCTCTTGTTGCGGAACACGGGCTCTAGGTGCATGGGCTTCAGTAGTTGTGGCACGCAGGCTCAGTAGTTGTGGCTCACGGGCTCTAGAGCACAGGCTCAGTAGCTGTGGCACACAGGCTTAGTTGCTCCGCAGCATGTGGGATCTTCCCAAACCAGGGCTCGAACCCATGTCCCCTGCATTGGCAGGCGGATTCTTAACCACTGCACCACCAGGGAAGTCCCGCTTCTCAACTTTCTAATCCAGCTCAAGTTCTCAAAGTGCTGTCCCTGGATCAGAAGCATCAGCATCGTCTGGGAACTTGTTAGCAATACAAATTCTCAGGCCCCACTCCAGACCTACTGAATCAGAATCTCTGGAGGTGGGGACCCCCCCACAGTCTGTGTTTTAATTAACTCTCCAGGTAATTCAGATGCACACTAATGGTGGAGAACCACTCCTGTAACAGTCAAGCCACCTTGGTCAAGCCGGTTTTTTTTTTTTGGCTGCAGTGGGTCTTCGTTGCTGTGCACGGGCTTTCTCTAGTTGCGGTGAGCGGGGGCTACTCTTCATTGCGGTGCACGGGCTTCTCACTGCAGTGGTTTCTCTTGTTGCGGAGCATGGGCTCTAGGTACATGGGCTTCAGTAGTTGTGGCTCGTGGGCTCAGTAGTTGTGGCTCACAGGTTCTAGAGCGCAAGCTCAGTAGCTGTGGCACGTGGGCTTAGTTGCTCCGTGGCATCTTCCCAGACCAGGGCTTGAACCCGTGTCCCCTGCATTGGCAGGTGGATTCTTAACCACTGCGCCACCAGGGAAGCCCCAAGCCGTTTTTTTTTAATTGTCCCTTAAACATTATATTGTCAGGCATTGTAACCTTGTTTTGGTTTTACCCCCCTACTTCAAAATGCATTTCTTGTACTTTTGATTAATTCTGATCATACCAATCTGTCAAAGCCCAGAAAGTCCTCGATCCTCCCCAAAGTGCTCTCAGTACCACAGCTCTTACTGATCCCTCTTGCTCCTCCCCCTCCTATGACATACCTAGTTCCTCTACCATACAATTTCACAATTAGGTATGCACTGTCTCCAATGATAGAGAACAGTTCTTTATTCCTCCCTTGAAGACATGAATCATATTTTTGTCACCTCTTCCTCACCCCTGTTCTAAGCACAAATTTTAATAAAGTTGCTGGTCTTTAAGGATAAATTCACTGAGAAAAATACTGATAAACTTTTTTTTTTTTTCTGATAAACTTTTAATGGATAAAAAGTCTACATTCAAGTTGTAGCACCAGTTCTGCGACCCTGGACAAGTTCACTTCTCAGGATGAAGTCTGTAAAAGCAAGACAGCTGGACTCAATGACCTAACACTTCCTTCAGCCTTGAGCAATGTATGACTTTATGAAACGTCTCACGTTGGAATATCTTATTCCATTATACTTGAGTATACCATTATACTCATATTGCTTTGCTAGTAAGCTCTCTGAACAAGGACTATGAGAATCTTCCACCATACCCAGCACCATGCCTTATGCATAACAGCTCAATCTATTTGCAGAAGATTATTTGGAAAAATTATCTTATAAGTTTCATTTATGTAGAGAACCTATGCACAGATCTGCCTCCTAAAGTGCCCTTTCAAATATTTATTGTTATAAATACTATGAAATGATTTATGGTAAAAACTGTGATAAAAACTGTGATTACTCTGATAACACTGGGGCAGTCAGTCACGTAAGGTGAAAGAATGTAAAAATGCATCTTACATGTATTTAGGAAGAGACTAAAAAGCTATAAGTCTCAGGCTACCTTAATGCAACATGCAAATAAAAACAGTCCTGTACACTTAGGTGACATATACCAACTCCACTCTTGGGCATAAACAAGCTTCTTGACGTAGGACCTTTTTCTGAAAATTTTCAGACACAAGAGGGTGGCCTAGAGACCTCTGAGTGGCCAGTGATGACCAGAAGTTGAAACTAAAGAGAAGGACAACTAAGAGAAATTGAAGGGCAAGAAGGAGGAACAGAAGGGCAGCAGGAAAACATCACCTTTGAGTAATGAAAAGGAGCAATGGAAATTCACTGAGTCTTTACCAAGGGCCTACTATGAGCCAGTCACTTGGGGCTGCAAAGGTGGTCGCTGACCTCAAGGGGCTAACAGTCCAAAGGGTAAGACTGAAGCCTCTACCCTATCTATCTATATACATATGTATGTGTGTGTAATTCTAATCGGGAAAATCAAGCAAGGAAGGCTTCACAGAAAAGGTGGTTAAGTTAATGGAATTTTGAAGTGTGTAGCAGGGTTTGCTAAGGAAGAAAAAAAAAAAGTTTGAGCTAGTTATTTTGGGGAAGAAACATTCACATATTTTTACAGCCGTTCCTTTGGGACTTTAAATCGGTGAGGCTTCTTAGATCCAACACTACTTTGTCAATGCTCTCATCTTTTTACTTCATCTTAAATGAGATGTTCAAGCCCAGCATTGGAATAGAGCCAGAAAGCCCCAGGGTAAGGGGGATGCTCGCCAGATTCGCTGTCACCTCCAAATTCAACCAGCCCAGCTATCCCAGTCTTGCCCTCCTGGCAGCCAGAAAAGGAAGGCTAATAATATCCTCTGGGGACAAAATCTGGACTCAGGCAGACAGGGCTTACCCCTGCTCTGCCAGTAAGCCACCTTGATATCGTCCCTGCCTCCTAAGCCTAGTTTATCTGTGACAGGGAGGCCAGCTCTGCAGAAAAAAAGCTGCATGAAAAGGAAGGAGGATGCATCCGATGGCGAAGCGCTGAGATACTGAGATAATCTTAAAATGTTTGGCAGGAGACCTGGCACACAGCAAGTGTTGGATGAACGTGAGTCCTTAATTAATAACATTACTATTACTATTATTACAGTAACACCTCAATTGTACTCCAACAAGAAAATGCTGTTTTTGCAGCCTACTTTTATGACGTCGAAGAAGCAACTCCAGAGATGAAAGTGTATTTCAGATTTTTTTTAAAGGGACAAGATCGAATTCCAACCGCACTAGCCTGACAGCCCCAGACCCTGAATTCAAGAGCCATTCCAGCCTCTCGTCTGGCGCGTGACCTTGGGCAGGGCACTTCACCGCTCTGTGCCTCAGTTTCCTCATCTGTAACGTGGGGCTAAGAAACCCCTCCCTCGCATAGTCGTCGCAGGGTCCGGCCAGAGGGTACTCTTTGCGGCACCGGCACCCCACAAGTGCAAGGCGAGCTCCCGGCCCATCTTCCAGGCCCCCGGCCGGGCGGACGGGGCAGACGAATGCCCGACCCCGAGGCCCACCGAGCTCCGCCGCCTGCAGAGCAGGAGCGGGAAAGGGGGTCGCGCCTGCGGAGGGTCCCTGAGGCTGAGCTGTTGGGCACCCAGAGGCTTGGCCGCTGCCGCCTGCACGCTGTCGCTGGCGGGTTCGCCCTGGGCCCCGCCGCCCAGGTGGGTAGCGGCCGAGGGAGGCCGGGCTGCCCCCGGGTCCCCAGGCGAGGAGGGCGGAGGGCGCCCGGACACCTAGACGAGGTTGGCAGCGCTGACCCGGTGCCCGGCCGCACTGGGGTGATGAGGCGGGGAAGGAGAAGGCAAGAGGAGGGACGACCCCGCATGCAGTACGGCGCGCGCCCCGCCAGCCGGGCTGAGGCGCTCACACTCACCCGAAGCTCCTGCACCCGCCGTCAGCACAGCAGCCGCGGCGGCGGGAGTGGGGCGGGGCGAGGCTCTGAGCCCGCGCAGGCGCGCTGAGGACGCCAGGCGGCGCATATGCGCTGTGCCCGCCCGCCCGGGGACCTACGGAGAAGATGGTGGCTGAGCTGGCGCCATTTTCCGTGTACAGTAGTTTGCCTCATTTTTCGTGGTTTCAGTTCTGCCTGGCCGAGTCTGGTCTGAAACTACTGAATGGAAAATAAGTAAATAATTCGTAAGTTTTAAATTGCTGTGCTATCCGGAGTAGTGTGTCGAAATCTCTTGTCCTGCTCCCTCCCCCTGGGGAAGTGAATCATTCCTTTGTCCAGCATATCCACGCTGTATATGCTACCTGCCCCCTTAATCATTTAGTGACGGTCTCTCATCAGATGGATTGTCTTCATATGGCAGTATTTGTGTTCAAGTAACCCTTACTTTACTTAATAATGACCCCAAAGTGCAAGAGTAGTATGGCTAGTGATGTGGATAAGCGAAAGAGAAGCCATAAGGGGCTTCCTAGGTGAAAAGGTGAAAGTTCTCTATAAGGAAAGAAAAAAAAAAAACAGTATGCTGAGGTTGCTAAGATCTACAGCAAGAATGAATTTTCTGTGAAACTGCAGGAAAAAAATTTGTGCTAGCTTTGCTGTCACACCTCAAACTGCAAAAGTTAGGGCCACAGTGCATAAAAAGTGCTTGAGAGTGAAAAGGCATTAAATTTGTGGAAGACACGAACAAAATACATATTCTGTTGACAACAACGTATTGCCCCAGAAAGCACTTAGCCTATTGTCAAACCCAGGTTCATGTGTCTGACACCCAGTAAGGCCAAACCAACCAAAACGTTGGAGTTCGGAGCAGACAAAGATCCATTGCAGGGCCAAGCAAGGAACAATCGACCAGTGCTCAGAAGACCCAAACTCCCTGATGTCTTTCAAGGAAGGAATTTTAAAGGTAACATTTGGGGTGAGGGCTGCAGGGTGCATAACTTTCTTCTGATTGGTTGGTGGTGAGGTAACAGGGTGATGTTTCAGGAATCTTAATCACGGACTTTCTGGTTCCAGCCAGTCTGGGGTCTAGTGCTTGTGGTCAGCATGCAGTCACCATCCTCCACCTGGGCCTAGGAGACCAAAGCCTCTTTCCACAGACAAGAAACGGGGACATGGAGGGCCTTTTGTACCCAGGAGGGCCCCACTGGGTCCTGCTCAGTTTCAAGCCTATATAAAGGCTTCAGCAAGGGCTCCTCTGAAGGGAGTGACACCAAGCCATTTACTGCAAATAAGGGATTGTTACACAGACTCAGGAATATTTTGGACTGAAAAATAGAAAAATTGCTGGAGAGACTGAGCCTGCCAATGAAGAAGTGATACCGAGCAGGACCCTGTGCGGCTCCTGGGCACAAAAGCCTTTCTGTGTCCCCTATTTCTTTTTTTTTCTTTTTTTGGCCACACTGCTCAGCTTGCAGGGATCTTAGTTCCCCAACCAGGGATTGAACCCTGACTCTGGCAGTGAAAGCACCGAGTCCTAACCACTGGACTGCCAGGGAATTCCCCCATCCATGCATGCCGTTTCTTGGTTACAGGAAATAGGCTTCTTTCAGCCTCCATGACCTTCCTGGGTTGCAAAAGCAGATTCAAACAGTTGCTAATTAGGGAAGGGATGGGATTTTGAGACAAGGTAGGGACAGTCAAAACCAACAATAATGCAGCCTTGGGGCAGGGTCCTGTTTCCCACTCAAGGGATATATGTAACAATATCTTGTTATCTGCTATTTTGCAGATACCGAAACCCCCACCAGGTGGGAGAAATCAACTGTATGCTGCCCACAAGCGCACAGATCCCAGTTGGAACTGGTTGGAACCTTCTGGTTGGAACCAGAAGCTTGATGATGCTGACTCCCACTTACCTCACCACCAACCAGTTAGAAGATTGTCCACGAGCTGATCAAACCCTCCTTGAACCATTACTATAATACTCCTCACTACCCCCTCCAGGTTGAGATATACAGTTTTGAGGGCATTAGCCCACTGTGGCCCTTTGCCTGGAAAAGCAATAAAGTTATTCTTTTCTACTTCACCCAAAACTCTGTCTCCGAGATTTAATTTGGTGTCAGGGTACGGAGGCTGGATTCAGCTTCAGCAGCTGTTGCCACATTTCCAGCAGAGTTGAAGAATTTGATTAAAGAGAAAGGATACCAACCAAAGCAAGTCTTCATGTGATGAAACTGGGCTTTTCTGGAAGAAGATGCCCAATAGAACCAAAAACCATCTGGGAGTTCTGTTTTGTTTTTTTTTTTTAAGCATGAGCCACCCATTCTCCTTGCTTGGCCCTTGCAATAAAACTTCCTCTGCTCCAAACTCGGACGTTTGGGTTTGTTTGGCCTCATTGTGTGTCAGGCACACAAACTTGCATTCGGCAACAAACCTACCTTCATAGGAGTGCAAAGGAGGCACCAGGTCATAAAACATGGAAGAACAGATGAACTCTGTTACTATTGGCAACACTGCAGGGCATATGTTAAAGGCAGGAGTTGTGTACAGAATGAAGCATCCACAATCTCTCAGAAAGAAAACCAGAAATCATCTGCCCGTAGTCTGACAACATAATCAGGTGAAAGTTATCTTGTTTATGAAATGGTTCCACCAATGCTTCTTTCGAGAAGTGAAAAACATTTGGAAAAGGAAGGGTTGGAATTTAAAATCCTGTTACTGATAGACAATGCACCTGGCCATCCTGAATCTGCTATGAAAATGAAAATGTCAAAGTTGTATTTTTACTTCAAATATAACCTCATTGCTTCAGCCACTTGACAAGGCATCACTTGGTTTGTCAAGGCCACATACACCTGCCTGATATTTGATCACATTTAGTCAGCAATTAACGCAGACTTTCATCTGGACATAAAGCAGTGCTAGAAATCATTCGCTATTGCCAACGCAATACATTCATCAAAGCGGCCGTGAATGAATTAAAACCAGAAACTGTAAATGCCTGCTGGAAGAACTTATGAAGCCGTGAATGATTTTAAAGTTTACTGAGGCTCGATGGAGAAGTTAGGAAACTCATTCACGTAGCAAGACAAGTTGGTGGAGAAGAATTTGCCGACATGCTTGATGAAGAAGTGGAAGAACATATTGAAGGCCACCGAGAAGTGTTAACAAGCGAGTTATTGGAAGAACTTGTGGAGTCATCTACAGAGGAAGAGGAAGAGGAAGGTGAAGAACCTGAAGCAGAATCAGCAATGTGGACATTACTGAAACTTGCCAAAGTGTTTTGAATTTCACAATCAATTTCAAAATTATGGAATGTGATCCTCAGATGAAAAGAAGCACTGTAGCCATTCATGATCACCAAAGGACTACAAACTCTGCAGCAACACTGTGATGAGTTAAAGAGACGGCAACTCCAATTACAATGTTCTTCCAAAAGCTTTCAGCAAAAAACCCTTCAACTATCTTTCGTGGATCCCCAACCATCAACGTCATCTGCTCCTGACATCCAACCATTGACATCATCATGGCTTGATGATCCTCCTTCTGATGTATGGTCAGAAGGTCAATGTTATGTCACAATGCCTCGCTTCATTTCATCACATAGAGATTTATCATCTCATATCATCTGTGAGAAGGGTGAGTACAAGACAATACAATATTTTGAGAGTGAGACCACATTCACCTAAATTTTATTACAGGGGACTTCCCTGGCAGGCCAGTGGTTAAGAATACACACTTTCAATGCAGGGGGTACGGGTTCGATCCCTGGTTGGGGAACTAGGATCCCACACGCCGCGTGGTGCAGTCAAAAAAATTTTTAAATAAAAAGAAAAAATTTTATTACAGTATATTATTATGATTGTTCTATTTTGTTATTGTTGCTGTTAATCTCTTAATGTGCCTAATTTATAAATTAACTTTATTGTAGGTGTGTATATATAGGAAAAAACTTAGCACATATCGGGTTTGGTACTATCTGCAGTTTCAGGCAACCGCTGGGGTCCTGGAACGTATCCCCCTCGGTTAAGGGAGGAGTACTATAGTTTTCTTGCTGTGGAGTCTCCCTGGAGAACCTTAAACTAGAACTGCTCAGAGGGAGGGGATTTGAGTGCTGTGTCTGGCTGGAGCCGAGTTGCATCCTTAGGAAGCCCCTAAGAGCTCTTTACAGCAGCAGGCCCCAACCTTTTAGGTACCAGGGACCGGTTTCATTGAAGACAATTTTTTCCACGGACGGTGGGGGGTTGGGGGGTGAGGATGGTTCAGGCGGTACCGGTCCGCGGCCTGTGGGTTAGGGACCCCTGCTTTACAGGGCACAGCATCCTCCTTTGACGTGGGCCCTGAGAGGTACTCAAGGTCACATGGCACCTAGCACAGTGTTTGGCACGAGGAAAGGGCTTAGTAAGTTTTTGGTGAATGAACCAGTAACTTAAGAACTAGATATAGGACAGGGAACTCTACGCAATACTCTGTAATGACCTATATAGGAAAAGAATCTAAAGAAGTGTATATATATGTATAACTGATTCACTGTGCTGTACAGCAGAAACGTGTTAACACAACATTGTAAATCAACTATACTCCAATAAAAGTTAAAAAAAAAAAAAAGAAAAGAACTAGAATCCAAGACAGGGCTCCTAATTCCTAGTCCTCCACTGTATCACCTCTACTACAGCCAACAGCCACACCATCTCCTTTTTAGAGTACAACATGAGAAATGGAATTTTTTTCCCCAGAATTACATTAAGCTTTATTACACCCAAATTAAAAAAACACCAAAATGTACAGGACATACTCCCTTCCTTGAAAGAGCTTATAATTTGATCTATTATTTCTTTAGTGTTAAGTATCACTGACTCAAAGCAAGATATTCTCTTAACTAAAGTAGGGCAAATGGAAGAATATTACCCAAACATCTAAAGGGCTGCAACTGTCTGTACTATTCACCAAGTGCAATTCCTGAACCAAATCTGGGGAGAGGGAAAACTAATACTGAGCCCAGCCTTTAATTATATGATTTGTGTTTATTTGTTAACATTTACTGAGTGCCACATGGGTTCTAGCTGACCCTCCACTCCTATATATATGTTTTTGGTTAGATTATTAAGCCTGAGTTTCTCATCTATAATGACAAAAAATAGAAGCTATCTCATAAAGTTGTGGTCTGTATGTGTATAGAATACTCAGAGCTTATTAAATATTCTTTTTCTGTGCTCTACCTTGCATAGCAGTTGAATACACAAAAACATACTTCTTATCCTTGGGCTTAAACAAATTCTTATCAACAAAAGATGTAATACAATGCAGTAGATAAAATGGGGCTGGGGAGGTACAATCACCTTTGGAGAGAGGTGATCTCTCCCCATTTCACAGAAAGGAAACTGAGGATAAGGATGAAGATTCACTCCAAATTCTACACTCTTTCCACTATACTATTCTGCTTCTGAGAGTAGGCAATTAACACCACTCCTCTGATTCTTAAAATCTTTCCCTGGGTCTGTCCAGTTTCCCTTCTTGCTCTACTCTGGACAATATTATCTACTCTTAAGGCTTTAAAAACTAGGTATCAGTAACTTCCAAATTTTATTTCTAG
>NC_041227.1:21481312-21519995 GCF_002837175.3 Physeter macrocephalus
TTCTTTAAGCCCCTGAAATTTGGGGTCTATTTATCACTGCTGCCCAGTCCATACAGAGTAATACAAACACCTATTATGTGCCAGGTATTATTCTAGGCACTGGGCATAATAAGTAATTTAGTGAAAACTGATATGTGAAAGCCTTTATCTTTTTAAATTTTAATTAATTAATTAATTAATTTTTATTTTTGGCTGCGTTGGGTCTTCGTTGCTGCGCACGGGTTTTCTCTAGTTGTGGCGAGCGGGCGCTGCTCTTCGTTGCGGTGCGTGGGCTTCTCATTGCGGTGGCTTCTCTTGTTGTGGAGCACGGGCTCTAGGCACGCAGGCTTCAGTAGTTGTGGTGTGCGGGCTCAGTAGTTGTGGCGCGCGGGCTCTAGAGCGCAGGCTCGGTAGTTGTGGCGCACGGGCTTAGTTGCTCTGAGGCATGTGGGATCTTCCCGGACCAGGGCTCGAACCCGTCTCCTGCATTGGCAGGCGGATTCTTAACCACTATGCCACCAGGGAAGTCCGAAAGCCTTTAGCTTTGAGCTGGTTCATGGTAGGCTCTGTGGGTTAGAGGAGTTCTTTCTGATCTGTTCTTGTGTCTATAAACAGTCATAGGAAGCAGCCATAGAGGGAAGGCTGAGGTCAGGGGGAGGCATGAGAGGAAGGCACCCCCGCATGCCCAGCCTGGGAGACATAAATTGCGCCCTCTGGAACCAGCCCCCAGTTGCTCTCTGCCCTCTCCTCTACCCCCTCTCAAGGCTGACCCTCTGTGTTAGTTATCTGGTTCTGCATAACAAATTATCCCAAAACTTAATGGCTTAAAATGATAATAAACATTTATGATCTCTCTCTCTTTCTCTCTCATACATACACACACACACATTCTATCTCCAGGAGCCACTCTGAGGGAATCTGGGGATCTTTTTTTAGGGAATCTTACCCTGTCATCAGTGATAGGTTAAACCAGAGTGATGCTAGCTGTTTCCTGTGGGACGTGGGCCAGAACTTGGCCTTAGCCATCTCTCCAGTACACCCAGTGATACTGGGTCAAGGGACCCACTGTCCTCTCACAGGTGGGGAGATGAGGCACAGAGAGGGAGAGTGACAATCCGAAGGTCACCCAGCCAGCAGCTGGTAGAGCCAGGATTTGAACCCAGGCCAGCTCTCCTCAGCATCCAGGCTCTGCACCATCCTGCCTAGAGTGAGAGTGGGTGAGGGCCGGGAGGTAGGCTCGGCTGTGTGGGGCCTTAGTGCCTGTTTAAAATTGAAGCAGCGAGTGTTTATGTCCAGCTGTTTCAATAAACAGGTTTTTTTTTTTCTGCTTTTGTTTTTAATTCAAAGAGCAAAACTGAGTGGAAAGGTGGCGACTGCCTCAGCCCTGAGGACCCTGGGAGGCTTTCTGGAGCCACGGACGGACCTCCCTGGGTGGCCACCAGTGAGCTCTTTCACCCACAGGAGGAAGTGAGCTGACTCTGAGGGTTGGCTCGAGTTCGAGTCTGGCTCTCCTCACCAGCTGTGTGACCTTCAGCAGGTCACAGAAACCTCTTTGAGCCTCAGTTTCCCCTTCTCTTCCCCGTGGGATAACACGTCACTGCCTGCCTTGGAGGCTTGGTGTGACGTTGAGGTGATGTAAGATGTTATGGAAAAACCCAAACAAACTTTTTGGCCAACTCAGTACCTAGGACAGGGCCTGGCATATAGCAGGTGGTCAAGAAAAAGCAGCTGATGTTGTTGTGTTCTCTTATGACTCCCCCACCCCTACACACACACACACTCTAAAGGCTTCTGGCGTTCCTTCCCCACACCCCAGTGCAGACCAGCTCACAGAAGTTTGGCCCGGGCTCCCAATGAGACCAGCTTGGAAGTGAGGGCCAAGAAGTGGACATTCCTACGTGCAGAGTGCCTGCACACACAGGGACGCGTGCTTGTGACCATTTTGCAGATGGGGAAACGGGCCCAGAGAGGACTTGCCTGAGGGCCTCAGTGGTGGAGATGGGGCTGAACCACAGCCTCTTTTTTTTTTTATTTTTATTTATTTATTTTTTGGCCACGGCATGAGGCATCTTAGTTCCCCGACCAGGGATCAAACCCATGCTCCCTGCAGTGGAAGCACGGAGTCCTAAACCACTGGACCGCCAAGGAAGTCCCGAACCACAGCCTCTTGACTCTGAACCTAGTGCTCTTTCTGCTATCCCACTCTGAGAGATCCTTGGGAGAAGCTGAAGAGAATTCTAGAAGCCCTCAGGGTGGCTGGGAGCCAAGACACTTGGGTTCTCCACCCCTCACTGCCCCCAGACCCCCATGTGACCCTGTTGGAGTTGCGTCCCTCTCTGTGCCTTTGTTACAAGGTGGTGGGGAGAGTCTGGACTGCCTGGGACCAAGGCCTCTTCCCCCAGCTCCGTGTCCCCCTCCCCCAGGTTCCACCTCTGTGTCCCCTCCCTCCTCTGCTGTCCTGGTTTGTGCGTGGCCCACATTCAAGGCAGCTGCTTTTGGGTAGGAGGTCAGGCATTGGGAACCCTGCCTGGAAAAGCCCACCCAGGCCCGCCCCTGACCCTGGGCCCCAGGGTGGATTTCCCCCTGCCATGGCAGGGGCCGTGGGCCGGGCGAGTGCTCCTGAGAGGCTCTCCCAGCACTCAGGCCCACCGTGCCCCCCACTCCCTCCCTGTGTGTCCTGTGTTGGGAGCAGATATATTTAGACAGGACGCTCTGTTCTGTACAGATTCCACGTCCACTGCGCCTGTCAGGGCTGGGGAGGCAGGGCCTGCGGGCAGCCACACCTGGTACCTGGAGCTCTGGGGCCGGCTGGCTAGAGGAGGGCAAGCCCATCAGACAGGGGTTGCAGCTGACTGTGGATGCTGCCCCAGCCCCCAGGACCACATCTCTCTACCCTCGGCCTCCAGGTCACAGCCACACTCAATCACTGGCTCCCCTGCCCCCCACTTCCTCTGTCCCTCTCAGCACCAGGAGCACTTTCTCCCTCCTGTAGTCAGTCGGCAAACGTGGATTCATGTCTGCTATGGGCCACTACCTTGCTGGACTCTGGGACACGGAGATGATTATGAGGGCCCACAGGGTGGCCACATCACAGGCTGGGAGAGGGATCACAGGCCACCAGGTCATCAGGATCTGTGTTGTGATAGCAGGCAGCCCTGGGACAAGGGCAGGGGGGACGATCCTCGAAGGTTTCTTGGAGGAGTTTTCCAAGCTGAGACCCACAGGTTAAGTGGAAGCGAGCCAACTACTGGGGCCGAGCAGGCCTTCCTGGCAGAGGGAACAGCACGTGCAAAGGCCAGGAGTTGAGTGAGGACCTGGCTGCACTTGGGAGAGTGGAGAGCAGGAAGGTGGGCGGGGACCTTGCTGAGCCTCAAATGCCAGGTGGAGGGTCTTGCCCTCCCCTTCCCCCCTCCCCCCCCACCCCCGACCCTGGGTGCTGGAGAGCTGAGGGAGGGTTTTCAGCAGGTCGGTGGCCAGGTCTGGTGTGATGAGTGTTCAGGGTAGCTGGCCAGTGGTTCTACCTGCCGGGCTGGCTCCGTTTCCTGCGGCTTCCTGCGGCTTCCTGCGGCAGATGCGCTGTGCCCGGCCAGGTGGGAATCAGAAATAGCTCACACGTGCTCAGCGCTCGGTGAAGCGGCTCCACCCCGCCCCCCACAACGCCCGACCTCCCCCGCCCCCAGCGCATTTCATCTGCACCTGGGTCAAGGACGGCTTGGCTCTGTGCTTGCAAGCTGGGTGACCTTCTCCCTCCGTTTATTAATACACCGCCCACTGGGGCTGCAGGCAGAGCTGGGAGAACTTTGTAGGGGTCAGGGAAGGTGGCAGACGGGGGTCCCTCAGACAGGGGAAGTGCTGAGGGGTTGGAAGATGATATCTGCCCCCAGGAACACTATCCAGCCGGATAAACCCCAAAGTACAAAAATGAGAGTAAAAATTCCCCGGAATCCACCTCCCTGTGGTGACCATCATCGACATTTTGCTGTCAGCCTTCCAGAGGCCCCTCCAAGTCGATCTGACCTGGCAGGTGGATTCATTCATTCACTTATTCATGCCTTCAGCAAATATTTGTTGAGTGCCCAATCCACGCCAGGCCCTACGGTGGGCAGAGGGGACCTGGATCTGAGTGAAACGGACACTTCCTCACTCTCACGAGACTCAAAAAGCAGGTAGAACAGTGATGAGGTCCACAGGGGAGAGTCATGGGAACGATGGATGCGAATGAGAGGTCTCAGCCCAGGCTGGGGGTCCGGAAGGCTGCCTGGAGGAGGTGACACTTGGGCTGAGACCGGAGGGATGAGAAGACATTCCTAGTGGAGAGAACGGCAAATGTGCAAACCCTGCAGTGTGAGGGCAGTGGTGTTTTCAGGGAAGAGAAAGGAAGAGGAGAAGCCTGGAATGTTGGGATGAGGAGGGAGGATGAGTTAAAGCATGAGGGGGGTGACAGGGACCAGACCGTGTGCAGCCTCAGGGGCTGTGGTCAGGTTGTGGTCAGGGTTTACATAAGAGCATGGGCACTGGTGCCATAAGGCCTGAGTTCAAATCCCACCCTGCCGCTTAGTTAGTTGACTTCAAGCAAGTTACCTAATCTCTCTGTGCCTCGGTCTTCTCATCTGTAAAGTGGGGCCAGTAATGGTCCCAACCTCATAAGACGGTTGTGAGGATGAAATGATGTAAAAAAGTGCTTAGGCCAATGCTTGGTGCACACAAAGTACCCTCATAAATTTTAGTTCATATAGTTTTGAAGTCATCTGCAGGTGAAATGCATATGTGTCGACAATTTTGCATAAATAGGGTCATATGAGTCCTGTGTGTCTATAGCTACCTTTCCCCTTGATGCTGGCCATCTTTCTGAGTCAATGACTACAGAGTATTATTATCTTTAAAAGTTTTGTATTGAGGTGTAACATATGTGTGGTAGAGTACCCTAACCTTAATGTATATATAGTATGGCTTGATTCATGTGTATATGTATATATAATGGAAAATAATGGAAGTAACCAAGATGTCCTTCAATGGATGACTGGAAACAAATTGTGGTACATCCACTGAATGGAATATTATTTAGCAATAACAAGAAATGAGCTATCAAGCCACAAAAAGACATGGAGGAGCTTTAAACGCAATTACTCAGTGAAAGAAGCTAGTCCGAAAAGGTTACATACTGTCTGATTCCAACTGTATGACATTCTGGAGAAGGTAAAACTGTAGAGAGAGTAAAAAGATCAGTGGTTGCCAAGGATTCGAGGGGAGGAAGGGAGGGATGAGTCGGTGCAGCACAGAGGATTTTAGGACAGTGAAACTCTTCTGTATGATACTGAGATGGTGGATACATGACATTATACATTTGTCAAAACCCATAGAACTTTACAATACAAAGAGTGAACGCTGGTTTAAACAATGGACTTTAGTTAATAAAAATGTATCAAGATTGGTTCATCCATTGTAACAAAGATACCACATTGATGCAAGGTATTAATCATGGGGAACTACAAGGGGGAAGGAGAAAGGATATATGGGAACTCTGTACTTTCTGCTCAGTTTTTCTGTAAACCTAAAATTGCTCTAAAAAACAAAGCCTATTCATTTAAGAGTGAAAAATTAAATTAAAATGTAAAAAATTTTTAAAGGAAAAAGATGAAAACAAAAATCACTAGTGGTGTCTGCTGTAGCTTTGGAGCTATGTCCTATTGGTTGTTCTGTCTGGGGAGGTTTTTCTTCTCCGTGTGGGCTGACACTCCAGAATACCTCTGTGTTTCACTTCTGTTCCCTCTCCCTGCTTATGCCTGTGGTGGAAGCACATCCCCGTGTTACTTAAAACTCTTCCTAAACATCATGTTCAGTGGCTCCCTAAAGCGAGAGGTGATTTAAATTCTAATGATGGAGTAGGAGCCATTCTATTCCTCCATTCGCGTTTGAAGAAAAGAATGGAGATGGAGAAAGCGATGGAATCATGGGATCTCAGGTTATGGGTGTCACATTTTAGGAGAAATGATTTAGTATCACAGCATCTGACTTGGTACCAATGCATCTCAGAACCTCGGTATAGTTATCTTCAAATGACAGAATGAGGTATGTTTATACTCTGGAAATAAATGATTGTGACTCCTTGAACAGATGAGACTTAGCATTTCAAGACTCAAAAAATGTTAGAACCTCTAAGTTGAAAAAACCAGTCAAAGTATTCTAGTTTAATCCTTTCCCCCCGCTTCCAGTGTAACTTTGATTTATTTCCTTTTTTAAAAAACAGCTTTTATTGAGGTATAACTGACATACAATAAATCACACATAGTTAAAATGTTCAAAGTGATAGGTTTTGACAGATGTATACACCCTGAAACCATCACCATAATCAAGGTAATGAACGTATCCATCCCTCCCAAAAGTCTCCTCATGGCCCCAGGTAAGCCTACCTCTTGCTCCTCTTCCCCCCTCCCACTCTACCCTTGGCCCTCCCCATCCCCAGGCAAGTATTCATTTGTGTTCCCTAGAATTCTATATAAATGGACTCATACATACTCTTTTTGTCTGGCTTCTTTCACTCAGCATAATTATTTGGATATTCATCCATGTTGCAGCATGTATCAGTAGTTTGTTCTTTTTTATTGCATTGAGTAGTATTCCATTGTGTGGATACGCCACAGTTTATTTATTCATTTACTTGTTGATGGAAATTTGGGCTTCTTTCCAGTTTGGGGCTATTACAAATAAAGCTTCTATGAATTTGTATGTACAAATCTTTGTATGAACCTATGCTTTCATTCCACTTGAGTAAATACCTAGGAGAGGAATGACTGGACGATATAGTAGGTGTGTGTTTAATTTTTTAAGAAACCTATGAAGGTGTTTTCCAAAGTGGGTGCACCGTTTAAAATTCACACTAGCAGCGTGTGGAAGTTCCAGTTCCCCCACATCCTCACCAACACTTTGCAGAGTCAATCTTTCCAATTTTAAGTATTCTAATAGTTGTAGTATCTCATTGTGGTGTTAATTTGCAGTTCCTTAATGACCAGTGATGTTGAGCAACTTCTCACGTCCTTATTTTGCCATCTGTATATCTTCTTTGTGAAGTGTCTCTTTGTACAACGTCTTTGCCCATTTTTTTTTTTAATATTTATTTATCATTTATTTTGGCTGTGCCAGGTCTTAGTTGTGGTGTGCATGTGGGATCTAGTTCCCCGACCAGGGATTGAACCTGGGCCCCCTGCATTGGGAGCATAGAGTCTTACCCACTGGACCACCAGGGAAGTCCCTTGCCCATTTTTAAACTGGGTTGTCTGTTTTCTTATTCTTGAGTTTTATGGGTTCTTTTTTGTGTTCTGGATACAAGTCCTATAAAGGATATATGTTTTGCAAATATTTTCCTCCAGTCTATGGATTGTCTTTTCAAAGCACAGGCATTTAAAATTTTTGATGAAGTTCCAATTTAACAGTTTGTTCTTTTATGGATTGTGTTTGTTGTTGTCATATCTAAGAAATCTTTAGCTCATCCAAGATCATAAAGGTTTAGTCTGTGTTTTCTTCTTGAAGTTTTATAGTTTTATGTTTATAACTATGATCCATTTTGAGTTAATTTATATAGTGTGAGATATGGATTAAATTTCACATTTTACTCATAAATGTTCTATCATCCCAGCACCATTTGTTGAAAAAAAATCTTATGGCTCTGGTGATTATCTCTGCTCCTTTGTCAAAAGTCAATTTGAGAATGAACATCTTAACAATATTGAATCTCCTAATCCATGAGCAAGATATCTCAGTTGATTTAGGTGTTTTTTAAAAACTTATCTCAGCAATAATTTAGTTTCCTGTATCCAGGTCTTTCACATCTATTGCCATATTTATTCCTATTTCATATTTTTGATGCTATTGTATATGGTATTTAAAATTTTTAATTTCTGGTTGTTTGTAGCTAGTACAGAAAAAATTGATTTTTGTATATTGATCTTATATCCTGCACCTTGGTAAGCTTACTTATTAGTTATAATAGCTTTTTTGTGTGTGGCATCTATTGGATTTTCTTTATAGGTGAGCACGTTATCTGCAAATAAAGACAGTTTTATTTCTTTCTTTCTAGTCTGGATGCCTTTTGTTTCATTTTCTTGCCTTATTGCCCTGGCTGGAAACTCCAGGGCAGTATTGAATAGGAGTGGTGAGAGTGGACATCCTTGTCTTGTTCCTGATCTTAGAAGGAAGCTTTCAGTCTTTCACCATTAAATATGATATTAGCTGTGGAGTTTTTGTAGATGCCTTTTTCAGGTTGAGGAATTTTCCTTCTATTCCCAGTTTGCTGAGAATTTTAAAAACCAGGAATGGATACTGGATTTTGTGAAATGCTTTTTCTGTGTCTTTTGAGATGATCCCATGGTTTTTCTCTTTTATTCTGTTATGAAGTACATTGATTAATTTTCAAATGTTGAGCCAACTCTACACTCCTAAGATGAGACCCACTTGGCCTTTTAACATATTGTTGAATTAGATTTGCTGAAATTTTGTTTAGGATTTTTTTTTTTTTGGCTGCGTTGCATCTTCATTGCTGCATGCGGGCTTTCTCTAGTTGTGGCGAGTGGGGGCTACTCTTTGTTGCGGTGCACGGGGTTCTCATTGTGGTGGCTTCTCTGGTTGTGGAGCATGGGCTCTAGGTGAGTGGGCTTCAGTAGTTGCAACACGCGGGCTCAGTAGTTGTGGCACACGGGCCTTAGAGCATGCAGGCTTCAATAGTTGTGGCGAGTGGGCTCAGTAGTTGTGGCGTGCGGGCTCTAGGGTGCGTAGGCTTCAGTAGTTGTGGTGCATGGGCTCAGTAGTTGTGGCGCTTGGGCTTGGTTGCCCCACGGCATGTGAGATTTTCTCAGACTAGGGATTGAACCTGTGTCCCCTGCGTTGGCAGGCGGATTCTTAACCACTGCACCACCAGGGAAGTACCAGGATTTTTTAAAAAAAATACATCATATTCGTTGCACAGCATTTTAGTACTGTAAAGCAGAGGGGGTTTTGGTGTTTTTATTAAGGTTTATTTATTTATCTTATTTATTTTTGGCTGCATCAGGTCTCAGTTGCGGCACACGGGATCTCCGTTGAGGCATGTGGGATCTTTCGTTGCGGCGCGTGGGCTTCTCTCTAGTTGTGGCGCACAGGCTCCAGGGTGCGTGGGCTCTGTAGTTGTGGCACGTGGGTTCCAGAGTGTGTGGGCTCTGTAGTTTGCGGCACCCGGGCTCTCTAGGTGAGGCATGCGAGCTCAGTAGTTGTGGCGCCCAGGCTTAGTTGCCCCGCGGCATGTGGGATCTTAGTTCCCTGACGAGGGATGGAACCCGAGCCCCCTTCATTGAAAGGCGGATTCTTTACCACTGGACCACCAGGGAAGTCCCTGTTTAGGATTTTGACATCTATATTCATGAAGGTTATTGGTATGTAGTTTTCATTTATTGTATTGAGTTTGTCTGGTTTTGGTATCAGGGCCCCATAAAGTGCAGTGGAAATTCCCTCTCTTCAGTCTTTTACAAGAGTTTGTATAGAATTAGCATACAAGTGTTTGTTTAGAATCACCAGTGAAGCCATCTTAGCCATGAGTTTTCTTTGTGGGAAAGTTTTATCTAAAAATTCAACTTCTTTAATAAATATAGGGCTATTTAGGTTACCTATAGCTTCTTCCATAGGCTTTGGTAATTTGTATCTTCAAGGAAATTTGTCCATTTCATCTAAGTTGTCAAATTTATTGGCATAAAGTTGTTCATCGTATTACTTTGTTATCCCTTTTAAAAAATAACAGCTTTATTGAGATATAATTTATATACCATACAATTTACCTATTTGAAGTATAAAAATCAATGTTTTAAAAAATTTTATTGGAGTAAAATTGCTTTACAACGTTGTGTTAGTTTCTTGCTGTACAGCAAAATGAATCAGTCATTCATATACATATATCCACTCTTTTTTAGGTTTCCGTCCCATTTAGGTCACCACAGAGCATGGAATAGAGTTCCCTGTGCTATACAGTAGGTTCTCATTAGTTTGTGTATTTCATACATAGTAGTGTACATATGTCAGTCCCAATCTCCCAGTTCCTCCCACCCCCTCCCCTCTTGGTAACCATAAGTTTGTTCTCTACCTCTGTGACTCTATTTCTGCTTTGCAAATAAGTTCATTTCTACCTTTTTTCTAGATTCCACATGTAAGCGATATGATATGTGTTTTTCTCTTTCTGACTTACTTCACTCTCTCTCTAGGTCCAGCTACGTCTCTCTCTGCAAATGTCACTATTTTGTTCCCTTTTATGGCTGGGTAATATTCCACTGTATATACATACCACATCTTCTTTATCTGTTCCTCTGTCAATGGACATTTAGGTTGCTTCCATGCGCTGGCTATTGTAAATAATGCTTCAATGAACATTGGGGTGCATGTCTCCTTTTGGACCATGTTTTTCTCTGGATATATGCCTACAAGTGGGATTGCTAGGTCATATGGTAGCTCTGTTTTTAGTTTTTTAAAGAACCTCCATACTGTTCTCCATAGTGGCTGTACCAGTTTACATTCCCACCAACAGTGTAGGAGGGTTCCCTTTTCTCCACACCCTCTCCAGCATTTATTGTGAAAATCAATGGTTTTAATACCATTGTACACAGTTGTACACCGATCATCACATCAAGTTTAGAACATTTCATCACCCCCAAAAGTAACTGTATCCTTATTAGCAGCCACTCCCCTTTTCCCACTACCCACTCCCCTACCCTCAGTCCTGGGCAACCACTAATCTACTTTCCACCTCTATTGATTTGCTTATTTGGGACACTTCATGTAAATGGAATCATACAATATATGGCCTTTTGTGACTTATCATAATGTTTTCAAGGTTCATAGAAGTTGTAGCATGTAACAGTACCTCATTTATTTTTATTGCTGAATGATATTCTATTGTATGGATACACTACATTTTATCTATCCATTCTTCAATTTATGGACATTTATGTTGTATCCACTTTTTAGCCATTACAAATAATGCTGCTATGAACATCGCATATAGGTTTTTAAAAGTAATTTATTTACTTTTGGCTGCATTGGGTCTTCGTTGCTATGCATGGGCTTTTCTCTAGTTGCGGAGAGCAGGGGCTACTCTTCACTGCGGTGCATAGGCTTCTCATTGCAGTGGCTTCTCTTGTTGCGGAGCACAGGCTCTAGGCATGTGGGCTTCAGTAGTTGTGGCTCACGGGCTCTAGAGCGCAGGCTCAGTAGTTGTGGCACACGGGCTTAGTTGCTCCGCGGCATGTGCGATCTTCCTAGACCAGGGCTCAAACCTGTGTCCTTTTCACTGGCAGGCAGATTCTTAACCACTGCACCACAAGGGAAGCCCTGTATATAGGTTTTTGTGTGGACATGTGTTTTCATATTTGGATTATATATCTAGGAGTGGAATCACTGATTCATATGATGTGTTTAAGCTTTTGAGCAACTTCCAGGATGTTTTCCAAAGTGACTACACCATTTTTCATTTCCACGGCAGTGTGTGAGGGTTCCAATTTTTCCAGATTTTTACCAGCATTTGTAACTGTCTGTCTTTTTAATTATAGCCATCCTAGTGGATGTGAAGTGGTGTCTCATTGTGGTTTTGATTTGCATTGCTTTGATGGCTACCGATGCTGAGCATGTGTTTGTTGACCACTTGTGTCTTCTTCTGAGAAATGTCCATTCAAATCCTTTGTCCATGTTAAAATTGGGCTACTTATCTCTATATTATTAAGCTGTGAGTGTTCTTTATATACTTTGGAATATAAGTCTGCTATCAGATATATGATTTTCACATTTTAAAAAATATTTATTTATTTTGACTGTGCCGGGTCTTAGTTGCGGCATGTATGTGGGATCTAGTTCTCTGACCAGGGATCAAACTCGGGCCCCCTGCATTGGGAGCGTGGAGTCTTACCCACTGGACCACCAGGGAAGTCCCCGATTTTCACATATTTATCCCATTCTATGAGTTGTCTTTTCACATTCTTGGTAGTGTCCTTTGTAGTCCTTTTTAATTTTGATGAAGTCCAACTTATCTATTTTTTCTTCTGATGCATGTGCTTTTGGTGTCATATATAAGAAACCATTGCCTAGTTCAAGGTTGTAAAGGTTTACACTTGTGTTCTCTTCTAAGAGCCTTATAGTTTTAGCTCTTACATTTAGGTCTTTGATCCATTTTGAGTTAATTTTTTGTACATGGTGTGAGGTAGTCCAACTTCGTGTTTTTTTGTTTTTTTTTTTTTTTGCATGTGGATATTCAGTTGTGCCATCTCCATTTGTTGAAAAGGCTGTTCTTTCCCCCATTGAATGGTCTTGGCACCCTTGTTGGAAATCAGCTAACCATAAATGTGAGGGTTATTTTTTTTCTGGACTCCTAATTCTGTTCCACTGATCTATCCTTATGACAGTACCACCCTGACTTTATTACTATAGCTTTATAATAAGTTTTGAACCTTATTATCCTTTTAATATCTGTGTAATCTGTAGTGATGTCACCTCTTTCATTCCTGATATTGGTCATTTGTGTCTTCTCTCCCTCTCTTTTTATATTTTCTTTCTTTGATCCATCTGGTTAGAGATTTTTCAATTTTATTGACCTTTTCAAAGAACCAGCTTTTGGTGTGTCTGATGTTTCTCTATTACTTTTCTGTGTTCTTTTTTATTGATTTCCCATCTAATCTTTATTATTTCCTTGTTCTTACTTAGTTTGGTGTAATTTGTTCTTCTAGTTTCTTAAGGTAAAAGCAGAAGTCATTGGTTTGAGACCTTTCTTCTTCACTAATGTAGCCCTTTAGTGCTATAAAGTTTCCCCAAAATACTGCTTTAGTAGCATCCCAGACATTTTGATATGTGATGTTTTTGTTTTCATTTTCATTCAGTTCAAAATTTTCTAATTTCCCTGTTGATATCCCTTTGACCCATGGGTTATTTAGAAGTGTATTATTCTGTTTCCCAATATTTGGGGATTTTCCAGGGATTTTTCTGTTACTGGTTTTTACTTTAATTCCATTGTGATCATAGAATGTATTTTGTATGACTTGAATCTTTTAAAATGTGTTGAGACTTTTTTAATGGCCCAGAGTATGGTCTGTTTTGGAAAGTGTTCCATGAAAAGAATATGTATTCTGCTGTTATTGGGTGGAGTGTTCTATAAATGTCAGGTCAAGTTGGTTGATGATGTCATTCAAGTCTTCTGTATCCTTATTTATTTTCTGTTTTACTTGTTCTATCAATTATTGAGAGAGTGATATTGAAATCCCTGACTGTAATTGGGGATTGTCTGGTTTTCCTTGCATTTCTATCACTTTTTGCTTCATGTATTTTGCACTTTTGTTATTAAATACACAAATATTTAGGATTATTGTTCCTCTTTTTTTTTTTTTTTTTTTTTTGCGGTACGCGGGCCTCTCACTGTTGTGGCCTCTCCCGTTGCGGAGCACAGGCTCCGGACGCGCAGGCTCAGCAGCCATGGCTCACGGGCCCAGCCGTTCTGCGGCATGTGGGATCTTCCTGGACTGGGGCACGAACCTGTATCCCCTGCATTGGCAGGCGGACTCTCAACCACTGCGCCACCAGGGAAGCCCTATCGTTCCTCTTGATGGATTGACCTCTTAATCATTATAAGATGACTTTCTTTATCCTCTAAACATACTTTTTCTAAAGTAAATATAGCCCTCCAGTTTTCTTCTTTCTTTTCTTTTAATTTTTTTAAAATAATATTTATTGATTTATTTATTTGCTGCCAGAGGTCTTAGTTGCGGCACGTGGGATCTTTCATTGCAGTGCCTGAGCTCTTCATTGCGGTGCATGGGCTTCTCTCTCATTGTGGCACCCAGGCTTAGTTGCCCTGCGGCATGTAGGATCTTAGTTCCCCGACCAGGGATCGAACTGGTGTCCCTGCATTGCAAGATGGATTGTTAATCACTGGACCACCAGGGAAGTCCCCCTCCTATTTTCTTTTGATTAGTGTTAAAATGGTCTACATTTTTCCATCCTTTTACTTTTAACCCACTTGGTTTTATTTTTATATTTGAAGTGCATTTCTTGTAAGCAGCATATAGTTGGGTCTATTTCTTTATCCAGTCTGAAAATCTCTGCCTTTTAGTTGGAGTATTTAGACCATTTACATTTGATGTGATTGTTATATGGTTAGGTTTAAATCTTTTATCTTGCTATTTGTTTTCTACTTGTCCTGTCTGTTCTTTGTTCCCCCTTTCCTCTTCTTCTGCCCTTTTTTTAGGATTAATTAAATGTTTTTATGATTCTATTTATCTCTTGTTGATTATTAGCTATAACTCTTTGCTTTGTTATTTTAGTTATTCCTGTATGGCTTATAGTATACATCTTTAACTATAACTCTTTGCTTTGTTATTTTAGTTATTCCTGTATGGTTTATAGTATACATCTTTAACTTATCACCATCTACTTTCAAGTGATATTATATCACTTCATGTGTAATATAAGTCTGTTACATTCTTTTTTTTTTTTTTTTCTGTGGTACGCGGGCCTCTCACTGCTGTGGACTCTCCTGTTGCAGAGCACAGGCTCCAGACGCGCAGGCTCAGCGGCCATGGATCACGGGCCCAGCCGCTCCGCGGCATGTGGGATCTTCCCAGACCGGGGCACGAACCCGTGTCCCCTGCATCGGCAGGCGGACTCTCAACCACTGCGCCACCAGGGAAACCCAGACTGTTACATTCTTATTCTATTATATTATGCATTTTACTTTTACATATTTTAAATACAACATGACATTATTATTATTTTTGTCTAAACAGTAAGTTATCTTTTAAAGAAATTTAAATAATGAGAAAAATAATCCTATGTATTATTTTGTAGTTACCATTTCCAGTGCTCTTCATTCCTTTTTGTAGATCCACATTTTTCTCTGGTATCATTTTCCTTCAGCCTGAGGGATGTTGGCTTTTCTTTTAGTGTGGGTCTGCTGGTGATGAATTCTTTCATCTTTTCTGTCTGAAAAAGTCTTTATTTTTAACCTTCATTTTTGAAAGTTATCTTTGCTAGACATAGAATTCTACGTTGACAGATTTTTTTCTTTCAAAACTTTAAAGATGTTGTTCCCTGCCTTCTCACTTGCATTATCTTTGGCAAGAAATCTGCTGTCATTCTCATCTTTCTTCCTCGGTATGTAACTTTTCTTTTTAACCTGATGGCTTTTTAAAAAAAAATACTTATTTATTTATTTATTTGGCTGCACCAGGTATTAGTTGCAGCACACGGGATCTTTGTTGTGACATGCAGGATCTTTAGTTGCGGCATGTGGGCTCTTAGTTTCGGCATGCGGGATCTAGTTCCCTGATCAGGGATTGAACCCAGGTCCCTTGCATTGGGAGCATGGAGTCTTAACCCCTGGACCACCAGGGAAGTCCCTTAACCTGATTGCTTTTAAGATTTCCTCTTTGTCACTGGTTTTGAACAGTTTGATTATGATTTACCTTGGTATAGTTTTCTTCATACTTCTTGTCCTTGGGATTCATTGAATTTACTGGATCTGAAGGTTTGCAATTTTTCACATGATAGAGTGACACTCAGGAACAGAGAGGAAGTACCAAGCCAAAAAACATGGGGAAAGCCACTTCTGACTTAGTTTCCCTGTCAGGTAGGCTGAGGGATACCTGCATTTGAGGGCATTCTGTTTTCCTTATAGGACTTGATTCTAAGATCAAAGTACACAGTGACAGAGTGGCTAATGTGTCAGGTAACTCGGTACAACCCTTAACTTGTTGACTCAGCATCTCTTCTGGTTCCTTCTGTGTTGAGACATGGGGCTTCCAGCTGGGAGGACATTAGGCCCTGGCCAGTCATGCCTCAGATCCACAAAGGTGCAAATTGAGAAATTGAGACCCCCTTTTTTTAGGACAAGTTGGTATAGAATTTTTTTAAATTAGGATTTAAAAAGCTTAGGATTTTACATATGCTTGACCTGGCAATTCCAGCACCAGGAAGTTATCATAAGAAAACAGTTCAGATTATTAGAGCCAAAAGATGTGAGTTTGAACCTGGCTGGATCAGTGATCAGCTTTGTGACCTTGGACATATTACTTTACCTCTCTGAACCTACATTTGCTTATCTATAAAATAGGGATTTTAATCATTGTATTATCTTGCTGTAGTGAGGATGAAATGAGATCATGTGAGGGTTAAATGAGGTAATGTGTACCAGATACTCAGCATAGGGCCAAGTACAGAGCAAATCTTGTGCTGCTGGGCAATGTTTTGATAATGATTATATATGGAAAATAAAAAAACTAGAACAACATGCCCAGAATATCAAAAATGGTCACCTCTGGGAGAGGAATCATTTTATTTTCTAAATGCTTTTCTGTTTTCTTCTAGTTTTCTACAGTGAACAAATATTGCTTTTATAATGAGGAGGAAAAAAAAGATGGCAGTTAAAACACAATGTGTGTCATTCTTCCAAAACTTCTTTTGAAAGGGGTGAGAAACCCAATGGACCAGGCTAAAGGTGGGAGCGGCAGGGCTGGAGAAGGGCCAGGTGACCAGTCCTCCACCTCCAAGGCCAGAGCCTGGGTTGGAATCTGAAAGGAGGCTGTGGAGGGAGGTGTGGGAGCATATAGAATTCAAGGTCCACTTACGGTGTGCCTCAGTCAAGCATCTTTGCTGCTCTGTGCCTCAGTCCCCTCATCTGTAGAATGGGCATATAAGAGGCTGTGTCTCATAGGGTTGTTGAGACTTTAGTGACTGTTTCGTTTTTAGCACAGTGCCCTGTGAACAGTGTCAGCTGTTGTCATTGTTATTATGACTATCCTTATTATAGTTATTCACCATTGCCTCTAGTGCAGGTGGTGAGGGGCGGGGACTGGCCAGTCCAAAGTGGGGCTCCATCTCCCTCACAAGATGAGAGATGTGAGAGAGACAGCTCAACCCATCTGGAGACCCTTGGGCAGGCCACCCCATCTCTCTGGGTCTTCTCTCTGGGCCTCTGGTTCCCCCTCTGACCAGTGGGGACGCTTGTTTCCACATGTGAATAATAAACGGGCCCCCATGACCAATGCCTACACACCAATGGCACCTACTGTTGGTTCCCTTCCCTTTGTGGATGACACCTGTGTCAGGGAGAAGAGTAGGAGAGGCCATGTGGCCAGGCTGGGTGGGGTCAGGCACTCCAGCCACCCAGAGGCCGGTGCCCCAAAGCCCCAGATGTCCCTCCTCCAGCTCCCTGATGGCCATGGAGGGAACGGGAGCAACATGGGAAAATTAATCTTCCTCATTAAGTCACTTTGTTCTGGAGTTGTAGCTATTAGCCCTGCATGCAGTCGGAGCCCGGCAGGGGTCACCCAGACTGCTGGCCCACTGCCTGCCCAACCTCTGCCCAGTACTTGCTCTGTCCCCAGGGAGAGGGGCCAGAGGAGGGGGTTCCTCTAGCAGCAGAGTTCCTTACGTCACTAAAGACGGAGGCAGAAATGGAAGCCTTGACTTCTGTTCACTTACTGACTCACAGTCATTCAAAGGCTGTTTCTAGAGCACCTACTGTGTGCCAAGGAGACCGCACCTTCCATATACTTCGCATGTATATGGGAAGAATGGGGGGCAAGTAGCAGGAGATGAGGTCATAGAAATAAAGGGGCATATAGCTGTAGGAGGGACTTGGCCTTTTCCCTGAGTCAAGCCAGAGTCGTTGGAGAGCTTGGGGCGAGGAGGCCACGTGATCAGATTTGCATTTCATGAGACTTTTCTTCTGGAGAAGGGGCGCCATGAGGAGGCTGGCTGGGCCAGTCATCCCAGCAGTGTAGAGATTGACCAGGGAGGCGTTGAGAGTTAGGAGTGCGGTTACCATGGGGATGAAGGACCGATCAAGGAGCTGGGCAGGGCAAAGGGTTCATGTCCTTCCAGTGAGTCCTTCCTAGTCTTTGCGCCTCATCTTCCTCACCGAGAAGTGTGCTGATCTACAAGGCCCCTCTTCTGTCAGCTTGCAGCCTTTCCGCTGCCTGGCCCATGCCTTGTCCCACCCATCCCAGGCCTCGCTACAGTGAGGAGCCAAAGCCATGATCATGAACCTCAAGGACTATAAGATTGGCTTTGTATGTCACTGTTGACCAGAGTTTGCGTATATCTTAGCTCCTTTCATCCCCACGGCACCCAGGGTAGGTAAACAGAAGTCTTCACATTTTACGGATGAGGAAACGGAGGTGCAAAGAGGTGATGTTTCTTACCCAAGGGCACAGAACTAGTGGCAAGCAGAGCAAGGATTTGAACTCAGGTCGGATGGCCTGCCAAACCCATCCTTCTCCATTATTAACTGTTCCAGTGGTCCCTCCCAGCTCTGGGTTCAGTGAAATAAGCACCGGCAAGTGTTGGGCGCCTACTGTGTACCAGGTGCCATGTTGGGTGTGTCACTTAGCATCATCTTCCGTCCCTGCCAGCCCCAGGAGGGAGTGTCCCCATTTCACAGGTGAGAAAATGGAGGCTCAGAAGGGAAAGGAGTTGCCCAAGGTCAGAGCTGGCCACCCGGGTCTCCAGTCTCTCCAGCACCTGCTATCTCATCCCAGCCCGCACCCCCCCCCCACCACCCCCACCAATCAAGGGCCCCTTCCGTCCCTGCCAGCCCCAGGAGGGAGTGTCCCCATTTCACAGGTGAGAAAATGGAGGCTCAGAAGGGAAAGGAGTTGCCCAAGGTCAGAGCTGGCCACCCGGGTCTCCAGTCTCTCCAGCACCTGCTATTCCCATCCCAGCCGCACCCCCCCCCCCACCACCGCCACTATTCAAGGTCCCCTCGAAGCCAATGACCTCAATTTCCCAAGGTAAGGCATCTTGTTAGCATCTCAAAGAACCTTCTGCCTGCTGCCATGTATATTCATGGAGGTTCAAAGAGGAAGCTCCAGACAGGAGACTCTTTTCTTTCCTTCCAAGAGCAAATTCTCACCCTCTCAGATGCAGGAAATGTAGTCTGGCTGGGAAAAGACTTTATTTCTTTTTCCTTTTTCACCAGAGTTGGTAAAAGAAAACTGCTACCTCCAGCTCTGACGTCTGAACGTGATGGGTTCAGACTTTGCCTGGTTGGTTCTAGAAGTTGGGAGGGCATCAGAGCTGCTGGCTGAGTAGCGTCCTCTGTCCTCTCTCCAAGGCCATCTGGTCCCTCTTTGAAGTGACAGAGAGCAGAGGTCAGAGTGCAGAGGGGGCCTCGCATGCCAGGGTTACCTACTCACCCAGCTTAAAATGCACCACATAAATGTGGCTCTTCTCCCTGCCTTTGTGTATGTTTGAAAGTTTTCTTAAGAAGTTAATAAAGGAGTTTTTTTAAAAAAACACTAAAAGCAAAAAACAAACAAACAACCCAACTCTGTAGGCGGATGTCCTTTGCGGGGAGGGCCACCCCTTCTGGGCGTGGCAGCCCAGGCTTTCATAGTCAGGCTTCTCTAGTGCTGGGGCTACAATGAGGGTCTGCTCCCTGACACTCCCTCTTCACTCCAGCCTTTGCACGTGCTTTCCCCTCAGACCTCATGAACTCCTGTTCATTTTTCAAGACATTTCCCATGTCACCTCCTCTCTGAAGCCTTCCCTGATTCCTTCAGGCAGTCACACCTGCCTCTCTCAGAGCCCCTTGTTCATCTTCCCTCACCAGCAGCCCCCATCAGTGCAGGAACAGTGCTTTAGGAGCTATGCTCTGTTCTTAACCCAGGCTATGGCTTTGATTCCTCATGCAGTGGTCCCACATGTTCATGAGGAAACTTAAGGCTCAGAGAGGTGAGGTCACTTGCCCAAAGTCACACAGCAAGTGAGTGGTGGGGTGAGGATCCAAATGAATGTGTGGCTACATGGCCCAACCCCCAAACCACTCCCCGCTCTGCCCTGCGTATCACACCATGGCACTTTGTAACACAGGTCTTTCTGGCTTGATCGCCCCTGCTGGCCTGTAAGCCCCCAAAGGGTGGGTCCCAGGCCCTGGACCCTGTGTACCCAGCTCAGTGCTGGCACCAGGGAGGCCAGTGAAAACCTAGATCCGAAATGGGTGAAAACCTAGATCCGAAATCTTGGAGACCATTTTCCCTCGTCCCTGCCATTATAGAGTGAAAGCAAAGGCTTGGAAGTCTCATGGAACCCCCTGTAGAGGCCTCAGGAGCAAGAAACCCAGGGAGGCTAGAAAGCCACCACCCCCAGCTACCCACAGGATGACCAGATATTTGCGGAGAAGTGGCTCCTTGGATGGCAGGGAGGGAGGGAGGGCAGGGCTCAGTAGACAGCAGGGAGGTCATGGTTGCTGGATCGTTCAGGAAGGATTGATTGAGCACTTACTGTGTGCCAGGCACAGTGCTAGGCACTGGGGCAAAGCTGCAAACAAGCCGGACCCAGTTCGTACCCTCACAGGGATCTCATATGTGAGGCGGAGGGTAGCCAGTCAAGAAATTGACAGAAATGCTACAGCGTTGGAAAGAATGATGGGAGGGGTCTGGGGAGGGGGGCAAATATCCGAGGCTTTCAGGAGGTGGTGTTGAGACTGAGCTCTACCAGGTGAGGGAGGCTGTCAGGGAGGTATGGGCTGCAGGGTCTCCCAGGTGGGCTGTGCAAAGGCCCTGCGGTGGAGAAAGTCTGGGCTCACTCAGGAACAAATGAGAGGGGGGTGTCCCTGAGGGCAGGGGCGGGGGTGCCAGAGGAGGTAGGGAGCCACTGGTGAGATCTGAGGGGGTGACAGTAGAGGCAGCATTCGGCTTGAGCTTACTTGCAGGGACCCAGATGAACATGGAGACCCCGGGTAGGAGGCTGGTGTGTTTTTCAGGGGAGATAAAAGTGGACCAAATCAGGACAGGTGCTGTGGATGTGGAGGTGAGGGGCCAATTAGATTTTAGTGGCAGGGCCTGTTGGCTTTGTGTTGGGCTGTGTAGGGGGACAGGAGGGGGACACTGGCTCCCAAGACGGGGGCTGGGACACACAGCTAAAGCCCTCCGTGTGAGGGTCCCCAAAGTGGCCCGGGGGCCGCTGAGTCCCTGGCACAGGGTGGTCCCTTTTTCTGAATCCATCCCCTCCCAGCCTGTGTCTGGAACTGACGTGTCTGTTGGAGGTGAAAATTGTGCCTCCTGCCTGCGCCCGAAATTGCCCCCTGGGGGTGGCAGAACACCAGGTGCCCATTTTAATTCTCCGACTGTCGTACTGTTTTATTGTTCCTATCTGGGATTTTATTATTATTGCTGCTAATGGTTTGAAAAAGCCTTTTAATTAAAGCCACAGGTTGGAGCTGGTGCCCAAGCCACTGGGGTGGGTGGGAGGAGACCTTGCTGAGTACTTGCTCCCTGCCTTACAGAGCTGGGGGCTTCTGCGCTGGGGTCTGGGGTCCCTTCCGCAGGAATACTAAAGCAGGAGGCCCTGCCATTGAGACCATGACAGCAGCCACTGTGGGGCTTCAGCCCTCCTGTGATGCCACCAGAAGATTGTCCCAGGATGGGTCACATGACTTTCGTTTCCTGTTCAGAACCTTCTGTGGCTCCCTAGTGCCCTCTCCTGCAGGAGGCTGTGGGCCTGGTGGTGGAGAGCTTGTGGGACACATCTGGGTTTGAGTCTTGTCTTTGCCACATACTGGCTGCAGGCCCTTGGGCAAATTGCTTAACAGTCCTCAGCCTCAGTTTGCTCATCTGTAAAATGGGAATGCCGAGTTCTTGCCTCGTACGTAAGGTTGTTAAGAAGAACAGAGGAGATCCAAGCATCTGGCCCATACTGAGCACTCAGTGAGTGCTCAGGGTTATATGGTTGTGATTGTCAAGACTGTGAGGCTCACACAGCATGTGCTCTATAAACATGAGCTGCCCTTTATCACTGATGTTGTCACTCTTCTCTTTCTCTTTTCCTCCTCTTGTCCTGGAACATGCAGGAGACTGGACCTGCCCTTTACCTTTGCACATGCTGTTTCCCCATCTTTGGTGCCTCCCTCCACCCTTGCTCATTCTTCCTGGGAAGCCTTCCCCACCCCCTCCCCGGGACCTGGGTTCTCAGAGCTGCCCCCTCTTAGGGGCCTGGTCTTCTGCCTTTAATTGCTGGTTTATTCCCAAGAGTTGCAAACTCAGGTGCCTGCATGACCTAGCAGATCAGGTCAAGAGGAATGTTATGGAGGGAAGGACTACAGCCCTTCTGTAAGACTCTTGTTTCTAAGAGCTGCTCCCATCCTGTGGCCATCCTCCCACCTCCCCAGTTACGTTTGCCAATCCAGTCCAGACTTATTGAACATCTATTTTTGTGTTGCCCTGAGCTACAGGGTACTTCCTCCACTGACTTCCTCCATTTTCATCCTTGTAACCACCTAAGACATCTTTCTGTGCTCATTTGATGGATAAGGAGACAAAAGCTACAGAGCTGAAGTTTTTCACCACGAAGGTCACCCAGTTGACAACTGTTGATGCTCCATCTGGTGCTCACTCCCTCGACCAATGTTGGCAACTGCATCAAAATCAAATTTCTGCCCCAGGGCCCTTGCACTTGCTGTTCCTTCTGCCTGGAACTTTCTGCCTGCAAGATAACCTGCAGAGCTTCCCCCCTCACTTCATTCAGTCCTGAGTTCAAATGTCACCTCCTCAAAGAGCCCTGTTCCACCTTTTATCCTGCTTTATTTTGCCTCATGACAGAGGTCACACCTTGAAATATTATACAGTTGTTTGTTTAATTTCCATCTCTCCCAGTGGACTTCAAGGTCACTAGCCACGTTCATTTTGCTCACCTCTTATCTCCAATCCCCAGAATGGTGTCTGGCATAGAGTACCAATAGGTTTGTGGCTGAGTGACTTTCCTGGTTTGCAGACTCTCCATGTGAGTGGGACTGGGTGGCAGGGGGAGGCATTGAGGTTCTCAATCCCAGGGGCAGGGGAACTGGAAGGCCCAGCTGTGCCCCAGAGGAGGCCGCACCATCAGCATCTCCTCCCTGCACTGGTTTCCTTTGCTCCCTCCATGTGCCCTGACCTGACTGTGGCCCTGAATCCAACCAGAGTGGACAACGGTCCAGCTTTGCTCCTACCTGCTGGACCTTCTGGGGCTGCTGGAGCCCGGCAGACCCCACACAGACACCCCACCAGCACCTAGTCTCTGTCTCTGCCCTCTCCCTGCTGTGCCCACACCCCTGCCTCCCCCTAACAGCTAATCCATTGGAAGCTTTTGGACTTGGGGGTAAGAAAGGGGAGCTGGGAAAATGGGGGAGGGTTGGACTCAGTAGCTACAGCGTTTCCCACATTCTCAATCAGGATGACTAAACCCATTTTGCAAGTTAGAAAGTAAGGCCCAGAAAGGTTAAGTTACTTGCCCAACGGACAGAGCCCAGATTCAAGCCCCACGTTATTCACATGTCCATGGGAGGTCAGACATGTTCCAGGCCTGAGGGCAAAGCTAGAACCCATGGAGTGTTTTAGGAGTTACTGCCCAGTCACCTAAGAATTCATTCAAATGACATTATTGAGTCCAGCGCCATGCTGTGGGGAGGAATCAGAGGGCAGTTGTAGGTGCAGTGGAGGCCGCTGGGACTGCTAGGGGTGGGCTCCGAGAAAGTCCAGATTTGGGTCTTGAAGGATGATCAGGCATCCCCTAGCAGTTGAGGAAGGAGGGGAGGGAAGTCCAGGTAGAGGGGAGGCTTGAGCCTTTCAGCCGTGAACAGAGATGCCTGAGGGGAAGGTGGGTCAGCAGCCCCTTCTGTTTCGGGGCTACTGGGAGCTGGAGGGTGGGGTTTGGGCTCCTCTGGCATTTCCTGGCTCTGGGATCCTAAGGGTTGGTTGCTGCAGTAGAGGTAGGAGTTGTAGTGATAACCCCTCCCCTCTGAAGGAGGAGCTTCCACGCAGGGATGTTTAAGCCCAGCCTTCCTCCCCCCCCACCCCCCCCACCCCCGCGCTGTGTCCCGGGCCCGCAGGTAGGCCCACTCCTCTACCCTCTGCGCCTCTCCCAGGGGAAGAAGGCCCAGGCTGGTGTTGCCTTCCACCTGGGCTCAGGCGTGAGGGGAGCTGGTGATGCCGTGTGGCACCCAGAGGTCCTTACTCCGCCCAGGAACTGGGGGTCTGGCAGGCCTGAGTTCCTGCCCTGGGCTCCACAGCCCGCATCATGTAGGCCAGTGGTTTATGCCTCTGAGCCTCAGGGGCCTCAGCTGTCCAGGAAGCGGGAGGGTCAGAGGAGTGAGGCGGCTGCTTCTTAGACCGTGTGCGCAGTGGGAAGCATTGTCTGCTCAGAGCTGGGTGCTGGCGGAGAATCAGCCACGAGTGCGAGGGGGAGGCAGGGAGGCCCATCTGGACTCTGCTGGAACAATAGTAAAAGTCACCAATTTAGTCAACATTTATCGAGCACCACCTGTGTGCAAGGCCCTGTGCAGACTGGCCTTACCACAAAAATAAATAAATGCAACTGTGCAATAAAGTGGAGGGTCCCAACCTAGTCGGGGGTTGGGAAGTCGAGCTAAGCTCTGATCAGTGACAGCTACCCACGTGGAGACGGAGGGAAGGGCCGGGGCAACAGTATGTCAAAGGTGCTGAGGCAGGAGCAAGCAGGCCAAGTTTGAACCCGGGAAAAGCCTCCGAGGCTGGCGCGCTGTGAGCCAGGGGAGTGAGAGCGAGAAGGATGAGGCTGAGGGGGGAGCCTGTGGCCGCTGCAGAGCTGGAGGCAGGAGCAGGGAAGGCAAGGAAGCGGGAGTAGCCTGTGGTGTCTGATTAGCATATTCATGATCACGCCAGCCTCATGAATATGCTAATCACTCCTGGGAGGGGAAGTGGGGGGTGGTGTCTCCTCCCTGTGGTAGATGGAGGCCTAAGATCCCAATCCCCTCTCCTTCTGGAAGTGGAGCCCCAAGTAGGGGTGGGGGCCCCCCACGTCCTCAGGGTCGGCTCCTCCCTTCTGGCTGCCCGCCAGTCCCTGCACACCCTCCCTCTCTCAGGAAATCCCGGCTGTTCAGGAAGTGGGGATGGTACGGGAGAGTGGTGTCCCTGGGACACCCGCACACACGCTGAGGGCCGGGCCCCATCTTGTGACTCGCTTGCACGTGGCCGGCTTCAGTTCAGTGACTCACGTTCCGTGGGGCACGTGGGGGGGTGGGGGAGCTCAGGGAGGAAGCCAGGGCTCCCTACGTCACCAGCCCCAGGCCCAGTGCCTTGGACACGTGCACCCAGCTGAGGCCAGGGGTTTCCGCTCGTCTTGAGGCACTTCGGTCCCTGTGACCACACCCACCCGGGCCCCTGACTGTGAGTCCCCAGGGGGCAGGGCTGAGAAAAGTGAGAAGAGAGAGGAGAAGCTGCTTCCCAGACAGCGCCCCCCTCCAGCCTCCCGTGAGACCCCAGGCAGTCCTCGCGGCTAGGTCTGGCCCCTCAGGGGGCGGTCAGGAGGCTAGATGGGTGAGGGGGTCAGGAGCCAAAGTGCTTTGATGCAGGTGCTGCGATTCAGTGGGTGGAGGGGGTGGCATTATTAGCTGTCACCGAAGTAGTGAGTCAGGCACCCCTCCCCGCTTTGAGTCACAGCCCCAGGGGGTGAAGGGGAAGGGGAACGGTCAAGGTCACATGAGAGCAGTTAGGGCCAGACCTCCCCAAGCTCCCCCACTGCTCCCCCAGGCTCCTCCTGGAGCAATTCGTCTGCTCCTTGGTAGCTCCGAGGAGAACCTGGGGCATTTCTGTCACCCTCTTTGCATAGAGAGGGAAACTGAGGCCCAGAGAGGGGACACACGCCCCGCTGCTCAGTCCTCTGTGCCTACACAGCCCTCTCTTCAGGTCCTTGAACACTACACCGAGCTGCTCCCTGCCCCAGGGCTCTTGCTTGGCTCTTTCCTGTCCCTGAAACCCTTCCCTATTCCTTCTTATCCATCAAGATTCTCAGCTTGCTGTCCTTTTCAGAGGGGCCTTCTGTAACCCTGTCTTGGCCCCCTGGTTTTCTCTGTCCCATGCCTTTGGGACACTTATCACGATTGATAACAAGTTTTTTTTTTTAACAGTTTTGTCTCTCCCCTTCGCTAAAAGGTAAGCGCTGTGAGCTCCAAGTCCACATCCATCTCGTTCAGGGCTCTAACCCAGCACCTGCCGTAGAACAACAATGACAATAGAAATACCGGGCATTTTCTGAGCATGTACTCCATGCCGGGCACAATGCAAACCCCTCCAGAGGCCTTGATCCCTCAGTAACCCTTTGAGAGAGGCACAGTTTCCATCACTCCCGTTTTAGAGATGAGGAACGCTTCTGCAGGAAGGAGACAGGATTTGGTCCTGGGCAGTCTGCCCAGAGCATGCACTTCCATATAGGCCACTGGGCTCTCCCCAGTCACTCCCTCTGCTCTAATGCACACAGTAGGTGCTTGATAGCTATTGGCTGGGTGAATGGATGGGAAGACAGGCTCCTCCCAGGACCACCCAGACTTTGAGGGAAGAGCCAGCCTGTCACCCCAGCTTCCACCTCCCAGTGTTTTCGGATGCTACTGGGCATCATCCTCAGCACCCAGTGGGCACCACAACAATTTCCCTGCTTCCTGCCTCCCGGCAGTACAGGCTCAGCTCCCCGGGGACACCTCATTAGGCTTTCTCCTCATTACTTTGAGCAGATTGAAGAGTGGGAACGCAGACAGCCTGTTGGATCCGGATGTCGGGATAAGAGGTTTAATTTCCCAGGAGCCTCTGGCAGCTGGAGCAGACCCCTGAGGTCGGAGAGGGGGCTATGAACACAGGCACAACAGCCATTAGGGGTCTTCCCAGGGTTGAACGGAGCTGGGCGGTGGCCCTGCATGCCTTCTCCCTGGGCTGGGGTCTCCCTGGTGGAAGGGGCAAAAACAGAAGTTTTATAGCCAGGGGCCTCCACACACTTGCTGTGTGACCTTGGGCAAGTCACTCCTCCTCTCTGGGCCTCAGACTCCTTTTTGATAAATGGCGGGTGCAGCATGGCTCCAGTCTTTGCACACTGTGAGGACCTGGGAAGCTGAGGGGGTGCCTCCAGAGGGAGTAATGGGAGCATTTGTTGACTGAATGGGGAGGGAATAGACAGGGTGGGCGCGTGGGTGCGGCTGGGAGGGGGACCTGTCAGGACAAGGGGAGTCTGTTAGGGGCTGAAGTCTTAGCTTGGCAAGCACCCTAACGTTGAAGGCCAAAGCTGCCTGGCAATAGCCTCAGTCCCGCCGATGTAGATTAATGGCCACGAGATGCCTGGGTGCCAGCAGCCGCTGCACTTGGTGGAATTAGCTGTGATTTATGGGTTTGGGCCCCTCAGGGAGCAACTGTCTGAGCTCAGAGAAGCCTCAGAAAAACGTGTCAAGCAGGGTGGGGCCTGGATGGAGGCAACCACAGCCAACTAGAAGGGGCTCAGAGACTGACTTCTCTGACCCATGGTCCTGGTGGGGGAACCGAGGCCCACTGAGGGCAGGTGACATGCCCAGGGCCACTCAGCAGAGGGATTCCTCAAAGTCAGGACTTGTTACTCTGCCAGTTGTATGCCCCAAGCTGCCTGGCGCACCCATTTTGTACCCTTGTTGTTTGCCAGCAAAGAGGCTTCTCCCGCTAACTGGCAGCAGAAACCAAAAGCCAGAGCTGGTGTGCGGTGCTGGGAGGTACTTTAGTCGTCAGGGAAGGCCGCTCAGAGCAGGTGACATTTTATCTAAGCCCTGTGGGATGAGAGGGAGCCAGTTGTGTGAAGGTAGGATCGGAGGTGAGACAGGGGCTGGTACGTTCAGGGAAGAGCGAGGAGGGCAGGGTGGCCACGGGGGCTGAGGGGGAGGGGCAGGGTTAGTGATGCTGGTGAGAGGAGTGGGGGCTGATTAGACCCCCGAGGGGTCTTCCAAGTCCCAGCCAGGCGTTCGGGCCTCCTCCTAAGTGCACTGGGAAGGCTCTGGAGGTATGTGAACAGCTCTGCTTTACATTTTCCAAAGACCCCTCCTGCCTCTATGTGAAAAGTGAATTGGAGGGGCCCACGGGGCAATGGGGAGCCTGGGATGGTGGCTGCTGCCGACTCTGGGGCAAAGGCGTCCAAGGAGGACCCAACCGTGGAGCTGGGTTTTGTCCCTGGGATTCTCCTTTAAGCCTCTCACCACTGTGTGGGCAGCAACCAATTCTAATGTCTCATAACCCATTCCAGTCCATGATCCCCTCGATGCCCTACTCTAGGGCCAAGGAACCCCCTTTTGTACAGGCAGTACCACATCAGACAACTTTTTGACTTGCTCAAGGTCACCCAGCTTGGAAGGAGCAGAGCTGGGACAGGAAGCCAGGTTTCTGGGTCCCCCCACTCTTTAATGCCTCCCCTGCCCCTTATCCCCCACCAGAGGTCAAGGCTGGGCCTCCTCAAAGGAAAAAAATTGGGGTTTTGAGGCTGCTGGGAGCCCTCTATTGGGTGGATTTGAACTATATCTGCATGTGCATATGTGCGTGTGTACACTACACTCAGCAGGAAATTTGGGACAGGAGCAGCTTAGGTGCATGTCTGGACCTCCTCTTTGAGCAGCTGGAAGACCAGGCCAGAGCTGGAGGGGCCCCAGCAGTGCTGCCCTGGCCCGCCCTCTTCCTGGCACTTAGATGCCTGCTGGCAAGGGCACTGGCAGGCAGTGAGTGGCCGCTGGCCCATGGCTACAGCTGACACATGTTGTCTCTGGGCCACTTCACGTCTCTGCTTTTAACAGAGGACCCTCCAGCAGAACAAAGGGATCACCTTGGAGGGAACTGCCTGACTGCAGTTCTGGCTGCTGTGGGCATGGGGGAGTCCTGTTCACCTTGCCACGGGGAACTTGGTTTGGAGCAGTGGGAAGAGATCTGCACTGGGAGATGGGACCCTGGGTTTCCTGGGGACTTGTGGTAAGTCAGGTCCCTCTCTGGTTCTGGTCCACAGTTTTCCCATCTGAACAGCTGAAGTAGAGTGGTATAGATTTGGTGATTTTAAAGGCCCATTGGTCTGAATCTCTGCTCCCCACTTCGCTAGCTGTGTGATCTTGAGCAGCTAACTTCACCTCTCTGAGCTTCAGAATGTCTTTTTTTTTTTGGCTGCACTGAGTGTCTTACAGGGATCTCAGTTCCCTGACCGGGGATAGAACCCGGGCCACGGTGGTGAAAGCCCGGAATCCTAACCACTAGGCCACCAGGGAAGTCCCAGAATGTCTGTATTCTTATCCTCATTTTAGTACTTACTTTGCAGGACTTCTGTGAGTAGACGCAGGTAAAATTCTTGGAAGACCTGGCACACAACAGGCACCCAGTCATAGTTAGCCTCACGAATAATAACACACACAATCTAACATTAATAGCTAGCATTCATTGGGCCCCTCCATGCACCACATACTTCCTGTGCATTCACTCTTCAGTGCAGACCCATGAGGTCAGAATGCTTATTGTCCCCGGTTTACATTGAGGGAACTGAGGCACAGAGAGGCAAAGGGCTATCCTGAGATCACACTGCTGGGAAGTGTGGAGCCTGACTGGCCATGGCTCCCTGCCTGTCCCCAAGTACTAATCTTCCTTCTTGAATTCCCAAACCCCAGCAGAGTCAGCTCCTGGAAGTGTTTGCCAAGGGGAACCCTGTCTTAGGAGAGCTGCTGGGGTTTCAGCACCATGGATAGAGCCCAGTGACCACCGGGCCCTGGGAAGAACGAAATGGCTCTCAGCTGTGGCTGGGGCCCTGGATGGCAGGTCATCTTCAGGGGGGTGGGACCCCCCACCTCATCCTCACCATATGGAGATAGCAGGGCTCTGGATGAGCCAGCAAAGCCAAGGGTCCACCCCTTCCCCTGGCTCAATGAGTCCACTGGATACAGAGCCTCGCCTTCCTAGAAGGCAAGGAGCCAGGGTGCCACTTCCAGGTCCCAGCATCACCACATGCCCATCCTAGGCTCTAGCGTTACCATGGCAACAGGTAGCGGTTGCACACCTGAAGATCTGGCTCTAGGAAACTCAGGCTGACTTGGCCTTGGGAAACCCAGGAGCTGAGTTTGAAGGGGTCGCCACTGACTCAGCTCTCCCTCCAGCCCACTGTATAGATGGGGAAACCAAGGCCCAGAGGAAGGAAACCTGGATTCCTGGGATGTGCTAGCTGGAAAGTTTCCAGGGGTCAGCTGGCCCCACTCCTCCATTATATAGATGAGAAAATTGAGGCAAAGGGCAGTCATCAAGGAGATCTGCAATAAGTCCTCCTGCAGTTGTCTTCTGGAAGCATTGATTATTTTCCTTCCTCATATGTGCCATAATTTAAAAGTATGTGGTTTTGTGTGTTTGGTGTTTCTTCCCTGCTGGCAGACAAACTGGGGCCAGGGTCATTTGTTCGTGGCCATATCCCAGGGCCAGTGCACACCACAGTGGTCACCATGGTGTAGACTCTGGGGCCAGTTGGCCTGGGTTCAGATCCTAGCTCTGCCACTTACCAGGTTTGAGACCTCAGGCAGGTCCCTTCTCTGTGAGCCTCAGTTTCCTCATCTGTGAGATGGGGAGAACGATGGCACCTGCCTCATGGGGTTGCTTTGCACGTTTGCTCAGTTGGTAGGAGCACTGAGCCTTGCGGGTGGCAAGAGCCAGCCAGTGTCAGCTGTTGTCTCTGTTACAAGTTTGTGGGCACTTGATAAATGGTGAATGAATGACCAAGCCCCGTCATGAGGGCTTTCCTTCAGGACATCAGGGGCAGCCACCTCCTGATTCTATGACGTTTTTCATTCCAGCAGATATTTACTCCTCACCTGCCTTGTTAGAGGGCCTTGAAATTTAGCACATACTGAAATCCCTTGGAGAGACTTGACATTTCAGATTCCTGGCCCCATCGAGATTCCTGGGATCTGAACTTCTGTGGGCAGAGTCCAGGGTCCGCATCATTATGAGCACCCCATGCTTGTCATCACTGGTGGGAGACTGTTGTGGCTGCCTAGAGGGGTTCAGTGATGAACTGCCCTGCAAGCACGGACTGACGGGCTGACGGGCTGCTGAGGCAGCCCTGTTCACCCTTAGCAGGACCTCGGGCCTCGCTCCACAGGCGCTGGAAGCCTGAACAAGGTGCTGAGCCCAGGGGAGGGAGGGGTAAACCCTAAAGAGGAGCCATCAGGGAAGGCCTCCTGGAGGCAGTGGTGTTTCAAGCAGGCCTTGAAGAGTGGGGAGGATGTTGCCCAGCTGAGATTGGCAGCTGGAATCATGGATGGGGGAGCAGCACACACAAAGTGGTGGAGGCAGGAAAAACAGGTTTTGCCTGGTGTGTGTTGTGGGATGAGCTAGTAGATGATATATTCTGAGAAGTGGGTGGGGTTTATGTGGCTCACCAAAGACCTTGAATGCTACACCTTATACAAGTCCTTTCACTTCCTTTCTCTGTCTTCCTTCCATCACTACAAGGTCTTAGGACCCATTTATTCAACCCCCGACCCCAATTATCCTCCTTCCCAGCCCCAGGCCTTCCCCATTCACTTTCTCCTCCTTCTCATCCATACCCTGACCTTGAAATCTGTTCCCTATGAAATGGGAAGTCACAATGGCTGAAAATGGGTTGATTATGGTGGGAATGGGGTCCTGGCAGTGAGGGGGTGTGTCTTGTAACAGGACTTTCCAGTACCTTAGCCCAAGACGAGGGCTCTAGTGGTGGGAACTCAGACATGACAGAGGAACAGGGAGGAGGCCAGCGTGGCTGCAGTGCCTTTTCATGGGTCATTATGAGGATAAAAATGGATGATGCCTGCAAAGTATCCAGCGTTCATACTGGCACATAGTAGGTGTTCAGTAATTAATGTGCCCCTGTCATGATTTTCCCAGGTCAGTTCTGGAGTAATTATTAACAGCTTCCCTTTCAATCTTATAAGCTCCTGGTTTGGAAGATAAATTATACAGTCATTGCATCTATCAATAATCGCTATTTCTTGGGAAGCTTAATTCCCTAAGGTGCTTCTGGGAGAGCAGCATCCCCAGAATCTCCAGTATCCCCAGGAGATGGCCACCTTCCTCATACCGACATCCTGCCCGCCCTAGCCCCACTTTCCTGGCCCTGGAGGAGCAGCCCCAACGGGCACAGTGGTGCTCACGCCAGCCCCCCGTCCCCAAGCGAACAGGAGTGTCAGCATCTCACAGTTGCCACATTTTCAGCATGGGAGTCCTGGGTGGCTGCGTGATTTCCCCAGCTGTGTCTCTGAAGGAGGTGCCTGGGGACAGGAAAGTGATCTGCACAAGGAGGCAGGAGGTTGGCATGTGCCCAGCCTGGTTTGTCCCCCTTGCTCAATTTGACCTTGGGCCTGGCTGGCTCCATCCCACCCTTGGCACCAGTATCTTATGTGCTGGAGAGGCAGTTCCCCTGTGGATGGGGGCGCAGAGACGAGGTAGTGGATGAGTTTCTCGGGGCTGTGGGACTTGAGCAAGTGCCTGGGTTGTGGTGAAGACAGTCCCTCCTGGGCAGGGCAGTGGGGGTGGCCTCCTGCGATCTCATCCATCACCCTGGCCCTGGGGACATTCTCTCCTCATGTCAGCACCTGCCCCGTCCTGACCCTTCTGAGACTCAGAAGGCAGCTTCTTTAGATACCTGGACTGGCAGGTGCTTGACAAAATGTGGGCCTCACTTTCTTGGCCTGTAAAATGGGCCTGATATTACTCAGCTGTTATTTCTATGGGGAGATCAGATGACATGATGGCTGACAAGGGGCTGGCCTGCCCACAGTACCACCAGGTGGGGAGGGAGTGGGTGATGATACCCTTTTGTTCCCACGGTGTCAGCACAGACCTCTGCACACAGTAAGTGAGTACTCAGTGCGTCCTAGCAGCAGATGGCAGGGAGGTGACATGTGCTGAGGGCTCTGTCTCCCCTTTGGAGAGGCCAGAGAGGGATGTAGTCACTGATGCCTGGCCCCTCCTACTTTGGGCGTGAGGCCTCTGCTGCCCCCAGAGGCTGGTCTGGCGGGGGGGGGAGGGGGGCACTGTTCCCATAAGGGTGACTTCACGGTGCCTGTCACCTGGCAACACCATGCGCCCCTAACTCAGGAACCCTGAAGACCTGAGGGCTCAGATGCCAGGCCAGGGAAGCTAGAGTTGTGATGGGGTGTCTGTGGGCCCAACAGATCTAGATTTTAATGCCAACTCTAATGCATGCTGCCTCTCTGACCTCAGGCAAGTCATTTTGCCTCTCAGAGCCTACAGTTCCCTCTGCAAAATGGGGATAATGGAAGAGGGTTCACAGAGTTAGGGAGACCCGATTACATGGCACAGAGGAGCGAGTAGCACCTGCTGCTGCTGGGATTACCCTTATCTTCATGTCAGCTCTGCCCGTTGGCAGGACCTGGCATGTCATTGTAATGATGCTGTAAATGGCAGATGCCCTACAAGACATTAGGGCAGGTGCTGGGGCTCATCCTGTCATTTGCTCAATAAGTATTTATTGAACATCTTCTATGTCCCAGCCACCGGGTTGGGGGCTCCAGATACATCAGTAAGGAAAAGAGACAGTGTCTTCCCTGCTGGGCTTACTTTCGGGATGGGACTCATGGAACCAACCAGTAGGTATGATGTACTAGAATCCGGGTGGTGTTGCATGCTATAAAGCAGGGCAAAGGGACAGAGAGTGAGAGCACGGTTAGACAGGGGGGTCCAGGTCCAGGATGGCCTCTCTGAGGAGGTGACTTTTGGCAGAGACTTCAAAGAAATGAGGGAGGGTGGGAGTCATGTGGATATCCAAGGAGCAGCGCTCCAGGTGGTGGAAACAGCAAGTGCAAAGGGCCTGGGGTGGGAGTGGATTGTGACAGAAGAACAGCTGGGAGGCCAGTATAGGGGGGAACAGAGGGTACTTGATTGGGAGAGTGGTAGGAGGTGAGGTCAGAGGGCACATGGAGGCCAGATGTGTTTGGCCCTATAAGCCAAGGCATGGTCTTTGTCTTTTCACTACTAGTGAGGTGAGAGCCCTGAGGGCTTTGAGCAGAGACTTGCATCTTAACAGGATCCTCTGGCTACTGTGTGGAGACCAGGCTGAAGGGATCAAGGGTGGAGGCAGGGAGGCCATGGGGAGGCTACAGCTCTAATCCAGGAGAGAGACAGTGGTGGCTGGTACCAGGTGGCAGAGGTGGAGGCGGCAAGGGGTGGTTGGATTCTGGAGATGTTTTGGAGGTAGGGACAACACGATTTCCTGATGGATTGGATGTGAGGAGAGAGAGACTAGGAGGAGGGAAGAGGAGGAGGGAGGGGCAGAGAGAGAGAAGGTGTTAAAAGCCACAAGGCTGGGTGAGGTCACCTGTGTGGGCAGAAAGGGGACTGAGCCATGGTCACTTCAGGGAGCAACATTTGAGTGACTGTAAATATGTCTGGTGAACTGAAAATTAGGATGTGGGTCTGAGTTATAAACGTAACACAAAGACGTAAAGAAGAATAAAATATTTTCTATCATAAAAACCATTGGAAGGGGCCACAGAAATGAGCTGAGTGGTCAGGAGGCCCAGGTTCCATGCCGGCCCCCCGTGTCTGCTGTGTGGCCTTGCTTAGGCACCTGCCCTCTCTGGGACGCTGATTCCTTTTGGAAGGTCTTGACTCTCTGACTAATGGGTCATCCTTCAGGCATCTCCCATGGAGACACTAGGGCAGCCGTGAGGCTCCAGAGGGCCTGCATTTGTGGAAGCAGGGAGGAGGGGTGGGCAGGGGAGCTGAGGGTGGGGAGAAAGCTGGCATGGAGAGCTCCTTCACTGGAGGTTTGCAGACAGGGAGGCCACAGCTGAAAAGAGGAGAGACTCATGCAAAGCCGTGGCAGGTCCTGCTGGGATGACTGAGACGGGGCAGCTCCTGCAAGAGGCACGGTGACATCAGGCTGGGCCTTTGTCCCAGCGAAGTGCTGAGCCAGCATATAGGCTGGGCTTGGCCATATTCCCTGGGTGCAGCTCCTCCAGGGCCTGGCCTGGTAGAGGAGACCCTTTTCCCCCCACCATGGCCTTTCCCTGCTGCTAACCTTCCCAGGGGCGTTTTTTTGTTTCTACCATAAAGGGCTGAAGTGTCTCCGATAAGCACCTGGTCACAGAACTCAGCATGTGGCAGCCACAAGGGACCTAAGAGCTCATTGTAGCTAGGGAAACTGAGGCCTTGTGTGGGAGAGTGACTCACCCTGGCCCCAGGAGCTGGGGCAGAACTGGGGCTCCAACCTGGTTCACCACTTTGCCATTCAGAACTCCGTCCTCCCCTCCCCCACCCCTCCTGCCCTCCTCTTTTGTTTTCCACACCCTTTGTCAAGGGTCAGTGGGGGAAAGGGAGCAGGCTCTTGAGGCAGGTTGACCTGGGTGCCAAACCCACTTGTGCTACTCACTTGCTGTGTGACCTTAGCTGAGCCACTCAACCTCTCTGAGCCTCATTCTCCTTGTCAGCCAGATGGATGTAATGATGACAACCTGTCAGGGCTGTGGGGAGGAGCCAACTGATAGCTGTGTCTAGAATTGGAAAAATAGGCTGACCGGTACCAGTCTCATGCCCCCCGGGCTGATGGGCATCTGGGTTATCCGGTGCGGGGGTGATGCCCAGACCTAAAGTGAAGGTAGTGCTGAGAAGGTTCTCCCACTTGACATTTCTTTTTTTTTTTTAAACCCTCTTTTCACTTATTTATTTATTTGGCTGTAGCACGGCTTGTGGGATCTTAGTTCCCCGACCAGGGATTGAACCCAGGCCATGGCAGTGGAAGCGCCGAGTCCTAACCACTGGACCACCAGGGAGTTCCCTCCCACTTGACATTTCACACAAAGCTGTCACACAAGGCACTCCCAGAATTTCTCTCCGAGGGCCAGGACCCTGTGGGTGGGGTCTGGAGAAAAGGTGGGAACAGTGCCCGAGAGCCATCCTCTGCTCCATTAAATGCCGTCACCTCCATGTCCAGCCTGGCCACACTTGAGATGCAGCCACACTGTGCTGGTCAGCGGACAGCGGCCAGGGCAGGTTGGGAGCCAGCCCCAGCAAGAGCCGTGTCTCCCCAGTGTGAGTAGCTGGGGTGGCTTGATGGGGCGTGGCGGCATGGGCGACGGGCAGGTGGCCCGGTTCCAGGAGTGTCCCGGAGCTTGGAGTGGCTGCAGCTGCCCCACACCGCCTGTCTCCTCCTCTGCCCAGCCACACCTAACTGCTTCTGCCTTTGGTTTCCGCCCTGCCCCCAGCTGCCCCGCTTCCTCCTTCCCTCGCCAGCTGAGCTTCTCAGCGGTATTGACTATGCTCACCGACCCCTTGTATTCCTCACCCGCTGCAGCCTGGATCACATCTCACCCTTCCATGGTCGTTGTTCTCGCCAAGGCCACCAGGACCGCCTGTGGTTCACCTGGTGGCCGCACCTCAGTCCACAGCGCCCCGGGCCCTGGGCATTGGCACGTGCCCTGACGGGGACCTCTGCTAGCTTCTCTGGCTATCAAAGTATCTCATGCTTTTGCCGGTTTCCCTTCCTCTGTTGGTCCACTAGATGTTTCTGCTTCTCAGGGCTCTATCATGGCAGCCTTCTCTTCTGAGACCACACCCTCTCAGGGGGACTCATCCACTGCCACCGCTTCAGTGTCCTTCTGAACACCCACCCTCCCCAGACCCCCAGCTCCATCCCTGGCCTTTACCCGGAGCTCTGCTGGATGGCACTCCCGGTGGCCCAGAAGCACCTCCTGCTCAGCCTGTCCAGAGGGACCTCAGCATTTGCCCTCAAGCCTGCCCTTGCTTCTCTGTCCCCTGCTCCGTGAGTGGCACCATCGTTCTCCGTGTGGACCCTCATAGCCATAGCATCCTCTTTGCCCCCTTCAGCCTTTTTTAAAAACAGTTTTATTTGGGCTTCCCTGGTGGCGCAGTGGTTGAGAGTCCGCCTGCCGATGCAGGGGACACGGGTTCGTGCCCCGGTCCGGCAAGATCCCACGTGCCGCGGAGCGGCTGGGCCCGTGAGCCATGGCCGCTGGGCCAGTGCGTCCGGAGCCTGTGCTCCGCAACGGGAGAGGCCACAACAGTGAGAGGCCCGCGTACCGCAAAAACAAACAAACAAACAAACAAAAAAAAACAGCTTTATTGAGGTATAATTTACATACCATAAAGTTTACTTATTTTATTCATTTGGATGAGATTTAGTAAATTTATAGTGTGCAGCAGTTACCACAATCCCAAATCCCCTCGTGCACATTTGCAGTCAATCCCCACTCACATCCCAGGCCCCAGGCAACCACTGATCTGCTTTCTAGTTTTACCTTTTCTAGAAAGTTCCTATAAGTGGAAACATATAATATGTAGTCTTTGTGTCTAACTTCCTCCACTCAGCGTATTGTTTTTTATGTTCATCTACGTTGTTGCACATATCAGTACTTCTTTCCCTTTTAGTGCCGAGAGGTATTCCATCTTATGGATATATGACATTTTGTTTCTCTGTTCACTGCTTGATGGCAATTTGGATTTGGGGCTATTATGAATAACGCTGCTATGTATATTCACGTACAAATCTTTGGAGCGGCATATACTTTTGCATTTCTTGCATGCCTCCCTTTTTTCCACCATCCTGCCAGACCCTGATTTTCACTGGGAGGCCACGTGGTTCCCCGGAAACTGACTCTACCTCCCCCACTCAGGGATAGAGCACATGACCCAGGCTAAGCCAATCAGTGTGTTCCATCCCCCAGGCACAGTGACTGGTTCCTGGATGGGCATATGACATAAGCAAGTCCAATCAGAGTGACACTTAGGACCCCGGTGCCTCAGAGCCCAAGATGGGCCTCCGGGCACAGCTACCCGCACTAAACACGGGGCCCGAGAGTCGGTAAGCTTCTGGCGTGAACAGTTTCCCTCGGACAAAGGAGCTGACGGCAACCCTCGCCGGGCTGCATCCGGAAAGACCACCGTGAAGGAAGCGTGGAGACCAGGAGCTCTGCCATCTGGTGTCGCCCAGAGGCACGTGTGGCCCCAGGAGAGGATCTGAGTCTGAGTCAAGTCAGCATTGTGTTAAAGGGAGTGAAAAGCCGTGTGGCTGACAGGGTCTTGGTGCTCCGGCCGGGTGTCAGGCCTGAGCCTCTGAGGTGGGAAAGCCGAGTTCAGGACACTGGACCACCAGAGAACTCCCGGCTCCACATAATACCAGTCGGCTAGAGCTCTCGCACTGATCTCCATCTCAACGCTAAGACCCAGCTCCACTCAACGACCAGCAAGCTACAGTGCTGGACACCCTATGCCAAACAACTAGCAAGACAGGAACACAACCCCACCCATTAGCAGAGAGGCTGCCTAAAATCATTATAAGATCAAAGACACCCCGAAACACACCACCAGACGCGGTCCTGCCCATGAGGTGGGAGAGCCGAGTTCAGGACACTGGACCACCAGAGAACTCCCGGCTCCACATAATACCAATCGGCTAGAGCTCTCACACTGATCTCCATCTCAACGCCAAGACCCAGCTCCACTCAACGACCAGCAAGCTACAGTGCTGGACACCCTATGCCAAACAACTAGCAAGACAGGAACACAACCCCACCCATTAGCAGAGAGGCTGCCTAAAATCATAATAAGGTCACAGACACCCCGAAACACACCACCAGACGCGGTCCTGCCCACCAGAAAGACAAGATCCAGCCTCATCCACCAGAACACAGGCACCAGTCCCCTCCACCAGGAAGCCTGCACAACCCACTGAACCAACTTTAGCCCCTGGGGACAGACACCAAAAACTACGGGAACTACGAACCTGCAGCCTGCAAAAAGGAGGCCCCAAACACAATAAGATAAGCAAAATGAGAAGACAGAGAAACACACAGCAGATGAAGGAGCAAGGTAAAAACCCACCAGACCTAACAAATGAAGAGGAAATAGGCAGTCTACCTGAAAAAGAATTCAGAATAATGATAGTA
>NC_041227.1:21520292-21521554 GCF_002837175.3 Physeter macrocephalus
AGCAGAAGAAAGAAAAAAGAATGAAAAGAATTGAGGACAGTCTCAGAGACCTCTGGGACAACATTAAACGCACCAACATTTGAATTATAGGGGTCCCAGAAGAAGAAGAGAAAAAGAAAGCGACTGAGAAAATATTTAAAGAGATTATAGTTGAAAACTTCCCTAATATGGGAAAGGAAGTAGTCAAGTCCAGGAAGCACAGAGAGTCCCATACAGGATAAATCCAAGGAGAAACATGCCAAGACACATTAATCAAACTATCAGAAATTAAATACAAATTACTCAGCATAAAAAGAAATGAAATTGAGTTATTTGTAGTGAGGTGGATGGACCTAGTCCGTCATACAGATTGAAGTAAGTCAGAAAGAGAAAAGCAAATACCGTATGCTAACGCATATATATGGAATCTAAAAAAAAAAAAATGGTTCTGAAGAACCTAGGGGCAGGACAGGAATAAACACGCAGACGTAGAGAATGGATTTGAGGACACAGGGAGGGGGAAGGGTAAGCTGGGACGAAGTGAGAGAGTGGCATGGACATATATACACTACCAAATGTAAAACAGATAGCTAGTGGGAAGCAGCCGCATAGCACAGGGAGATCAGCTCGGTGCTTTGTGACCACCTGGAGGGGTGGGAGGGAGGGAGACTCAAGAGGGAGGGGATATGGGGATATATGCATATGTATAGCTGGTTCACTTTGTCATAAAGCAGAGACTAACACACCATTGTAAAGCAATTATACTCCAATAAAGATGTTAAAAAAAAAAAGAGTGAGACACTTAGGACTTGGCTGGAAGATTGATCCCTCCTCATGCTCCTGATGATGTGATTTGTCTGGAACAGCTGCGGCTGTTTTGCACTCATATGGGAAGCCAGCCTTAGGATGGAGCTGACAATGGAGAAATACTGGGTTGAGAAAATATCAATGAGACAGAACTGGAACTCTGACTGAACTGTGCCTGAAGTCCACCAATTTTGGACTTTTTCAATTATATGGGTCAATCCACTTTATGTTAAAGCCAGCTTAAAATGGGTTTTGTTGCTGTTGTTTATAGCTCGGGTTGGCAAAGTATGGCCATGGCCAGCCTGTTCTTGTAAAAAAATTTTGCTGGAACACAGCCATGCCCATTCATTTATATATTGTCTATGGCAGCTTTGGAGCACCGAATGGTCCACAAGTCTCAAATATTTACCACTGACCTTTTTTTTTTTTTTTTTTTTTTTTTTTTTGCGGTACGCGGGCCTCTCACTGTTGTGGCC
>NC_041227.1:21521605-21531312 GCF_002837175.3 Physeter macrocephalus
ACGAACCCGTGTCCCCTGCATCGGCAGGCGGACTCTCAAACACTGCGCCACCAGGGAAGCCCTACCACTGACCTTTTAAGAAAAAGTTTGTCAACCTCTGTTATAACCCAAAGTTTAGTATTCAATATGTACCCCAGTTACTCAGGATAGAAACCTAGGAGTCATCCCTGACTCCTCTCTCTACTTCATCCTCTACATCTAATCTGCCCCAAGTCTGATTGATGTTATAGTCTAAATATCTCCTGAATCTGTCTGCTGTCCCCCAGCCCCAGTACCCCTGCCCTAGGTAGACCACTGTCAGCAATCACATGGGTCACAGCGCCCACCTCCAGGCTGCCCCACAGAACTGCTGGGTGATCCTTCTCCCATCCAAACTGATGAGCCCTTGGGCTCCCCACTGCTCCCAGGGTGAAGGCCACACTCCCTGATTGACACTGCAGGACCCTCATGATCAAGTCCCCCCCTGCAGTTCCAGCCCTATCTTCCCTCCCGCTCCACCCCCTCTTCCCCAGAGCACACAGACCAGCTCCCCACCTGTGCATAATTCCAGTTCCCCAAACGTGGCATGCTGTGTCCCTCTTCCTTACACTCTTCCCCCCTTTGTCCACCTCTGGACTCCTGTGCATCCTCCAAGGCCTAGCCAGAGCCTCACTTGTTTTTTCTTGGGTTTTTTTTGTGGTACGCGGGCCTCTCACTGCTGTGGCCTCTCCCGTTGCGGAGCACAGGCTCCGGACGCGCAGGCTCAGCGGCCATGGCTCACGGGCCCAGCCGCTCCGCGGCACGTGGGATCTTCCCGGACCGGGGCACGAACCCGTGTCCCCTGCATCGGCAGACGGACTCTCAACCACTGCGCCACCAGGGAAGCCCCCTCACCTGTTTTTTGATATTCCTCTAATTCTCCCAGGCTGATCAGGGCTCCCGTGGGCCACGCCCGGGCTTCCTTCCACGGCAGCCCAGTCATATCGGACTCATGTCTGTTCACACATTCGCTACCCCCGCTGACTAATTCATCTTCTCGCTTAGCTTGGTCCAGCTCGGGGCCATACACAGACTAAGGGCTCAAGAAATGTTCATGGGGCACAATGTTCCCTGCCCTCTGCTCCAAAGCCACCGTGAGGAATCAGGGTTCTCCTGGCTGGACGAGGCTTTGAAGGAGGGACCATCTGGGCTCAGTGTTAACAGAGGTGATGGAAGGATTGGAACTGTCTGGGCCTCCCAGGCAAGAGCGCCTCCAGGAGGTGCAGAGAAATGCCTCCCAGGATTAAGAGAAAGGAAAAGTAGGGCAGGAGAGAGCGGGCCACTGCGGCGGCCCCTTGAGAGTGCGGAAGAGAAATGAAGGGATTACGAGGAAATGTCATTAAAATAAAGATCTTCCCTGGCCTCCGAAAGTCGGGGCGCCAAGAGGAGGCCAAATGGCCAGTGAGGGGGCCACCGGGTCCCATCAGAGCTGCCGGAAAGTTTAGGGATTTACAAGACTGGCCCTTTGGAGGATTTAGGGAACATCTGATTTCTAAGTCCTTGACTGAAAACACATTTGGCCACCAGCTGGCTGGGTCCTGGGTGAACCTTTCCAAGAAGCTTCTGTGGAGGATTCAGGGGAGCGCCGCCCTCACCCACTGTGGAGGTCTGGGCTTCCACATGCCGGGGCTTAGGGCTGTGGCCCCATTCAGTGCTCCTTCCAGAAGCGGGTGCTGATGTGAATCCAGTACACAGAAAACCAGAAAGCAGACCAGGCCTGAACTCCCTCCTGGGACTAGTGTAAGGAGCAGATGAGACAATGGATGTGGATGTGCCTTGCAAACTGTAAAGTGCCGTCACACCCTGTCAGTGTCTCTCCTTGATACAGCCTTCCCAGAGACTCCCCCAGCTGAGTGAGTCACCCTGTTCTCCCCAGACTGTGTATAAACCTCACTCTTGCACCTATCCCCTCCGTCACAGACCCTAAGGTAGGACGTGTCCCCCTGCCAGACTGAGATCCTTGAGGACGGGGACAAGCACATCATTCTTCCACATCTGGCTCGGTGCCTGGCCCAGAGCAGGAGTTTGGCAGCTAGTTCTTGAATGACCTTGAGTTGTAGAGAAGCAGTTAACTTGAGGGTGCTGGGTAGCCTCAGTTTGTAAAAACAGGGACCAGGTGGTACGTGGTGGAAATCTTTCTAATAAAATGACAGAATGTTTCGTAAGTTGTGGCTCAAGCAGTGTGAGCGTCTGGAAATGCAGTCTCAGGGTTGAGAATGCTAAAAGCTCTCTGGTCCTGTGCTGTCCAGTAGGGTAGCCACAAAGCACGTGTGGCTGTTTCAATTTCAATTTAATTTAAAATTCAGTTCCTTAGTTGTACTCGTCACATTTTGGGTGATCAGTAGCTGCATGTGGCTCTTGGCCACTATAGGACAGTGCAGACGAGAGCATTTCCATTACTGCAGAGAGTTGTCTTGGACAGCACTCCTCAGTGCCGGGAAAATTCATGTCCATGCGATATCTCAGGCCCTGATCATCTTGGGGGCTTACCTCCAAGATTTCTGGGAGAGAGCTGGGGGCTCTGGAGCTGGACCAACCTGGGTTTGGATCCCTGCTCAGCCATTGACTTGTGCAGCCTGAAGCAAAGGGACTTCCGCCTCACAGCCTGAAGCAAAGGGACTTCTGCCTCCTCCCTGAGGCTCAGCGTCCTCATCTGCAGATTGGGAGACCGTATGCCTGCACAGAACCGCGACAGAGAAAAAAGCTTGTAAAGGGCTTCTCGGTGTCCTGTGCAGGAGCGAGTGAACCGGCCACACGGCAGCTCTCAGAGGGGGAGCCTCCAGGCTCCTGGAGCTTGGAGCTCAACTGCCCAGGGGCAGGGCAGGCTGGAGCACCTCCGGGCACTGAGGGCCAGTCTGGGGCAGTGGCTGGTGGGCGTGCCTGGCTGGGGGCAGTCGGTAGGAGAGGGCAAGGCTGGAGCTGGTGGGGCTGAGGCGGGGCAGGGGCAATGAAGCTCCCTCCTGAGCCCCTAGCTGCGGAGGAGGACGCTTTGCGGTCCGAGTTAGCATGCAATTCCTCTATGTAAAACTCTCCGCTGTCCACCAGCTGGCTAGAGGATAGTAATTAATAATAATGTGAACATAATAGCAACAATATTTACTGAGCATTTTCTATTTACCAGGCACTGTGCTAAGAGTCATAATACACATATGCATTAGCTCATTTCCTCCTCGCAACAGCCCTGTGTAATAGGTATATTGCTCTTACCATTTTACAGATGGGGAACACTGAGGACATTTGTTCTAAGTCACACAGTTATGAGGTGGTGGAGCAGGGGTCTGACCCCAGGCTCCAGAGTCTATGCTTTGGATAAAGTACAGACTCCTTACCTGGTCTTGAAGGGCCCTGCAGAGCCCTGCAAAGCCGGCCTTGGTCACCCTTCCACCTTCATCTCGGGTCACTCCCCACCTGTCTGGTCAAGTTCCTCAGACACCCCAGGTGTCTCCTTCCTACGCCTGTGCCGTTTATTCCTCGACCTAGATATCCTTCCCTCATCCCCTTAACCCTCCACAGAGTCCTTTTCATCCTTCAGGACTCAGTTCTAGTGTGAGCATCTTGAGGCCAAGGACTGGGCCTAAGTCATTTCTGTGTCACAATGTCCAGCACATGGCTTGGAGCATTGGAGGTCTTGGTAAATTATGGGTGGTGGATTGGGGGGGGATGAGTGAGTGGATGGAAGGATGGGTGGAGTAGATGGATGGTGAGTCAAGGGGAGAGTAGAAGTTGATGGATGATGGGAAACTGGATGGGTGGACCGGTGGCTTATGCTCAAATGCCAAGGGGGAGATGGGGCCTGAGCTGGGCACAGGGCAGTGGTGCGGAGAGCAGCGGCAGTTTGAAGACATTTCGGGGCAGAGTCAAGAGGGCTTGCAGAGGGCTGAGGGGCGGGGAGGGGTCCAGAGCGATGGCCAAGTTTCTAGCTTGGAGACTTAGGAGGATCATGGTATTTTCAGGGAGGAGCAGGTTTGGGGGAGATGGTGATGAGGTCCATTTCACGTGTGGGAGCGTGAGGGGCCCGTGGAGGGAAGGTCTGGGAGGCAGCTGGGGAGATGAGCCTTGGACAGGTTCAAGGCCAAGGCCAGACCTCACAGAGACTTGGAAGGTCATGTGGCTTCAGGACTGAGGGCTTGAGCACAAGCCGTCAGGCAAGGCGGAGGAACCACGGTCCCTGAGGTAGAAGAGCCAGGAGGGACACAGCACAAGGGGGGAGGGCACTGCCACGTCACAAACATCCATAAATCATTGCAGGCGGCGTGCTGCGGGCAGCCAGTGCCGAGGGGATGGGGGCAGGAGACTCAGTGCTGGAAATGGGCCGTGAAGGGTGGCGAGGTTTTGACCAGCCCGGAGAGGGGTTACCCTGAGCAGGGAAACTGCACAGGCCAAGGCAGGGAGCAGAAATAGGCAAGTTATGTCCACGTACTCTGAGGGCCTCGGAGCCTGCGGCAGCCAGTCATCTGGAAAACAGGACGCTCCATATCTTTTCTCTGCCCCATCTGGCACCCTGTGACCACAGCCTCCAGGGTCTGGGAGGACGCTGGGGTAATCTGGGTGCTGTGCTACTTGGGACGAGTCACCTCCCCTCTCTGGGCCTCAGTTGCCTCATCTGGAAACTGGAATCAGTGCCACCTGCCTGGTTTGCTGAGAGGAGTGAATGAGATGTGGGAGTGTGAGAAACCCCCAGTTGCATGAGGAAACTCCATAAATGCTATTTTGAAAACGTGTTTTTTCATTTCAATTCCACAAATATTTATGGAACTGAGGTTCGGTGTAAATCCATCTTGTAAATTAAATTTTCATACAACAAATACCATTTTACCTGGGTCTGGGGTGGCAAGGTTGGTGAGGCCGTTCATTGTTTGAAGAGCCCTGAGTTGAATTCTTTTGAAAAGCCCCAGTTGGTTTGTTTTTCGAGTCAATGAGGATTTCGACTTTTCAGGCTCGCAGAGGGAGGCTTTCATTTGTTTTTTGTGTGTTTTGAGAAGATCCTCTCAGCTGCAGTAAGAAGAGGGACGGAGGGACACAGCAGGGTGCCCAGGGAGGGGGCTGGTGCAGTGATCTGAATGAGAGATCATGATGGCCTGGACAGGGGGTGACTCTGGGGATAAAGAGAAGGGGATTCGAGAGATGTTGAGAGAGGAGGAAGGTGCCTGGGAGCCCCTGGCATCTTGGTTACCGAAGAGCGTGAGCTGGTTCCAGGTACCTGGTTAGATGATGCCCTAAGAGACAAGATCTCTGGAGGAGACCCTGGACACGTGGCGTGTGACGTGTCCACAGGGTGGCGGGCAGAGCTGCCCGTGGGAATTCGGCTTTGCAGACCTGGCCCTCCAAGGGGCAGGCTGGACTGGAGAGAAAAATAAATGTCTGTGATAGGGAAGAAGGGAAAACACAGAGCTTGTGACAATTAGCCAATAAATATTTATTCAGCATTGAAAACATTTGCTGAGCGACGCCTTCCCTGAGCACCTCGTGTGCCGGGTGTTGTGGTGGGCACTGGGGACCTGGCAATAAACCAAGCAGACAAACTCTCAGCCTCGCGGGGCCGACATTTTAGTGGGAGGGGCAGGGCGTAATCAGGATAAATTGCTCACTTGCATATAAGCCTTACAACCTTACGAGGAAGGTGCTGTAATTATTCACATTTTAGAAATGAGCAGCTGAGTCCCAGAGACATTAGGAAACCTGCCCACAGTCACTCCGCTATGTAACTGGCAGAGCTTGGATTTCTACCTCAAGCCCATGCTCTTCTGTTAAGAGTCTTACCTATTGTGCTGAAATGCGTCTCATTGACAAGTTCAGGTCTCAGCAAAGATCTGAAGGAAGTGAGGGGGTAAGGCTCACTGACATCTGGGCGATGGACATTCCAGGCAGAGAAAGAGCAAGTGAAAAGGCCCTGAGGCAGGAGCATACCTGCTATATTTGGGGAACAACGCAGAGGCCAGGGTAGCTGGGGCAAAGGGAGTGAGCAGAGAGTAAAGGGGAGAATCGGACGTGGTGGAGGGACCACCCGTGGCATCTGTAGGGCTGTCAGCTTTTACTTGAGGTGAAGTGAGGCCATGGAGGGTTTAGAGCAGAGGAGGGGCAGGCTCTGACTTGTGTCCTAGCCCGGCTCCTCTGGCTTCTGTGTCCGGAGCAAGGGCAGAAGCAGGAGACAAGAGAGGACGTGACTAACCCAGGCAAGAGGTGATGATGGCTCAGTCCGCAGCAGTGGTAACGTGCAGGTGGCGCACCAGCTTCTTGATACGTCGTGAAGGTGGCTTCATTAGGAGCTGCTGATGGCTTGGGTGTAGAGGGTGAGAGAAAGAGAGGCATCAAGGATGACTGCAGGGCTTGAGCCTGAGTGGCTGGTAGGAGGGCGTTCCATTGACTGCGATGGGGGCAGCTGTGGGGAAGCCGCTTCATAAAGTACTTTCCATGTCCGTTATCCCTTTTAATGGCCTGGCTACTCTCTGCAGTAGGTGTTGAAACTCTCGGAGGTTATGTGATTTGCTCGGGATCACTCAGCCAGAATGAGGTGAAGCCAGGACGGGAAGCCAAGTCGCATTATAGGGTTTGGAATTTTGATCCATTCATTCAATCAGCAAACATTTCTGGAGCACCTTCTGTGTGGTAGGCACTGCACTGAGCATTGACAATGGTGACCAATGACGATGGCCCTGCCCTCATGGAGCTCCCAGTCTGATGCAGAAGGCAGTGTCATCCAATGAGCATGGAAATGATTTCCTCACATCAGCATGATAAGTGGCGAGAAACTGAGGGAGCCCTAGGAGCCAGTAACCGGGGACTTGGACTGGCTGGAAGGTCAGGGAGGGCTTCCTGGAGGAGGCAAATGTCAAATGCAAAGGCCTCTGGGACAGAGGGTCTGTAGGGGTGTTGGGGGGATTCTTGGGAAAATACTCCCTGGTTTCCCAGGCCATAGTGGAAAAACCCCAAGGGAATCAGAAGCTCCCAGAGGACAGCTGTCCATTGGGAAGTTGCAGAATCTTTCCTTTAGTGTTGGATTATTCTAACAGCTTTATTGAGATAGAATTCATAGACTGTACAATTCTAGATAGAATTCATATACTGTACATATACTGTGCCCATTTAAAGTGTACCATGCAATGGCTTTTAGTATATTCACAAAGCTGTGCATCCATCACTGCAATCCATTTTAGAACATTTTCATTATCCCAGAAAGAGACCACGAACCCCTTAGCTTTCACCCGCTCCCAATCTCCCCACCGGCAACCACTCGTCTACTTCCTGTCCCCACAGAGTTCCCTGTTCTGGACGTTTCATATAAGTGAAATCATACCCTATGTGGTCCTTTGTGACTGGCTTCTTTCACTTAACATAATGTTCTCGAGGTTCTTCCCTGTTGGAAGTCCCCGAATCTTAATCACCATCAGAGCTGACAAGAACCTAAGAGACTGTCTGGTAGGCTTCTCCCACCTGTTGTGAAGCGGGCAGTCAGGAGGAGACTTGCTGTGGTCCCTCAGCAAGGAAGTTGGGCGGACTCCAGGGCAGGTCTTGGGACCCCTTGCCCCACTGCCCTGCACAGGATGCCTCCTCTGCCGTCACCTCTCTTCCTTCCGCTTTGGGCTCCCACTGATTTTGGCTAAAAATGACAACTTGGTCAGGCACGCATCCTCCCAAGCACTGAACTTTCAGGTACTGGCAATTTTCACGCCCCATGGTGCATCCTGGAATCTTTTAAGAATTTGTGTCTGCTAATTCAGAATGTTTTGGAGGTCAGTGTTTTCTTTTCCTTCTATTTAAACACTTTTCATCCAGACGGTTGTGCCTGTTTTCCTGGGTTGGTGATTTCCCCACCTGGGGAGGCAGGGCCACACTGGGGTTAAGTACCAGGTCTTGGAATCAGATGCCCTGACTCTTCCTCGGTGTGGGTAATTACTGAAGTTCTCTGAGCCTCAGTTTCTCCTTTTGAAAAATACAGATAACACTGTAGCGCTGTGAGGAGAAAATGAGGTCAAAGGAGGTGCAGATGTAGAGAAGTTAGAGATTCTGAGGGCTTTCCAGGGCCCTGGTGTAACCAGGAGAAAAAGATGAACCTCCCCCATCATCCACTGCCCCTTTCTCCGTATTCCTACTGTGAACTGACCCCTGGACTTCTTCTCCCAGGGCTGAGGGGGAAAGCCTGAGTTCAGAACCCAGCCCAACCACTTGGATTCTGTGTCCCCAAATCAGCTAGATGACCCCTGTGTCTCCGTTTCTCCACCTGTAGAATGAGAGAACAAGGGCGGGGGCTTCCACTGAGGCCTCCAAAGCAACCAAGAGGCTCCTGGGAGCGGGGGTGTGGAATGCGGGTGCCTTTTGCTTCTCCCAGGAGGGCCTGGTTCCTGCTGATTTAAAGATCCAAGCAGGACAGCAGCACCTGTTCAGCAGAGGTGGGTGGAGAGGGACACCTAGCTTCCCTGTGCCTCTCGCACGAGACGAGACCTGTGACGTAGGAGCTCGGGGGGTGGTGATGCAGTGCCTCCTGCTCTGAGTGCAGGGGACAGGGACCGAGCCTCTTTGAAGGGTCTTTTTCAGGCACGCACTCTGTGCCAGGTATTCTACCTGCATTATCTTCTTAATCCTCACAGGAGACCTCAGAGGTGTTACTCTTATTTCCATTTGACAAGCAGGGAAACTGAGGCTCAGAAAGGGGCAGCTGCCTGCCCAGTGTCTCCGGGAGTGTGAGGGCTCAACTGGGATACGAACTCGGGACTGTGTGACTCTGGCCCCTTTCCTGACCGCCCCCATCCAGGGAAAAAGAGGAAGAAGCTAGACAGGGAGGATCTGAGCCTTTGGAACCCCAGCTTCCCAGCTGCTGTGGGGATTCTGTGGGTGGTGGGGAAAGCATTGTAAATATGCATGACATGCAAATACCCCTCTGAAAATCAATGTAGGGGCCCTCGTGAGCCGGGATGCCAGAGTGCTTTGGAAAATGTAGTGTTGTGCAAACACTTGGGTTTCTATGATGACTGATTGCTCCGTGGTGTCCCCCTCCCCAGCATCCCCAGGGCCAGGCCAGGGGTCTCAGGATGGAGGGATTATCCCCGGCCACCTCCTAATTGACATTCTCCTTCATTCTTGCAGGCACCCGTGCCTCCCCACTGCCAGGGGCCTGGTGGCCAGAACCTGGTCACTCCAGGTGCTGGAGGGCCCCGTCCCACGTTGCTTCCCGCCAGCACCTCTGATCAAGCGCCCGAAGGGATGTGTGTGCCAGCCCTCGGTCCAGCACCCGCTCCCGAGGTGACGCCTGCTGCTTCCCCGCTGGTTCCCATTTCCCCTCCGCACGTAGCTCCGGGGTTGGTAAGTAACTGTGTCTGCAGCGTGGACACACGGGATCAGGGCTGCTCATCCGCAGACCCGTGCTTGGCACAGTTGGGAAATGTCCAGCCTTCCCACCCAGCGACACCCACGTGCTGGTGAAGGGACCTCAGTGAGAGTTTTTATACGTCTGGGCTCAATTTATAGTTTAACCACTTGTCTCGTCCAGTCCTCCCGACAACCCAGAAATTGGACACGGTGATTGCGCCCATTTTACAGGGGAAACAGCCTCAGAGAGGAGAAACCACCTGCCTGAGGAGGCACAGGAAGCCCAGCTCTATCCATCTCAAAGGCCAGCTCTTACCACACCCAAGGGGCTGGGGGCTTGGTGACACAGGCTCAGGAAGGGAAGGGGAACGTCGGGCCGGGCCGGA
>NC_041227.1:21531812-21580001 GCF_002837175.3 Physeter macrocephalus
CTGAGCACGGTCTCCAGAGCATAGCTCAGGTCCATGCTGTGCCTGGTTATCTCGGCCGGCGTGGCACCTGCCGGGAACATCTGTGTGGGCAGCTCGGAGAAGCGGATCTCTGTGCCAGCTCTGGGCTTCATCTCGGGCAGCCGGGCCAGGCCTTCCTGGTAGCTTTTGCACTCAGTGCCGCAGCGGGGTAGATTCTGCCCCACCCGGTCCTTGGTGTACTTCATGGAGAGCACAGGCAGCACCTCTGAGAAGGCACAGATCTGTCGACTCTCGGGCTGGAGCTTCTCCACTGTGGCCTCGCTGATGAAGTTGGTTAGTGAGATCCACTTCTTGAGTGTGGCATATGGGTAAGGTCCCAGGAACTGGTCCAGCTCCTGGAGGTTGGCCCTCATGGCCTCCACCACAGCCTGTGGGGCTGGGGACAGGTCTACCTCTTCCTGGACTGCATCCCAGCGCAGGACCTTCAGCCCCCGCTGCTGTAGGCTAAGGAAGAAGCCCATACGGGGGCCCACCTCCCTGGGATTGGTCTTGTCCACAGAACTGTAGTGGAGGAAGTGGATGCCCGGAGGGATCATCTTCACACCCCGGAACTTGGGCCCCACCTCCCAGGAGTTGTAGTCAATGCCAAACTCTGTCCCCTTGGGCATATTCAGGATGACGACAGTGGCCCCTTCAAAGAAGAGGTGCTTGGCAAGCTCAGGATCCATCTGCATGGCAGCCATGGGACCAGTGGTGAGTGACCAAAAAGAAAACTTTTCTAGTTTTCCAGAACAGCTGAAAAAGAAATATATCAGAGTTAATCAGAACCTGGGGAAGGATGCTTCATTTGCTGAGCATTCTCTGTGTGCTAGATATTGAACTAGACCCCTGACATAATTATCTCCCTTAATTTTCACCACAACCCCGCATTGTTTTACAGATGAAGAAAATAAGACTCAAAGAGAAGAGGGGTTTTGTGTTTTGGTTTAATGAGCAAGAACACTCACTTCACAGCTGGAAAGACATCAGTTAAAGAAAAGTGACATGTTCAAGGTCACAGAGGACCCAGTTAGAACCTGGGTACCCTGCCCTCCAAGGCCAGTGTTCTTTCCACTGTTCACTCAGGATCTACCCTCAGATCTCCTTCTCACAACAGAGGATGAAGGCAGAGAAAGCTTGGCTGGTCCATTCTAAACTATAACTCTGCCTAAACTGTCTTAAACTATAACTCTGTCTAAAACCTATTGCTGGAGAGTCCCCAGAAGAGTTGAGAAGCACCCATTCAGTTTCCTATAAGCCTCAGGGAAGGCCCAGAAATGGACCAAAGGTGGAAAGTGGGTGCTCAGCATCTAAAATTCACAAAAGGTTTGGGCAGTGAAGAGCTTTTCAACCACAACCACACCCGTCTTCTTCTCTTACTTATAAAAAACCTGAAGTCCAGGGAGTGAAACGACTTCCCAAAGGGTTCACAGTCAGTAACAGCTCTGGACTGCTCACCCAGAAGGGATCCAGGAGGCACAGCTGGCCTTGGATCCGAAGAGAAAGACCATAGAACATTTATTTTGTCTACCTCTGAACTACCCATGAGGACATACTGATAAAACTTCTGTAAGCAGACACACACTGCCTCTGTATTTCTAAGAATGGTTCCAACATGAACTAATTTAAACAGGACAATTACCTAACCCTCTAGTCCCAAGACACCTACCTATTCAATTCAACAAATAACCCCGGAATGCCTGCACTGTGTCAGGATCGCCAGGCACTAACAGAAACATTCACAGAGTAAGACAGTTACTGCCCTCTAGGCACTTCCAATCTAGCCAGACATACAAACAAGGCCCCAAAACTTCACAAACAGAAGGACCAGTTGCCTGTTTAATCCTTTTTACTCATTTTATTTAAACAAACAAAACAAAATAAAACCATGAGGAAAGGAAGAGCAACCCTTTTCCAAAAATGTTAAGGACATATTTTATTGTCTTAACCTAATACCCACCACAAGTGACGCTCACTCTAAATGAGCATTATTTTTCCAAACTGCAAGTCACAACCTGTTAATGGGTCAAGAGATCATTTTAGGGGATCTCAACCAGCATTAATTTTTTTAAATAAGAGGACAGAATTTTTAAAAATCAGAGTACATCATAAATATTAAAGCTAAGTACTGTTTTCTGAAGCTTTGTGTGTTTGTATGGACTCTTGGTCACAACATAAAATGTATTTGTTACTGTAGGTCACAATCAAAAAAGTCTGAAAGCCACTGCTCGGAATAATTTATATCATTTCCCTATTCCTAATCTTGAATTCAGAAGGTACCTAATAAATATTTGCTAGATGAACAGCTATCGCGTTTAGAATAACTGCTCATCAATTAGCCATCTTCCCTGGGGGCATCTGTATGCCCCTCCTTGATAATGCCATTCTTTTCCTTCTATTTCCACTAGACTGTAATTCTCCTCACTATATCTTCAGCAGCTGGCACATGGCCTGGCACAAAGAAGATGCCTTGGGAGGCAGAAAGTCACATCCACCCACTTCTCTCTACCACCTCCTTAATCTAAGCTACCATATCCCTCACCCAGAGAGTGATCGCCCCTTCAGTCCCTTCTCCATCCAATAGCCGGAGTGACCTTCTCAAAGCACTAATCTAAGCATGTCACCACCCATACTTAATATCCTCTGAGAGGCTTCTCATGTGGCTCTTGGCAAACTAAATTCCTACCATGACCCACAAGGAAGGCCTGCGTGGTCTGGTCCCTGGCAACTCCTCCAGCTTGTGTCATACCATGGTTCCCCCACACGCTCTCCGCAGCCAAACTGACCTCTTTCAGACCCTCAAACAGGAGGCTTCCCTGATAGAAAACTCTTCCCTCCCCTCTTTCTCAAATCATTTTTCTGATCTCTGCTCAATATTCATCTCCTCAGTAAAGCTTCTTTGACCGGGGCTAAGTCAGTTCTCCCGTAATTCGCTCTCACGGGCGCCTTGTACCTTTCCACGTCACTTATCACAGCTGCAATTTTGCAAATGTTAATTGAGGGCTGTCATCTCCAGGAGACGTGGGTCTTTTGTATCTCTAGCACACATTAGACACTTGGTAAACATTTGTTTAATAAAAGCATGATACCCATTTTGTAGATAAGAAACAAAGCCTCGGTTCGGAGAAAAGACCTTAGCCGAAGTTACAGAGAGTAGCTCAGAACCACGTCAGGCGGAGCCACGGCCTCCGGCCCGCAAGTTCTAAAGTTACAAAAAAAAGCAAGTTACCGCGGGTGCCCCAGGAAGTCCGGCGACGGTGTATCTGGTGACGATTTCTCAGGGAGCAAGGCCTGTAGACACAGGTGGGTCCCACCACCGGCCCACAGACTCCCCGTGGCCCTAGTGCAGGGCCCTCCGCGATCCCGAGCTGGGAAGAGGGGTGGCCGAACCACACAGACAAAGAAAGCAGAGGAGTTAAAAGAGGATAGGAGGCCGCACTCACCGACTTGCGTCTTGCCTCAGGTTCAGGCACCGCGGAAGCGCACCGGAAGTTCTCCCTACAACCACACCCGTCTTCTTCTCTTACTTATAAAAAACCTGAAGTCCAGGGAGTGAAACGACTTCCCAAAGGGTTCACAGTCAGTAACAGTTCTGGACTGCTCACCCAGAAGGGATCCAGGAGGCACAGCTGGCCTTGGATCCGAAGAGATAGACCATAGAACATTTATTTTGTCTACCTCTGAACTACCCATGAGGACACACTGATAAAACTTCTGTAAGCAGCCACACACTGCCTCTGTATTTCTAAGAATGGTTCCAACATGAACTAATTTAAACAGGACAATTACCTAACCCTCTAGTCCCAAGACACCTACCTATTCAATTCAACAAATAACCCCGGAATGCCTGCACTGTGTCAGGATCGCCAGGCACTAACAGAAACATTCACAGAGTAAGACAGTTACTGCCCTCTAGGCACTTCCAATCTAGCCAGACATACAAACAAGGCCCCAAAACTTCACAAACAGAAGGACCAGTTGCCTGTTTAATCCTTTTTACTCATTTTATTTAAACAAACAAAACAAAATAAAACCATGAGGAAAGGAAGAGCAACCCTTTTCCAAAAATGTTAAGGACATATTTTATTGTCTTAACCTAATACCCACCACAAGTGACGCTCACTCTAAATGAGCATTATTTTTCCAAACTGCAAGTCACAACCTGTTAATGGGTCAAGAGATCATTTTAGGGGATCTCAACCAGCATTAATTTTTTTAAATAAGAGGACAGAATTTTTAAAAATCAGAGTACATCATAAATATTAAAGCTAAGTACTGTTTTCTGAAGCTTTGTGTGTTTGTATGGACTCTTGGTCACAACATAAAATGTATTTGTTACTGTAGGTCACAATCAAAAAAGTCTGAAAGCCACTGCTCGGAATAATTTATATCATTTCCCTATTCCTAATCTTGAATTCAGAAGGTACCTAATAAATATTTGCTAGATGAACAGCTATCGCGTTTAGAATAACTGCTCATCAATTAGCCATCTTCCCTGGGGGCATCTGTATGCCCCTCCTTGATAATGCCATTCTTTTCCTTCTATTTCCACTAGACTGTAATTCTCCTCACTATATCTTCAGCAGCTGGCACATGGCCTGGCACAAAGAAGATGCCTTGGGAGGCAGAAAGTCACATCCACCCACTTCTCTCTACCACCTCCTTAATCTAAGCTACCATATCCCTCACCCAGAGAGTGATCGCCCCTTCAGTCCCTTCTCCATCCAATAGCCGGAGTGACCTTCTCAAAGCACTAATCTAAGCATGTCACCACCCATACTTAATATCCTCTGAGAGGCTTCTCATGTGGCTCTTGGCAAACTAAATTCCTACCATGACCCACAAGGAAGGCCTGCGTGGTCTGGTCCCTGGCAACTCCTCCAGCTTGTGTCATACCATGGTTCCCCCACACGCTCTCCGCAGCCAAACTGACCTCTTTCAGACCCTCAAACAGGAGGCTTCCCTGATAGAAAACTCTTCCCTCCCCTCTTTCTCAAATCATTTTTCTGATCTCTGCTCAATATTCATCTCCTCAGTAAAGCTTCTTTGACCGGGGCTAAGTCAGTTCTCCCGTAATTCGCTCTCACGGGCGCCTTGTACCTTTCCACGTCACTTATCACAGCTGCAATTTTGCAAATGTTAATTGAGGGCTGTCATCTCCAGGAGACGTGGGTCTTTTGTATCTCTAGCACACATTAGACACTTGGTAAACATTTGTTTAATAAAAGCATGATACCCATTTTGTAGATAAGAAACAAAGCCTCGGTTCGGAGAAAAGACCTTAGCCGAAGTTACAGAGAGTAGCTCAGAACCACGTCAGGCGGAGCCACGGCCTCCGGCCCGCAAGTTCTAAAGTTACAAAAAAAAGCAAGTTACCGCGGGTGCCCCAGGAAGTCCGGCGACGGTGTATCTGGTGACGATTTCTCAGGGAGCAAGGCCTGTAGACACAGGTGGGTCCCACCACCGGCCCACAGACTCCCCGTGGCCCTAGTGCAGGGCCCTCCGCGATCCCGAGCTGGGAAGAGGGGTGGCCGAACCACACAGACAAAGAAAGCAGAGGAGTTAAAAGAGGATAGGAGGCCGCACTCACCGACTTGCGTCTTGCCTCAGGTTCAGGCACCGCGGAAGCGCACCGGAAGTTCTCCCTCTCTGGCGGCGGACTGGAGCAATGGGAAAAGGGGCCGGGCGGATCTCTCGGTCGCGGGAGGAACGGTCCGTGTCTGCAGGTTCCGCCCCATCAAACATTGCCTTTTGCTACTTTTAGTTACTGGTTTTAGCTTCTGAACAGTGGATAATAACTTTCATCAAACGATGCATTTTATATCCCGCTCCAGAAACACGTCCACCAGCCATGGTTTTTCGGTCTCAATCAGTCATGGTTTCTGAGGCTGGGGTCAAGTTCATGGCTGCCCAGTAGCCACAGACAGAGGCTCAGTCGTGGTCCGGGTCACTCGATCTCTATCCGAGTGACAGTGTCACAGCTGGCCCGTTATCACCCGGTCCCAGCTTCCAACCATACTCAGCTGTAGAGGAGAGCTTCAGAAACCCAGCCCAGAGAGAACCAGTCTCACAGCAGTAGTCACCACATGGGTCCCTCTAGCTATAACCACCCAGTGTCCTCTGACAGTGCAGGCCTAGTACGATATCTCAGTCAGGCTGTAAACGCACCTTGAGGGAGGAAACCTGCCTGTCTTTTCTCCACTGTTTTCCTGGAACCTAGCACAAAGCCAGGCACAAAGGCCCAGCTCAATACATATATTATGCATTTAATTAATGACAGTAATTCTTTATTAATTAATGGCTTCTATTTTGGAGCCTAGCCCTGTGCTGGGTGGTTGTATCAGTCAGGGTTCAACCAAAGAGGCAGAGCCAACAGGAGGTATATAAGAGCTTTATTACAAGGAATTGGCTTACATGATTGTGAAGGCTGCCTAGGTAAGTCCAAAATCCATAGGGCAGGCCACTTGGTGTATGATTTCTAATCCTTGCACTAACCCTACTAAGCAGACTTAGCATTCCAATGTGCAGAAGAGAAAACTGAGGCTAAAAGAGGTTACACAGCCAGAGTGGCCGGGCTAGGAGGAAAACCAAGGTCTGACTGGTGACTGCCTGTTCTTGTCCCTATGCTGCTCTTTAGCTTGCCTGTCACACTTCCTCAGTGACAGCTGGCCATGCCAATCTGCCTCAGTCAAAATTCATCTCTTAGTGGGTTACAGACTAGACCAGGCCCTGCAGTCATGGTTGATCACAGTGAGCTGCTGCTGGATTAGCCAGAGATGGCCTCCATCATTCACAGTCATGCGTGTCAATCTGTCTGTCATGTCAGTTCCATTTCCTGCATGAAGAAGCTCATCTCCCTCCCCACCCCTCCCCATTTCCAGCCTTAGGTGCTGAGCTCCTTAGTCTGTTTTCAGAGCTCCCTATTCTAGCAGGACTCACCATCTTCTGAGACTTCAGGGCGCTGAACTATGGGCACAGGAGCTGTAGATGGTAGCTCAGGAATCCCAGCTGGTGGGTTGCATGTCCACCATTCAGATCAGGTTTCTCAACCTTGGTACTACTGAGATTCCGGGCTGGATAATTGTTTGTGGTAGGGCTGATGTCCTGTGTGTTTTAAGATGTTTAGCAGCATCCTTGGTCTCTACCCACTGTATGCTAGTAGCACCTCTCAGTTGTGACAACCAAAAATATCTCCAAACATCGCTAAATGTTCCTTGAGGGACAAAGTCACACACATGCGCACACACACACAAGTTAAGAGTCACTGATCTAAATGAATCAGCCAGGTTATTCCTAAGCAGCTTGGAGGCTGACTCTGTATTTATGGGAGACAGAGACACAGATCCAGGGTGGTTGGGAACCCAATGTTTGCAAACCTTGTCCTATTCCAGGACCCCAGGTGTGACAGATAATGAAAGGAAACCTACAGGGAAAATTCAGGGAAGGATTCACAAAACTCCTGGAAGCAATTGCCTCTGACAATGGACAGGAGTCTGGAGAAAGTTGAAGAATGGCTTTTCACTGCATAGCATTTGGTAGCATTTAATGAATTACCTTTAGAAAAGACAGTATTTAGTGTTTGAAGTTATAGGGGAATGCTCAGGACTTAAGTTTTTAAAAGTATTTAGAATGGGGGACTTTCCTGGCGGTCCAGTGGTTAGAACTCCGGGCTTCCCCCGCAGGGGGCCCAGGTTCAATCCCTGGCTGGGGAGCTAAGATCCCGCATGCCTTGCGTCACAGCCTCCCCACCAAAAAAGTGTTTAGAACAGCATGTACGAGGTGACTTCAACTCTGATAAAATACATATACATGAGAAAAGACTGGAAGAAAATGGACCAGAGTTAGCAGTGGTTCTTGCTTGTGAGATTTGGGGTAGTAAAGAAAGGTGGTTTGGGGTGAGTTGTCTGGTAGAATGAAAGCAAAGCGCTGGTACACGCACCTCAGGTAGCCCAATAGACACATTTAGGTTTCACATGGATTATGGTTTTTAAATTTTAATATTCTTGCATTTACTTTTATGAAGACCTCCTTCCTTTGCCAAGTGATGCTAGTTTTTCATTTGCGGAAGTAATATAGTTTCCTTTTTAAATAATTTTTTTTTTTTTTTTTTTTTTTTTACAGAGAGTCAATTGAAAGAAAAATGATGTCAACGTCGGGACGGGTAGCATGTATGGGGATATGGCAACATTTGCTGTATACGTTATCCACTCGGCTCCCATGAAGGAGGATGTAGGAAAAGACCCCAATGGCGGTGCTCTTCTTTCAAGTGTGTCTCCACACACCAAGCCCCTCTGTGTCCTGGGTCCGCATGCCTACTCTTCCTGCTGCCTAGAATGCTCTCACCCAAGTTCTTCACCTTACTCGATCTTTCTCTTCATTCAGCTCAAAAATCATGTCCTCAGGGAGGCCATAACTGGCCACCTTATTTAAAGTGGTCTCCTTCAGGGACGATCCCCTTCCCTGATGTATCTCCTTCCTGGTGCTGATCACTCTGGAATCATCTTTGAGTGCTCGCCTGTTTTGTTATCAGTTTCCTCCACTAGCCTGTGAGCTCCTGGAGGTCAGGGGCTTTGTCTTATTTGTTGTTGTACGTGTAAAGCCAAAGCCAAGACCTGGACCACATTGGGATCTGCAAATATTTGAATGAAAGTGTTGTAGGTTGAATGAAAGTGTCCCAGTTGGGATCTCTCCACCCAGTTTTAGCCCTCCCCACAATGCCCACTTGTCCTGGTAGCCTAGGTCAGAGACAGAGAGATGCCAAGGCAGTTTGTGGTTCAGCATCAAACACATTTATTTCACTTTTATTGAGTATACAAGAACAGAGAGCACACGCATACAGCACGGAGCACTGAGGTGGGGGAGCGCGAGGACAAGAGAGGAGAGAAGGGTGCGAGTAAAAAGGACCAGGACAGCATCGCAGTTGGTTGGGAAGGTGCTTTTGGAAAAAAAAAAAAAAAAAAAGGTATATATTTAGAGTGATGTTGTTCATGCAATTTCAGGCCAGTCTTGGAATGTGCTTGCAGGATTCAAACACTGAAACAGGTCTTGGCACTTCCTATACCCTCAAATGGAAAAGATCCCAAGAAAGCAAAAGAAGGGAAAACAAAGATCTGTAGGCTGGCAGAGTGGCAAAAGGGCATGGAGAGCCTCTGCTTTATCCTCTTCGTTTTGCACGTGAGGAAACTGAGGCCCCGAAGCGGGAATGGGACTAGCTCAGTGGCACGTGGTGAGTTAGGGGTTGAGCCAGGACAGCCACCCAGAACTCCTGACTGCCCTCCAGGACTTTTTCCACCATGCTACATGGTCTCCTGGGTGGAGAGGTGGCACAGAAAGGATGCGAAATGTAAAAAGGAAAAGTAGGTTGAAGACAGACAAGACAAACATCTATATTCCCTATGAAGAGGAGGATGGGGAGGAAACAGTGCCCTAGATTTCAGCTTTGCAGCTCCCCTCCTCCCTGCTGGCACTGCCTGCCTCTCGGCGGAAGGTCAGAACATCTGTGGGATGGAGAGCTCCACAAACCCTGGCTGGCCCACAAGCTAAGCCTGGTCACATCTTCCCTGCCCTAAAGCCACACACTTAGGGTCTGTAGGCAGGCACAGAACCCAGAACAAATATTCTCTCTCTGAGGTATGTCCAGTGCGCTCGGGACACCTGGTTCCTGAAAAGACAGGGATGCCTGAGCCCAATCCCAGGTGGCCCGGAGAGGGTGGAGCCACACCAGCTCTTGGCCCAGAAACACTGGGGGCTCTCAGGCTGAGAAGGACAGGAAGGAGGTTCTGTGGCTTCTCTCCCAGGACTGTAAAAGGAACCGGGTGCATTCAAAGTGTGCCTTCGCTCTCAGGGGGAGTTGGAGTGGGCCACCAGCCTGCCCCAGAGGGGATGTGGCTGACTGTGCCACCTGAGCCCCAGGTGCAGGGCTCTCTCTGCCCTCTCTCCATCCCATTTTTGCCCATAGAGGCAAACACTGTTCTGGTTTCTTGTCCTGCCTCAGCTCAGCACCAGTTAAGCAGCTAAGCATATGTGTCACCGGGGTAACTAATAAGCAATCCAAGCCCCTCTCTGGGACATCCCTAGGCAATGTCTGATAATTGGAGAGAATTTGGAAATGTTCTCAGAGGGGTTAGAGATGTAAGGCTGGCTCAGGGGTCTTCCCAGGTCCCTCTGGGCACCCCCCCCACGCTTTCTCCTTGAGCCTAATGATAGTGCCTGGCACAGGTAAGTACTCAATAAATATTTGTTGAGTGAATTTATCGCCTGCTTTAGAAGCAGGATGGGGGAAATGAAATGGGACTGAGAAATTAAAGGGCAGTGGGGAAAAACTCCCAAGGAAGGGGCCTCATTAAGCTCAGGGAAGCAGCTTGTGTCAGGAAAGCCTGGGAAAGCCCACGTGTGCCAGAGGGCAATGCCAAGCTTTTGATGGGGGTCTTCTCCAAGGGCTTCTGTGGTCTCAAGGCCATTTTTGGGACTCCGAGGGCACAGGCTCAGAGTCGGCTCAGACGCCGACTGAAGGCGAGGTCTCTAAAGCCGGGGTCTTATACGTAGATCCTCCTCAGCTTACTCTGGGGCAGGCGAAGCCTTTGGGAGTGCGGTTTTGACCTATCAGGGCCTGCCCTGTGTTCAGTCTCTACCATGGCTGCTTTGGCCCAGGAAGCAGAGAATGATTCGGACAGAATACAGGAGTGGTAAAGGAAAAGACTGGGCTGGGGATGTTCGGACAGCCAGGTGGAAGCCACCATCTTCCGCGGCAGCTGGGTACGTCACCTCCCTCGGGATGGGAGTTAGCTGTCACAATGCGTCCAGGAAAAGGCAAGACGTGGCAAAACAAAGAGAGATTGAGAAAGGAGGCAAGCCTCCTAGGGAGGCGGGGGGCGCTGAGCCGGGAGACCTGTGCAGCAGATCCTAACTCTGGACCCCACGCCTGAGCACAGACCAGCCCCCAGTTGCTACTGCCCAGGGGGAGAAGGCATCTTGAACCACACCCGTGTTGCTTCCTTCTTGCCAAAATCCCTGCCTCTCCATCTGGGGATCCCGCCCCTCCCCACCAATCAATGAATTACAAACACCACACACTGTTATTTCTACACTGAACCGTCGGCTCCTACTGTGAGCGACCCACAGCCAGAGTCCGGGTCTCCTTGGCAGGGTCGGTTCGGTGAGATCTAGGAACCTTGGGATACGTCAATCACAGTCAGATAATTATCATTTTAAAGTGTCAGCTTCATACTTACCAGCACTGTTTATTTTAATATTTGTTTCCTGTTATATGTAATATACATAACTTAAAAGCACATCCATACAAATCTACGAGCTGCACCTTCATATTGAGAACCCATAACATACAATGTCTACTTCACCTCCTGTGGCTTGGTTTCGCATTCTTGCTTTGCTTTGCTTTTTCTCGCTTCCAATGAGAGTCATCTGCAGTGGCCCTCAGCAGGACCAGGACACAGAAGGTGAGGCGGGGGTGGGGTGGGGGACAGGGAGGAGGGAACCCAGACGGAAAATGACTGACAAGATGTGTGACAGTCGACGGGGAGGGGAGGCGGAAGAAAGGAAGGTGGATTTTGCAGCCCAGTGTCAAGACCCAAAAAATAAGAATCTAGTGTTCCTCCTCCTTTCCGAGCAGGGAATTTTCTCTCTTTCTTGGAAAACGTTTGACGGGGCGTGTCTTGCTGCTGCAGCTTCTCTTGCTTGGCTGCAAAAGTGTTTTCCTTTGCATTTGAGTGGGCAACAGACGCAGGAGAAGAAGAAATGGAATGCTCGTCCACTGAATGGAACGTGTAGAACCCGGGTCGCATTGTACTTCTACAATCAGCGTGGTCTGGCTTGCCTTGGTTGTTCCGCGGGGCTTCAAGAGGGGGGTGGGACAGGCGCGGCGGGGGGGCGGGGGGGGCGGAGCAAGGGATTATTGTTGTTATAATTTTTTTTCCTGAACAATCCCACCAATTCTTCAATTTGTCTGCAAAGGAAACGTAGGCGTTCAGATGTTGGCCGTTGCTGTTGGCCGAATGCTCGGCCAGCCCCGGCAGCAGTGCAAGGACGTGATGTTTCCTGTATATATATCTATATCTATATATATCTATATATATATGCTTTTCCTTTCCCAGTCTCTTGTCAGGGACAGTACGTCGCAGCTGGGACGTCGGTGTTGAGTTGGAGAATCCAGAATGAAGGCCCCTTCTTTACGGTTCTCTGGCTTGGGTTGGACCAGAAACGCCAGCATCTCTTCACAGAGGTCAGGATTCCTGAAGCCAGAGGCGTTGCGGGGAGGAGATGCAAAGGAAGGAGGAGGACAAGAAGAGTTAGTAACTTTTGTCACTCATCTTTAAATACATGGCAAGAGGTTGTTTTCCCTGTCTTTACCGTGTGCCCTTTATTATGACTCAGGAAGATAGAATGACTTGTCCAAGGCCACACAGCTTGTAAGAAAGTGGCCACTGAGAACTGAAGCCACCTCTGTCTGACTCTCTGACTCCAAAGGCCATGCATGTTTGCTGGGTTGTTTCCAGGCAGGTGGTATCTTTTACTTTGGCTGGAAAATTTGTCCAGGTTTCCTTGAACTTCACTGAAAGCTAAGATTATACTTGTTTCATTTTGTCTTCCTATCTGCTCTCAGTTCTAAGAAATGTTTAGTCGTGATTGCTGATCTTTTTTTGTCTTTCCCTTCTGTTTGCTACTGCCTGCTGTGTCCTGGGGGTTAAACCCCAGAGAGGAGTGTTTAAGTATACAAACTGGAGTCTGGATTCCAAGTCAGGTCTGACTCCAAAACTCAGTGGTTAAGGGGCATGGGCTCTGAAATCAGACAATCCTAGCTTCAAATCCCATTCCACGGTGTCTACTAGCTCTGTCATCTTGGGCAAGTTTCCTAACCTCTTTAGACCTTAGTTGCTCCCTCTGTAAAATGGGTCCCACCTCACGAAGTTGTAGTGAGGATTCAAGACAAGGCTCAGCATATAGTAAGTGCTGAGTAAATACTGGCTGTTCGTATTACTATTATTGTTAACCACATACTATTTGATCTCACTGAGGGCAAGGGCTGTGTTTTACTTATTGTTGTCTTTCCAGGGCCCAACACCATGACTGACACACAGCAACTACCCCAAACCATTTAACAAGTGGCATATTGCCCCTGTCCTTTGCCACTTACACATGGTCAGGTGCTAACGGAGTTGTAGAAATTTGATCCTTCTCAGCTCATGTGACAAATGGGAAAACTGAGGCCCAGAGGGTTCAATGACTAGCAAGTTGGTGGCAGAAACAAGACGAGAACCCTAGGCTCCTGCTTTGGAATAGGTCATCCCCACCCCCATTTAATTAAAAATTTGAGGGCTTCCCTGGTGGCGCAGTGGTTGAGAATCTGCCTTCTAATGCAGGGGACACGGGCTCGAGCCCTGGTCTGGGAGGATCCCACATGCCGCGGAGCAACGAGGCCCGTGAGCCACAACTACTGAGCCTGCGCGTCTGGAGCCTGTGCTCCGCAACAAGAGAGGCCGTGATAGTGAGAGGCCCGCGCGCCACGATGAAGAGTGGCCCCCGCTTGCCACAACTACAGAAAGCCCTCGCACAGAAACGAAGACCCAACACAGCAAAAATAAAATAAAATAAATTAATAAACTCCTACCCCCAACATCTAAAAAAAAAAAATTGAAAGTAAGAAAGCTCTGGGAAGCTGGCTGGATGCTGCCCTCTTGCTGGCAATGTTTGGGAGACAGGTCTTGCCTGAAGGAGATGGGCCAGTGAACAAAGATGGAGCAGAAGCCACACATCTGGCCTGTGAGTTGCAGGGAGAGAAGAGAAGACTGTAAGATGGGCGTGATTTCACACTCACAGCAAGAACTTCAAGGAGGAAGAACTTCATAAAGAAATCTACTGGAGCAGGGACAGGTGTTCCTGGAGGATTCAGGGAGGGGAGAGAAGATGAAGACTGGCAAGATGGATGCCCACGTGGAGACAGGGCCGCATGCACCAGGCTGGTGATAGAAGTTTAGGGTCTGACTTGCTCAAGGCTCTCATCAACCCCTCAACATGACAAAACTATTGGGACAAGGAAGCAGTTTCACATCGCCGAGCACCTTCTGTATGTGAGATACCACCTGGTACATCATTGCTATGGACTGAATGTTTATGTCCCCCCGAAATTCACATGTTGAAGCCCTAACCCTCAAGGTGATGGTATATGGAAACGGGGCCTTTAGAAGGCACTCATAGATAGGATGAGTGCCCTTATAAAAAGAGACGTGAGAGAGATAACTTCTCTCTCTGCTCTCCATCACGTGAGGACACAGAGAAGATGGCCGTTGGCAAACCAGAAGAGGGTCTCACCAGGAACCAGACTGGCCGGCACCTTGACCTTGGACTTCCCAGCCCCCATAACTGTGAGATATTAAGTGTGTGTTGTTTAAGCCACCCAGTCTACGGTGTTCTGTTATAGCAGCCTGAGAGGACTCTGACACTCATAGATGTTGTTTAATTATTACAGCAGCTCCAGTTTCTAGATTAACTCCATTTTGTAGATTAGAAAACTGAGGCCCAGGCAGGTTCCTCTGGGCACACTTTCTGAGTCCAAGGCTGGGTGTGTTCTTTCTACTCCATTCTGCTACTTTCTGCGGATTTTTTCTTACAGTGCCGGCTTCACCTTAAGTTTCCTCATCGATTAATAAAGTGCCTGCCCAAAACTCGGTGTAAACATGATTCTGGGTTTGTGGGATATCTTCTAAAGCCCACAGACACTTCAGAAGGACCGGAGACATCTAAACAATATTGTATGATCGTGTATTCTTCTGTTTATTACAGCAGAGTCCAAAGGGGCAGCATTTTGTTAGCTTACTTTGTGTTAATAGTAATGATAGTCATAATTCACTCTTATTGAGCACTTACTATATGCCAGGCACGGTGCTTACTACTGTAGATGTATGATCTCAGTAACCCTATGAGATGGATACTGTGAACAGTCAGCGTGGTCAGGAGATTAAGGCCATAAGGCAGCTTTGGAGTCTAACAGATGAGGTTTGACTCTCTAACCAATTCTTTGTGTTCCCAGCTCCAAATCTGTCAGCAAATCGCCTAACATCTCAGAGCTTCAGTTCCCTTCTTTGTAAAATGAATGAGCAGGTGACAGTACTGTGCCTAGTGCACAGCCAGGTGCCTGGAAGAGCGTAAGGACTCCATAAGTTACCGCAATTGTTACTATGTCATTGTCATTGTCATTTGGCTGATGAGGAAACACAGGCCAAAAAGGTTAAATAGCTTGCTCAAAGTTGCGCAGCTAATAACGGTCAGGACTGAGACTTGAGTCAGGACTATCATGCCAGGTGCCAAGATGCATCCATCCATCAAACCAACATTTTTCAAGTACTTTAAAAAAGAGTTTTCTAATTCAGAGAAGACCTCTCCCGCAGAATTAGTGAGTCTGACTACATTAAAGGTCAGAGGTGGTTCCTACTTGGCGATAACTAATGGGAAAGCAGGTGGGCAGAAAAGGCAAGGGAGAAACTTCTGTTTTTCCAAGGACAACATAATAAGGTGACCTTTACAGAAGGATCCAAAAGAGAGAGAGAGAGGGTGTGTGGTGATGTGTGGGACAATGGCAGCAAAGAAAGGACTAAAAGAGGGGCGAGGAGGAGGGAATGAGACTGCAAAGGGAGCAGTGAGGTGGGCAGATGTGCAAGACTGCATGGGGTGGGCAGGATGTGGAGGCTGGGACGAGAGCTCCAAATGGCCAGGGAACGCGGGCAGGCAGGACCCTGGGGGGTTGGCTGGGATGCCCCAGGAAAGACGAGGAGGAGTGAGACGAGGAATGGAGAAGATACGAGAAGCTAGGAAAGCAAACAAACAGCCAGAGGATTGTACGTAACCGGAAGGGGGCTTGTCCATCTCTTCCTTTTGCAAATGAGGAAACTGAGACCCCAGTGGCCACACAGCCAAGTCAGCAGGATGGCTGGGACTGGAGTCAGGTCCTGATTCTCAGCACAGAGTTCTTTGCATCAGTGGCTCCTACACCTGGCTGCACATGGACTTCCTAAGGACCAACGGGACAGATTCCCAGGTCCTGGCCCAGCACTTCTAAGTCAGACTTTATGGCAATAGTTTTCTAGTATCTGTGTTCCCCAGGTGATACTGCCAGCCCGGCACCAGCTTGGCAAGTGACCTACACTCTACCACTCTTGAGATCTGGGGGACAAAAAGCAACAATAACTGGGCAACTGAGAGGACAGGAGTGACAATTTACTTGAAAGTCTGAGGAAGGCTGGGAAGCAGGCTCTGCCCGTGATCAGTTTATACATCTTCTAGACCACTGCTGTCCAACAGAAATGAAGCCATAGACGGAATTTAAAATTTTTTAGGTAATAGATTTTCTAGACAGTATTTTCTAAATTTTCTAGTATTTCTGGTTTTCTAAAATTTTCCAGCTATATAGAAAATTTTAATTTCTAAATTAAAATTCAAATGTTTTAATTTACATGAAAAAGCGTAAAAGGAAACAGGTGAGATTAATTTTAATAATGTACTTTACTTAACCCAATATATCCAAACATTATCATTTAACATGTAATCAATATAAAAATTATTGAGCTATTTTATACTCCTTTTTCCATACGTAATCTTCAAAATCCGGCACCTATTTTACCCTCAAGGTACATCTCATTTCAGATTAGCCAATTTCAAGTGCTCAACAGCCGCGTGCAGCTAGTGGCTCCTACACTGTACAGCACAGAAAATCATTTCCATCACTGCAGGAAGTTCAGTGCTTTTCCTTCTGACACGAAGGGGGTGGTAATCAAAGGATGAGAAAGACACATTCTGTATCTTTCTAGAAAACACTGGGTTTCTTCATCAGGGAAGAGGACAAAAGGGAGACCTGCTGTTTGTGGGGGACTTTGAAATGCATTTATTTTTCATTGAGGTATACGGTATGAAGTAAGTAAAGTATACAAATCTAAGTGTGGAGCTTGGCCCACTTTTACATATATACACACCCATGCAACCCCCCCAGTTCAAGACGCTGACATTTCCAGAACCCTAGAAGTTCCCTTTGTGGCTCTTCCCTGTCAATGCCACATCCCAGAAGGAACCGATATTCAGACTTTGATCATCGCTGATTAGTTTGGCCTGTTTTTGAACTTCCTATGAATGGACTCGCATTGTATGTACTTTTTGTGTTTGACTTATTTCACTCGATTCAATGTCTGTAAGATTTTGTTATTATTGGTCTGACCAAATTCAGTAAATTTCTAGAGGGGCCAGAAACCTTCCCACAGCTTCCCCCAATTTCAGCTGCTAAAAGACCGCTCTGCTCTAGCACCATCTCATTCCTCTTATTCACGAAGGCACTGATAGCCCAAAAGGAAAGAGTAAGGATTGGGGTCCCTAAGATTCTCGCCCCAGGTGGCCTGAGAAGGGTTTCCAATCTATCAAGACAGATGGGATCAAGGGCTCTGGCCGTCATATTCCTCCTTGGCATCAACTACACTTCAATTAAAAAAATTAAAAAATAAAATAAAATTGGCACAACATTGTAAATCAACTATACTTCAATTAAAAAAAAAAAAATTCCTCCCTGGCAACATCCAGTGACCAGTGATGGAGACAGAGAGTCAGGGACAGGAGTGTGGCCCTGGGCCTAGCAGGACTTCTTCCGACTTCCAGCTTACAGGCAATGGCCAGTGAGGGTACGCTTGTCTCTGTCTGTCCCACCTCAGTACCCACTGTCAATCCTCTCTCCCCTGTTCTGACCACTTCTGGATTTACTTTTCTCGGTCTGGAGCCTGAAACCCCAAAGAAACCAAGGAACCAGCCTTCCTTCCCCTCTGCACTCTGATTTGTCATATTTGAGGGAGCTACCTCTCCACTTGGAGCCCCAAACCAGGAAGGTTGGGGAGGTCAGAGCTGTGCTGGGGACCAAGCCTCTTGGTGGGTCCTTAAATGGAAATGCCCCTCGGAGGACCTTGTTCTCTCCTCCGTCTCATGGCTGCTGAGCCCCATGAGCCTCACCTGTGGCTTCTTGTCCCTCTCCTCTGGGGATGGGTCTGTTTCTCTGTATACGACAGCTTTGGTTACCAGCATGTCAGGATGCTGCAGTTTGGCCTCCTTGATGGCCAAAGCCAGGGCCTGGAGGAAAAGAACGGCAAAGTGAGGAGTCAGAGCATATGGAATACGGGAGAGGCCATGGAGCCCAACAGGCCCCTCTAGCGCACAGCTGAGGACCAGGAGTTAAGGGGAGAGGCCAGGCTCAGGTCTTCTGGCTTCTTCTGACTCGCATTCAGTGCCCCTTCCTTGAGGGCTTCTCCTCTGGACAGGGTCAGTAGGAAGTGGACAGCTCTGCTCACAAATGCAGCTGTCTGTCCGTGGGTAAACCAATACGGGAGGGCCTAGGGCCTGGGGCCTGGGCAGTGCCACTGGGAACCATGCTCCCCATCTCCATACCTGGTCTTTTTTTTTTTTTTTTTTTTTTTTTGCGGTACGCGGGCCTCTCACTGTCGTGGCCTCTCCCGTTGCGGAGCGCAGGCTCCGGACGCGCAGGTTCAGCGGCCATGGCTCACGGGCCCAGCCGCTCCGCGGCACGTGGGATCTTCCCGGACCGGGGCACGAACCCGTGTCCCCTGCATCGGCAGGCGGACTCCCAACCACTGCGCCACCAGGGAAGCCCCCCATACCTGGTCTTGATCGACATCTTCGTCCCCGGTGATGATGATCCGCTTCTCGATCCTCGTCTCAGAAAATCCTCCTTTCACAGTCTGCAGAGGGAGAGGGAGGTGAGGTCAGCCTTGGGTCCTGCTGGGGCAGCAGCCTCGACAGGGGACCGGTCCAAAGCATCCCTCAAGGGCAAGGCTGGAACCAGCAGTCGCCTTCTCTCCTAGCTCCCTCTGTTTTTTCCTTTTTCTAGTTTTGGGACTTCAGACTGCACATCTTACCTGGCTGCCGCCACTCCCCCAACTACCAAGCTGCCCCCTCTAGCTCTTCCAAGCCCGGTTCAAATGCTGTCACCCTGACCCTGGTGAGCGATCCTTCCTCCTTCCTGCCTCGGTACTCCATGAGCGGCAAGTTTGTATCTCTCACGGTTCTGGGCCTCTCTGCCTTGTACTGACGTTGTGTGTGTGACCCGGCCTTGCTCGCTAGGCTGGGGCTCATGAGGGCAGGGGCTGTGTTTTGTTCATCTCTGGATCTTCTCCTCCCCCACTCCCCTGTCCAACCTGACCAGGGCAGGTGCTAAATGCGGATTTGTTGAATGAACATATGAATGAAATGTGAATGGTGACAAGGTTCTACTTTTTTTTTTTTTTTTTTTTTCGATAATAAATCTGTGTTTTTATTTTATTTTATTTATTTTAAATTTTTTTTATTTTTTTATTTTTTGCGGTATGCGGGCCTCTCACTGCTGTGGCCTCTCCCGTTGCGGAGCACAGGCTCCGGACGCGCAGGCTCAGCGGCCATGGCTCACGGGCCCAGCCGCTCCGTGGCATGTGGGATCCTCCCGGACCGGGGCACGAACCCGTGTCCCCTGCATCGGCAGGCGGACTCTCAACCACTGCGCCACCAGGGAAACCCAAGGTTCTACTTTAAATGACTTCAAACAATACTAGAAAACTGCATTGATGATGCTTATACATATGCTTAAAACCGCCACTGTTTTCTGAAGGGGTGGGGTGCAAGTTTAGAAGTAGAAGATGGGGCAGGACCTACTTGCTTGGCATATTAAAGGCGGCTGGTGGCTAAGGGAAACCCCAGCTGGGGTCAGGAGTGGACAGAAAGAAGAGGGGGGCTCCCAGTTGGCAGGGCCAGGAGGGACTTTGGGAAGAAGAGTCATCTGAGCTGTATGCAGTGGGGTGTGTGATGGAACACCTTCCCATAAAGCTTTCAGTGAAGTCATCATTGCTCACTGATGCTTTTGGTAGAAGTGGGTGCTTTCTGGGGACCGTGCTGCATGGGAGTGGGCAGGGCTGGGACAGTCTGTGCTCATCAAGGGCCAGCGCTGCCTACCAGACTCCTCCTTTGATGCTTGAGCAAAACCTCCAACTCATCCTGGCTCCCTGGCCTCTCTCCTCCAGGCCTCCATCCCTGCCCTGGGCCCTGGCCACTCAGGCATGGACATGATGGCCAGCCTGTCCTCAGCCCTCTGTCCTCATGGGCTAAGTCATGGCTGTCTCACCAGGAATGTCTCCCTTCTTTGGCCCTGACTCTTCCTCCCTGCACCCTGCGCCAGGCCCTCCATCCCTAGTCTCTCCATAACTCTCTCTCTTCTTTCTCCCATTTGCCTGCACATCCTGGTGGACCTAATCTCCTCTCCTTAAACCCCTTTTCACTGGGTCACTCCCTATCTTGAAAACCTTGAAGGCTTTCCAATGGCTCTCAGACTCAGACCCTCTGTTGTCACATTTGTCCTGGGATTTGTCTTTTCTCTCTATTCTGCTTCCCCTACCTCCAGTCCAACCTCATTTCCCAGTTACGTCCCCTACGTGCTGCTTCTTCCTGACAGAGACCGCTTCTCCTGTTTCCCCATGTGCATTGCTTGCAGCCCCTCCAGCAGCCCTCAGCCCAGAGGCCAGCGTGAGGTTTTGATGCTCACTAACATTTGCTCAGTGAATAAGCAAACACACGGTTTCTGTTCCCATCTTCCCTGTGGCTTAGAACGTCTGCATCCTCCCTCACGAGTCCGCCCTGGCTTTCCAAGACCCTATACAAACCCCACTTTTTCCAGAAGACCCTTCCTCATTCTTTGAGCCTTCCTTCAATCGCCCCCCTCTAAATCCCTCCAGCACTTAGGATCTATAAGGCACAAACGCCACGGTTCACAATTTCTTCCAAGGAGATGGTCTCATCCCCCCAGCCTGGCTGTCAACACTGAAGGGCAGGTCGGCACCTAGGACAACCCTTATCACAGAACAAAGCTCCCAGAGACTGGGAGCACCGCAGGTCTTCTCTGTCCACGTTACAAGGCAGAGCCATGGCAATGACCTTCCCGAGCCCCACAGCCAGGCTGGGGGCATACGACATCCTGCTGCTATACTCACTTTGGTAACATGGGTGGTGGTGGAAGTGGAGAGGGTTTCCGCGGTGGCGCCGTAGGTGCTGGTGAGGACATCTTTCCCGATGATCTGCAGAATATAACCACCCCCCACCCAGGGCTCAGGTGAGGACAGTGGACTCTGCAGGACGGGGGCAGGGGTGGGGTAAACCAAGGGAGGAGTCGGGGTGGGGGTGGGGGTCCCATGAAGGTGAAGTTTGGAAGCCAAGATGCTTTGCACCACTGAGTCTAAGAACTCAGGAATACTGGAATCTTCAGAATGCTAGACCCATGAAATCCTCAAACCTTGGAATCTAAGATTCCTAGGACCTGAGATTCCTGAGGTCCAGAATCCTAACAAGACCCTAGAATTTAAGAATCCTGGCATCTTACAAGAATGAACAGAGGGATCCAAGGTGGAAACAGAGCCCTCCCAATCCCCCACCCTGTCAGGGCTGGGAATGTGCTCTCTCTGGGACTAAATGATGAAAACAACAGATCTGGAGAACACAGGAGCTGCGAGAGACCTCACAGTGACAGACTTGGGCGACCGAGGCAGCCACCAACAGAGCTGGGTCCAGAATCCAAGCTTCTGGACTCCTAGTCCATTGCTCCTCCTGGTCAGTAAGGAGAGCAGATGCAAAACAGCTGTCACATCACCTGCACCACCAATGGATGAGACGCTGGTGGGGACCCGGGAGCCCTGTGGGCATCTGAATGTGATGCCATTTCCTGCGGCTGCACTTAAAGGGGCAGCCTCCCACGCTCTACGCCGTACTTGCTGCAGGCCACCTGTGGACCCGCGTCCACATTCTCTGCCTGGAGTCCCCTAGCCTGGGTTGGCCCTGCCCACTTACCGGAGAAAGAGAACGGATTTCCGTGGCCACCGTCTGTGGGCCTGGGATCATGGCAGCTGCCCCCTTCCCGGACTTGAGACTGTTCTCCTGGGGAAACAATAGTGCTCAGAGGGCCAGGTCTCAGGTGGGCGGGCCCTCAGGATGGCTGGAGCACGTGGCCATGCAGCTCTCACGGCCACAAGGTTGAATAGTGACGTCAGAAGCAGAGAGCTGAAAGCATCGTTCAGTCCAGTCTGCTCTTGTTCATCCCTCGCTCGCTCGCTCACACACGTGCTTACACACTTACCCACTCATTTAACAAACATTTCCTGAGTGCCTGGCGTTAGGGACACTGTGGTGAACAAGACGCAGTGTTGCCCCCTGGAAGCACTAACAAAGGAGTCGAGACATCCAGGTTCTGGTCCTGGCCCTGCCACGTTCCAGCCACATGACCCGGACAGAGCCACTTCCACTCTCTGGGCCTCATGGATTCACCTACATAAAGGGACCCCTGTAGTGTGTGTTCATCAGTGGTAACAAATGTCCCACCCTGGTAGGGGTGTTGATAACGGGTTGGTGGTGGGGGCTGTATGTGTGCCGGGGCAGGGGGTCTACAGGAAATCTCTGTACCTTCCTCTCAATTTTGCTGCGAACTGGAAATTGCTCTCAAAAAATCAAGTCTTAAGAAATGTTTTAAAAAGGGGACCCCTGTCCCACTCTCACAGAGACATTATGAAGAGAACAGAGGAGAAAGGGCTTTGAAAACGGAAATCTGTCAGGTAAATATAGGAGTACAGGCTGGCTACTAAGAACATACTAACTACTGTTTTCTGAGTACTCGCTATGTGCTAAGTATTGTGTTAAGGATGCATGATCTCATTTAAGCCTCTGAACAACCATAGGAAATTGTTTTAATATTCCTGGTTTATAGTTGAGAAACTGGAAGGTCAGGGCATGTTAAGTGGCTTGGTCAAGCCCCCATGAAAGTGAGTGATAGAGCCTGGATTTAGACCCAAGTTGGTCAGACTCCAAATTCAACGCACTCCTTCCTGCCATGCCACTCTGCCCTTGGAACACTTACCCTTGAGCCAGCTCTCCTGGTCCTACCTTGGAGTCTAACTGCTAGAGACTCCTGGAATTGGCCCCAGACTTACTGGCCCACATCTGGAAGGGGCCCAGCTGCCGGCCTCTACCTCCTACTTCCTGCCCCATCTCAGGGCTCAGCCTTGTCTGTCCAGGGGCCCAGAAGCTGTGTCCATTCTGAAGCTCCCCAGTGGGCTGCAGGGTACTAGATCTGGACCTCTGCCTGCCAGGGGACGGGTGAGGACACAAGCCCTCTGTCTTCGCCCCACCTTTCCCCGAGGCCTGCCTCCAGCTGAGGCTGTCGGTGACCTGGTTACCTGGCATTCCATCCACAAGGCACTTACTTTCTCAGAGGCAGTCCCAGAATGTGGCCCAGAAGCAGGCCTTAAAAGGGCAGCCTTCTGGGCTCAATGCTTCCTTTCTCCCAGGGTAGGAAACAGCCACTAGCCCCTTTGAATCCTATTGTCCCTCCAGGCCCTTCTCCCCTCAAGCTTCTTCTTCTCCCATTGACCCCTCTTTCCCGGAAAAGCCTCACCTCCACCTTCACACTGATGGGGACACAGGTCATTCCAAGGCACCACAAGGTGCCAGCTGCTCCGCCGGCCTCTCCTGTATCTTCAGCCAGTCCCCTCTCCCGCCTCTAGGAGGCACCGCCCCTCTCCGTGGCTAAGGTGACACCGCCATCTCCGCCCCCGGCCCTTCCTCCGGCCGACTCCGGGCTCTCCTCCTTGCCGCCTCTCTCTGGGACGCCTCAGCCACTCAAGGCTTCCACTGCCTCATCGAGGCCTCTGTCCCCTCTCGCTTTATCTGTAGCTCAGATCTTCCTTGAACCCTAGACTTGAAAACCAATGTCTCCTAGACACTTTCCCCTGGAAACATCCCGCAGGCGCCTCAGACTCATCAGACCCACAATGGAATTCGCTGCCTCCCACCCCCGACACACACCTGCCGCTAAAGAGCACCCCCCTCTATGCTCCTCGTTCCTAGTGTTTCTCAGACTTGAGGGGTGTCACGTGGAGGGCTTGTGAAAACAGAGACCCCTGGGCCCCGGCCCGGAGCTTTTGAGTCAATAGGTCTGGGGCGGGGCCTGGGAATTTCCTCTCTAACAGGTTCCCAGGGCCGCGCTCGCTCTCGGAGACCAGCTGGGCTGGTGAGCGGCGTCGCGGCCCGTCTTTCCTCCTATCACCTGAACGTTCTACCAGTGACCCAGTCCTGTACTTTCCTCCCTCCAGGCACCCTCAACCCTGACCTCCTGGTCAGCCTCCAACTCCTCGCACCCTGGCCCTGCCTCCGCCCCTAAACTAGTTCCCTGCCTGCTCTTCCGGTCTCTCCCAGTAGAATGTGGGCTCAGAGATGCTGTCTGTCTCCCGCAGAGCTGGATTCACAGCGCCTGGCACACTACTTCACACATCGTGGGTGTTCAATAAATATTTGCTGAAGGAAGGAAGGAGGGAGGGAAGGAGGGAGGAGGGAAAGGAAGGAAGGAGAATAAAAAAAGGGACCCACGCCCCCAAGAGAAGGAATTTTTTGCTCCAGTCATGTTCCACACGGGCTGCTAGAGTAATCTTTCTAAAACACGGAAACACATATCTGATGACATCGTGCCCCTACTTAAAAAGTTGAAGTGATTCTCCAGGGTCTCCAGGATGAAGTTTGAACTTCATACATGGCATTCGAGGCCCTTCAAGCCCTGGCCCAGCCTTCCTTTCCAGCATCTTCTCCCCCTGGCTCCCCCTCCACACACTTGACATCTTGCTTCACTGACCACTTCCTTTCCCTAAATGCTATGCTCCTTCACATCCTTGCCTTTACATCCGCTGTTCCCACAGCCTAGGAGACCTCCTCCCATGACTGCACCCTAATTTATCCTTCAAGAATAGCTCAGATGTCACCGCCTAGATAAAGCCTTCCCCAGCTCCTACAGTGTCACTCCACACCCTATGCCCCCCTAGGAAACCGCCGCTCGCATTTACAGACCACTTGTAATGTGCCAGGCACTCTTTGGAGGGCTTCGCATAGATTACCTTAGTTTAGCCTACGTCAACCCTTTGGGGGATATGCTATTATTTCCCCTCACCCCATTTTCCAGAAGTGGAAACTGAGGTCTGGAAAGGTTTGGGTAACTTGCCCAAGGTCATCCAGCCAGGAAGTGGGAGAGCTGGACCTTGTTCACCACTGTGTGCTCAGGACCTAAACACAAAGGCACAGCCCATTAGATGTGCCTGTGATTATTATCTCGATGAATGAGTTCTAACAGGCAGTATCTTTTCTTCCACTCCCCATACTGGGCAGAGTAGAGATTAAGAAATGTTTTTAGAACAAATGAATGGATGGATGGATGGATGAGTAAATGAATGATATGACTGCCTGCTCACCATGGTACGAATTTACATTTAGCCCGATAAGCATCCTGATGCCACGTGGTGAAGGGGTGAGGGGAGAGGAGGAACTGAGTGACCAGGGGAAAGTGTGCAAGCTGATAACTGGTTTGGGCTTATTTCTCTTAAAATCTTTGTTTACTCAAAACCTTCCTGCTGGGTAGTCTAAATTAATGTAATTTTCTTCCTATGTGCATATCAGGGGTTTGGCAAGAGAAAGCATTTGAAAACAACCTCCCACAGCTCAAGACAGATCGGGTCCAGGCCCTGATACCTGCTCGGCCCCAGCCCCAGCCCCAGCCCCACGCAGCCGCTGTTCACAACGGTCAGGATGAGGGGGCAGAGCAGAGTGGTTGAGGTGGACAGTGGGGCTTCCGGAATCAGAATGCCTGGGTTTGACCTGGCTCTACCACGTATTGGTTGTGTGACCTTGGGTAAGTCACTGTACCTCTCTGAACTTCATTTTCCTCACCTGTAAAGGGTGGGAAAAAAGAGCATCCACTTCACAGCTCTGGTTTTACCCCATGAGCGTACTTCACGGTATCATAACTGTGGCTGAATGCTAGCTGTGCTGTGTCATCATTTGAAGAACCTGATGTTACTGAACTCTCTTAAGAGCCCGTGAACCAGGCAGAATGGGGAGTACTCCCATTTTACAGGTGAGGACACCTAAAGACCTTCCTTCATGGGTCAGGCAGCAAATAGGTAGCAGAACCACAGGGTCCCTCAGGACACAGTCCCAAATCCTGAGCCATGGCTGCCAGGAGGATGGCCCTCACTCAGGGCGGACTTCCAGGCACAATCCTCCTGTGTTGCCGACAGTCAGTTAGTCAAATAGTACCATCCTCTCTTTATCCCTGCTGTAGCTGAGATGGTCCAGATGACTGAGACTCAGGGATGCCACCTCCTACATTATTCAATTTCCAAAACTGAGGTCTGACTGGATGTCCTGTGGCCAGTCAATAAAAGTTTGACTGTGTGTGCCACACCTGATGCTGTGAGGGCGGATGAGAACTTCCTGCCATAGCTGGCGAGGTTAGCTTGTTATCTGGCTGTTTCAGGGGCAATGGGGCTGGTCAGAGAGAGAGGTCTCGGGTCCTACTTACCATGGTGGTTGATATGGTCTCCGTGGTGATGGAGGGAGTAGTTGTTATGAACTCCTTCCCCCCTGGGGCACTCCCGTCAACCTGCTGGCCAGAGGATGAGTTGTTAGAGAGGGAAGAGAGAGAGAGAGAGAGAGAGAGTGCCAGATACGCCTGCAACATCTGCCACCTGGGCTCGTGGCATCCCCGGGTACCAAGTGACAGGCAGTGTGAGCAAACATGCACTTGGGGAGGGGGTACGTCCACACACAGACCAAACTACAAAGGGGTCTCACAGGTCCTCCAGCTCATTCCAATCATTTTATTCCACAAAGGGAAAATAATCCCACATAATTTGATACATTCTATCCAAATTTCAATGCCTGTATTCTTTGACTGAGCGAGCCCATTGCTAGGGATTCACCCTTCAGGCATAAACTTTGAAAATTTCGCCAGGAAGTCTGAACAAAAAAGTTCACTGCGGCATTCAACATTAACTGCAAAAGACAAAAACCATCACAGGTCCATTTGATGGGTGATAAAGGCATGCTAAATCAGGATCCACTCCTAAGGGAGAACAAGGAGAGTGAGGTGGGGCCACATGTCCCAACATGGAGTGATCTCCAAGGTAAGTATTAAGAAAAAAAGGTAGGGATTTCCCTGGTGGCGCAGTGGTTAAGAATCCGCCTGCCAATGCAGGGTACACGGGTTCGATCCCTGGTCCAGGAAGATCCCACATGATGTGGAGCAGCTAAACCTGTGTGCCACACCTGCTGAGCCTGCGCTCTAGAGCCCGCGAGCCACAACTACTGAGCCCGCATGCCTCAACTACTGGAGTCCGTGCGCATAGAGCTTGTGCTCCGCCACAAGAGAAGCCTCCGCGATGAGAAGCCCGTGCACCGCAATGAAGAGTAGCCCCCAGTCGCCGCAACTAGAGGAAGCCTGTGCGCAGCAACAAAGACCCAACGCAGCCAAAAATAAAATAAATAAATTTATTTTAAAAAAAGAAAAAAGGTAAAGTGTAAAAGAGAATGATCTCTTTTGTGTAAAAAATTTAAATACCTAGAGATATAAGGACATATGTTGGGTCCTCCCAGAAAAAAATTCATTTTGTTCTGTTTGAATTTCATAACTGTGAATATTTTGTTGTTATTTTGTTTTGATGTCAATAGGGGTTACTGAGCTGTAAAATTTGGGGCCATTTTTAGTTTTCTTTGTATTTCTCTGTATAAAAACAAAACCAACACACATTACTAAAACAAAATAGAGCATAGAGGGAGTAAGTTGCCCCGGGGTCACACAGCTTGTCAGAACTCAAGAGTCTTGACAGCTGCACTAGCAGCCTCAAAAACCTCTATGCATGTTATAAAAGTGAGAGAACAAATTCTGGAAATGACAGAGTTGCCCACATTTTGTAGATTTACATCTTTCCTTAGTTCTTAAGACAAAGACTGGTCTCTAGGGTAAAAAAGTCCCCAGCACTGAGGTTCCTCTGGCCAGAAAGAACCAAGAGGGCATCTATCAGACCCTTAGTCTCCATTTTCGAAGCTTAAAAACCACAAAACTTAGGAAATGCACTGTAAGCAACACACCTGTGTCTATTTACAACAGCGTCTCCGGGGGATTATGTTTCATCTTGCTAAGACAAACGACATTTTATCTTTTTTTTCAGTTTGTTCATTTTGTCAATCTGATGTGGAACCCCCGTGCACACACACACAAAATGACCCAACGTGAGCTGCTCTGACCCAAGCTGAATTGGGTTCTCTCTCCTCTTCCCCTGGGATATCTTAAGAAACCTCTCCACCTCCTTCAAGCGATCTGAAAGCCATGGTCTAATCCACTAACCGCTAGTCCTTATAACACTCCCAGGAGGATGAGGGAGACATGACCCTCCCCATTTTACAGATGGGAAAATTGAGGCTTTAAGAGGTGTAGTCTGCCCAGGATAAGAAGCCATCCCACCACTGACACCTGGAGCTCAGGGAGGACAATGAAGCTCAGAAGAGCACCAGGGTTAAAATGGTGGCTCCAGGGGAGCCAAGGTAGCAAGAGTTGGCCAAGAGGCTTGGCCATGATGGGGACCCCACCCTTAAATACCCAGTACCTAGGCTCAGCATACACAGGAAGGCACAGGTTACCTGGGTGGTGTCCACAGTGGCAACTCTGGTCTGCAGTACAGCCTCTGGCTCGATCTTCTTCCTGATAGCCAGGCTGCTGACTGTCATGGTTTCCGTTTTCACGGGCTGTAGGCAGATGAGGGAAGAACACTCTGTATCTCAAGCCCCGGCACGACTCCTACTCACAGGCAACTGCAGCGTAGGGTCAGAAGGTTATCTCCCACCACTGCCGCTGACCAAGTCTCCAGAGGGGGTCGAAGGCCAGGGCCAAAGAGGCCTGGTGTGATGTCACAGACAAACAGCCCAGGCGGGGAGCCAGAACCACCAGCAGCACCCAGACAGCCTGCCCATGACCCTGCCACAATACCACCTCATGGTGGCTGCATGCTGGGTTTCAGGCTACCATTAAGAGAACATTCACCATTCAATTAACATGCTCTGTGCCGTGCCCCACACTCAGCATTTTCCTGATACACATAGTCCTGAAAGACTTCAATGGTTATGCCACCACCTCCCAGCTGCTTTCTCTGAACTGTTCTTTAGAGAAGGAGTCACATCTGGAGGCCCAGGGGGGCCAGGCAGGAGATGCAAACGAGTGAAGCAGGCTTGTTGAGGACCGAGGTGAACTGGAGAGCACATGGGGTCCACTCAGGTTTGGCCTGAGTGACCGGATCATCTGATTTTTTTTTTAATGATATTAAAAAAAAATCCCAGGATTTTATATTCAGTGTCCTGATTTTTAAATCAAAGTCAAAGAAAACACATCTGCTAGCCAGATCTGGCCCAGGGCCAGCAGTTTCCAACCGCTCCTCTAGAAGTCTTACGTTAAATGATCAGTTTCTTCTGAGTCCTCCATAGAACCTAGTTCATGGCTATACACACAGCAGGTGCTGACATATGTGAGCTGAATGAACGAATGAAAGTTAGCTTGTTGGGAGGGTGGTTAAGAGGGGATTCTTCTAGATGGTTGTAACTCGGAGATCTAGCCATTCATTCAGTTAATCATTATTAGTGCCTGGAATGTGCAAGCTTAGTGGAGCTGCCACCTGGTAGGAAAGCAGTCCTGTCAGCCAGTAACCTGACTACTTGTGATACCACTGGAAGCAGAAGCACTGCAGAGCAAGGGGGCCTAGCAGGGAGCAACACTTCTGCCCAGGGTTGTCAGGAAAGCGTTTGCTAGGTAAGTGCTATCTGAACTTGGCCCTGGAACGTGACAAGTCTGCAAGGCAGAGAAAGGGAGGAGACACCTTCTCCAGAGGGTACAGCATGGCGTGAAAGCCCAGAGTAGATGAGCTCCTGTTTCAATGCCTGGAACGTGGGAGGTAGCTGGGGCTGGAAGAGGTGGGAGAGCAAAGGAATAATGTGAACCAAGATCCTCTGAAAGAAGGACAGGGAGCAGAGACGCCCAGACGCAGCCTACCCCTGTGTCCCCCCAGGTGAAGACGTTTCCTCTTCTCTAGGAGTTTCCACCACTACCCCAAGACCCCAGGCCCTGGGGAGAGGAGCCAGGGCCGGGATCAGAAAACACCATCTGGCTTTCAGAGCAGGCGGCAGGCACCCCCGTGAGTCCACAAGCACACGGTCTCTGCAGGTGCCATGCAACACAGACAGGGGGAGGAGGAGTCGAGTAGGACCAGACTGCCTGTCATCACTTGACCTCAGGCAAGAGATGGGGTCACAGGGTTAAAGCGCCCAGGTGCACGTTAGGGGTAAACCGAGCTGCCGAACATGCGAGCGCAGAACCATGCTGTTCTGCGGAGGGGCGGTCATGCAACACGGAACAGAGCTTCGGGCTGGTGGCTCAGTCTTCTCACACACGGCCCAGGGCCCTCTGAACATGCAGTGCCCGGTGGGCCCAGGTCCCGATGATGCTCCACTGTACCTCGAACTGGGGCACATCCGGGGTGGAGCAGGCCCCTCGGTCCGGGCTGTCCTCGATGCCCCCAGCCTCGTCTTCCTGGCTCGGGCCCCGTTTGTTGAGATCCCGGGAGAACACCAGGCCCTCGGTTTCTGAGTCACTTTTGTCTCGGTCAAGCTCAGGCAGGCTGCGGGAGAAGTCTTCGAAGGCGCTGCCGTGGTAGTCGCCGATGACCGTGAAGTCGACCTCGGCCTCCAGGCTGGACGTGGAGCTGACCGTGATGCTGGAGCACTTACGCTCAATGGCCAGGTGGTTGTCCTTCAGGAACACCGCGTCCCTCTCCTGGTCCTGGTCCTCGTCTCCCGTGTCACTCTCTGGGGCCCTGGGCCGTGGCGGTTTGACTTTCTCCTCGGAGCCCTCCCTCAGCCCTGCTCTCTATGGCCAGGTAAAAATCAAAGGAACGGGGGATGGGGGGAGAGAGAGAGAAAGAGAGAAATCAAGATGGTGAATGACAGAAGAAATCTCGGGGCCATTCGATGCCCCAAATGGAAGCGCAGGTCAGGAAAAGAAAAACACCCCCGGAAAGGTTCTTTGACACCATAATAAGCTTAAAAAAAAAAAAAAAGAACACTTCTCAAGAGTGAGGACACTCCTTTCCGAGGGTCTCCGGCTGACGGCAGAAGCAAGTACAAAGCAAACATCCTGCCAGTTGGTCCTGGACAGGAGGCCCCATCCAAGGTTTGGATCTGGGAGCTTATCAGAAGCGGCACTGCGCACAAGGCAGGGATGGGAGCCCGGACCCCAGGCCCATCCGTGCAGGCGGACATCAAGGAGGCAAAAACCAAGGAGGGAGACCCAGGGATTCAGGACCACCCAGGACAGGGAGGCAGAGAGGCTGGAGCCAAGAGCTTTGAGGAACAAAGAGGAAGCCAACACGGTTTGTCAATTCCACTGAGTCTCTGTGGGAGGGGTCAGCATCGTCTAGAGGGAGGAGCAACACGGGGTAATTCCTGGGAGCTGGGTGCTACATCACTTCAACCCTGAGCTCCGTGAGTGGAGGTTCTGGTCCCATCAGTGTAATTGACAACAGCAGGCCAAGGAAGTGCTGGAGGGGGACCAGCAACTCTTGTCCGACATACATACCTCTCAACTGGCCTGTCAGGGATTAAACACCACACACGTTTTTGGCTGTTTTACGACATTCTTTTTTAAGACCGATCTAACCCCCACCAAAAATTTTTAAAGTACTTGGTTTCAGGTTCTAGAGACTCGGTACACTTAGAGATTCACTTGCTAGACAAGCCTCCATTTAGCCAGTTTCTGGAAGGTTGAGAGGTGTGAGGACACATTCCAGACAAGCCAGAGTTGAGCTGCCACAAGAGGCGCTGCCAGAGCAGGTGGGGATCTAAGGCAGCGATGCACCCTGGCCAGGCGAAGATGACCAGGTCATCAGGGCACCGAGGGGCTGCAGAGACCTGAGGGCCTGAGGGGCTGGTGAATCTCAGGTGCCCCCCCTTTCCTGGGGGATTCGCTGCTAAGCTGGTAACGTGCTTCTCTTGCCTGACCGCATCTCCGGATTTGTTCTGGATTAGAGAAGACAGTTAGTCTTAAGGAGGCAGAAAGGAACTTGGCACTAGGACCGAGAGGGAGCCAGAAGTGAAGGATGGAAACCTCTGGACTGTCAGCTTCCCCAAGGCAGGAGCACCAGGGAAGGGAAAGGATGAAGGAAGATCGTTGGACAAGCCAAGCAAAACGGTAGGAACCCAGCAGGTGCGGGCAGCAAGGCAAAGCAAATGTGTAGTTTGCTGGAGGCGGTGCCACTTTCTCCACCGGCGCCGTGTGACCCTCCGGGCACCAGGTCACACCAAAAGCCGAGGGTCTGTGTGGCTAAGCTAACATGGGCCAAGCAGATGAACCCGTCATTCCGCCTGGGCTACGCTCAGGCCCGTTTAGGGAAAAGAACTCATAGGGATGGACAAGCAGCCTCTGGTGGCAGTAATGACGAGGGGCCACAGAAACATGCTTTTAAAGAGCTACGCGGCATGCGGTCAGCTCCCGGGCTGGGGGCAGCATGGGGGCGGGGGCTCACGTGGCCAGTTCCCCCAGTAGCTTCCTCCAGTGTAGTTTCGCAGCCTGGACTGGGGGACACGAGCTCGACGTCCATGCATCCTTCCCGGGGGGATGGGGTAGAAATGCCCTCCCGGAAGTGTCTGGTAGCTGGCGGCATCATGGAGGAATGTGTGGCTTTGGGGGCAGCAAAGTCCCCTGGGGGCTGAAACTGAGTAAATCCCAGGTCTAAACGCCTACTCCGTTGTTGCTCGACCTGCCCCACAGAGGCCTCCGAAGACAACTCGTTTGCAAAGGCCCTGGTTTCGCCCTGACTCGCCCAGCGAGTTTCAGCTCCGTGGGTCTCAAAGATACGAATCTTGTTGGCCACAGAGGTCTTGCTAATATCGTCCAGGGAGCCCTCTTGACCCCCAGCCTGGAAAGAGGTCATCTCCTTTTGCTTCCCTGAAGAGAACAGCAACCCCTGGGTTTCTTCAGGGAAAACTCTGGGCTTCCTGCTGGCGATGGGAGGGGCCCTGCGCTCACCTCCGTCTGGGGTCACAGCCAGCCCTACTCGGTCCTTGGGCTCCGGGCTCTCTTTAGGAGGATGGGCATGTTTGAGAAATACAAGGGACTGTTCTCCAAAGCGGTCCCTGAGCTGCACAGGCTCCCCCGACCCATAAGGGGCTGGGCTTGAAGAAGCTTCCTCTGGAGATGTCTGAGCCGCAAAGGGACGGGGCGAGGCTGGGAGGGGGGTGATCACCTCCATCTGAAGAAACGCTGGGGCCTTGCTGTCCTCTGTCACAGGTTCTCCTGTTTGGGTGTGAACTGGTCCCCTCTCTCTGGGCAGGAAGTTGCCTCTGTCCGGCTTGGCTGGCTTCCTGACATGGCCAGGAGGGATGGCCCAGGGAAGGGCACAGGCCTGGCGGTCTGGACGCACGCCCCCTCCTCTGTGAGGCGAGTGGTTCCATTCTCCTGGGGGACTTTTCTCAGCCTTTCCCATCAAACCTCCACTCTGGGGGGTCTCTTCCTCTGCAGCTACTGAGGATGCTGGGTGGGTAGGCTCTCCTTCCACCTCCCACCGGGCTTCGTCCCAGTCCTCAGCAAACATCAGCCCTGGAGAAGGTCCCTTTCCGAGCTGCTTGACAAAGACCTCCAGGTCATCTGGTCCTTGGTTCCTGGGGGGCCCCGCCCCGCCCTCTGAGGAAGCTGAGTGGGCTTCACCCTCGTGGTGCTTGTTTCTGCCGACAGCGGCAGCAGAGCCCCAAGGGCCTGAGGAGTCCAGCTCTGAGCTCTCCTCTGTGAGCTCCTCCGAGAGCTTCCGCCTGGTCTCGTAGCCAGGTGGGGCATCTAAGTGCTCTTCTCTCTCCTCCAGGGCCGGGGGGAGGACTTGGTCTTCAGACTCTTTCTCTCCATAGTTTAAATAGAAGCTTCTCTCTGCAAAGGAAGTGTCGGTTTCATCGCTCGAGTCGGCTCTGGCTTCTGTGTAGGCTGGGTCCAGCAGAAACGACCGGAGTCCTCCCGTGTCGGAGGCTGGAGAGAGGACATCCACCTCTGCGGGGCCAGTGGCCGGGGCGGCGGGTCTTCCGCAAGCCTGGAACTCCTCCCGCTCCTGCCTCAGCTCCGCCGGGCCCTCCAGCTGACCCCCGGAGGCCCGCTGCTTCCTGATGGTTGCCTCGCCAGGGTCCACCCTGAACCAGGAGCCCGCTGGGAGCGTTCCTGCCAGCGTGCAGCCTGCAGCCAGAGAAGCCCCTCCTGGGCCTTCCCTGACCCAGGGGCATTCCTCCCACACCGACTTGAAGTCTTCAGGGCTCGTGATCATCCTTCCTTGTCGCTGGGTGTTTGCTCCTCTGGCTCCCACCTTTTCTTCTGTGGCCATTTCAAAGGTGAACTTGTCCACCAGGACGTCTACCTTGGAGAGTCTGCCGTCAGCAAGCATGTCTGCGAGGCCTGCCTCCCTTTCTTCCTGCTGTGTGGTGGTCACTTTTAGGAGACTGAGTTCTTCTGGCCTAATGTACTCTCTTTCTATAAATACCCAATGCTCTGAACCCTGCGTTTTAATTGGAGCAAGAAGAGTTAACATGAAATATCAGGCACCTGAAGAATGGGTTCACTTTTTCCCTCTGCAAGAAGGGACCAAGGTCAACCTGCCCCCTTGGTCAAGCTCAACTGGCTGGGGAGAGGAAGGCATGACAGTGCTGGTCAGCCTTATCAAGGCTACTCTTCCCATCAAGGCACCCAACAAATTATCTACTGATGCCCTCAACCACCACCTTAACTGGGTAAAATGGGATGCGGTCTCATACCCTCCCCGTGTTAACCATCGGGGAATGGAAATCCACAGATGGTCCAGGACTCTTCCTCTTTTAATAATAAAGCTGCCAGTGTCAGAGGGGAAAGTAGCTTACATCACATGGAATCTTTGAAGGCTAGAGCCAAAAGAACTCCTAAGACTTCCTGCAGTCCAATCTCCTAATCGTGCAAATGGGTAAACTGAGGCCAGGAGAAGGTCAGTGACTTTTTCAAGGTCACAGTTAGTCGAGTCAGGAAAAGAATGCCTGAGAGCCTTGCTGACTTACAACCAATGGAATATGGGTCCCAACTGCGATCTAATGTCAAGTTGTCAGGGAGGCACTGAGATAGGTTTCACAGGCCACAGCCTGAAATCGGACCTTTCTGCAAGAGCTAATTGTTAGGAAAGAGATTAGACCAAAATATACCAAACGGCCAGCTCTAGAGGTTACTGCCAGTCACTGCAATGGCTGAAACAGCTTGAACTTTGTGGAGTTCATTCCCAAAGAAACAAATACCAAGGCCTATTCTTGGGGAATTCTAACAAAATCCACAGAAAGAGTGGAAGAGGACTGACCAGAACATATCATAGAAGGAAAAGATCTAAAGATCCAAGCATCATCACTGGTCCAAAGCACTGAGAGTACAGCACTGTCAACCATCAACAAAACAGCCCTCTACCTCCCCTAGAGTTTTTCAAGCAACACTTAGGAGGGAAGGATGGACTTCTAGAATTGTTAAAAAAGCAAGAAGGCCAGGAATTCCCTGGTGGTCCAGTGGTTAGGACCCGGTGCTTTCACTGCCAGGGGCCCGAGTTTGATCCCTGGTTGGGGAGCTAAGATCCTGCAAGCCGCGAGGTGCGAACAACAACAACAAAAAAAAAGCAAGAAGGCCAATGGGATTTAAATCTCCTTGCAACCACAGAATACTTTCTTCACACAAAATCTTGATGGCAATCCAATATGTACCACAGATACAGGGCCCCCCCTGTGGAAGTGGGAGGCCTGGGCTACCCTAGTGCCCCGAAGTGCCTCCCTCCTTTGAAACCACTGCTCTGACCCAAGTACCTCATGGCACAGATGTGGAAACTGAGGGCTGGGGAAAGTAAGCACCGTGCCCAAGGTCAGAGAGTGAGCCAGTGGCAAAGGCAGGCCTAGAACCCGGTCTCTGATTCTGTGTCCTGTGAAAAGCTCCACAGTAAGATGTGCCCAAAACTGCTCCTGACAACAGCAGGGGGCAGGTTCCCCTGCGCTTGGGCTCCAATTCAGGTTATGACTTGGTAAGGAGTCTGTCAGATCCCAGAAGATCTGAAGGATTCTGAAGGATCAAGGGAGCGTTATAAACCCTCTGACCTCCCCCACCCCTCCCCCTGCTCCATTTTAGCAAAATCTCCGTGATTGTCAGGGAATCAAACCTCATTAAGAGAATCTTGCCAACAGGAAAGAGAGAGAAAAGGAAGGGGGGAGGCCCAGACAAAATCTGCGTGGGTTTCTGAGATTCTACTTCAGGTTGTTAAGCTTTCAGGACAACAACACCTGAACCATCCCAGAGGGAAGAGCTTTGAGAGCCTACAAAGCCTCCTTTCTCTTCTACTTGGGAAGCAGGCGCCTTTAGCTGCTCCCATTTCAGCTTGTACTGACATCATCAGCCTGGCAATGATGGCCAAAGGTGGTCCATGAGACCCCTTGTGGAACATTCCTGCCCCACGTCTAACTAGAAACTAGTTTCTAGCAACCAGAAGCTTAGAAACTAGGTTGAGTGGGGTGGGAGCTGGCACAGAACAGAAAGTTTCTGCAGAAAGAAAAAGGGAAACATGTACTTATATTTAGTTACTCTGTGTGTGCCAGGCAGTGTCAGCCCTTTGGAGAAGTTATTAAATTTAATCCAAATGGCGACCTGTGAAGCAGGTCCTGTTACCCTCATTTCAGAAGGGGAAACTGAGGCTCCAAGAGGGAAGAAGAGGCTCTGCATCTAACAAGTAAAAATCTTGAAGAGAGAAAAAGTCTGAACAAAAAGAGGAGAGCTTTGGCTCTCTGACCCAATTCACAGGACAAATGATGTCAGGGAAGCCGCCGGGCCATTCTTTCCGCTGAGCCGGGGGACCTTCAGTGCCTGCTCAGAGCACCCCCTGCTGTCAGCTGGAGCCACTGCAGCAAGACTGGCCACGAAACGGGAGCTGGGAGCTGGGAGCAGGAGTGGGGCCAGTTCTGTTCCCACACAAGCTGACAGGAAGAAAATCTCCAGCCAGGATTCTGCTGACCCCGGGCTCTTCAGGGTCCACCTGGAGCTCTGGGTCACATTTTGGGCCCTGCTCTTTACAGGAGACCCCCAGAGGAAGGGGTCCAGGACAAGGAGCCCTCTAGAAACCACGGGAGAAGCTGCGGAAGAAAGTGGGAGTTGGGGGGCAGGGGGGATGCTGAAATCTGAAGGGCCTTCCTGGAGGAGGATGCAGGGTGGAACTACAGGCGCCAGGGGGCAGAGCGAGGCCCACAGACAGGTGGCTCAGAAGGGCAGGTTATAATTCAATATGGAAACTTCCCAACAGATGACTGAAGAAGACAAAATGGACCGCTGTTAAGAACAGGGAGAGCCCCCTTGTGGAAGAGGCTGGACGGACAATTTTCAGGGATGCTGGTGAAGGGCGCATGTTGCCCTCCCAACCCCGCAACCCCCCGAGTAAGGGCACCTGTGCTTGGCTCTACGCGAATCTCTGTGCTCCAAGGCATCACTGCTTCCCTAACCTCGGGATGCTGTTGACTCCTGCCCAACTTCTCTCAAGAGTGCTCCTAGTTTTATTTTTATTTTTACATTTAGGAAAAATTCAGAGTAGAACTGTGATTTATGTTTTACCACTTATGTAGCTGACTCACGGCTCTCTTACAGTTCCAGGACATTTCTAGCAGCTACAGAATTTTTCTCTGGGAATAGAGAATGGTATATGCCCTCATACACCCCTATGCCAACAGAGGAGGGCTGGTTATCAGAGAGAAGGAACTTTCACCCAGATGATCAATCGGTCCCTTCCAATCCCGACGGCCTATGAAGTCCCAGCAAAGAGGGAGGATGCAGCCCCCTGCTCCTGGGCCTGGATTCCACCCGGCATCCACGCAGGGGCACAGGAAGTTCCGAGGACCCTCGGCCTACCGCCATCCTGGGCAGAGAAGCAATGCTCTCCTCACTTAGAATGCTTGCCTGACCGACATCTGTACGACCCCAAGGATGCTCCCTGGTGAAAGACGCCCACTTTTGCCTGCCTGTGGACCCTGACAGACCCAAACTCCAAGGGGAGTTTAGAGAACGGAAGCAGGGGGTGGAAGGGCTAATTAGTCACTGCTAGACCTTACTCAGGCTTCCGAACAGAGACAAGACCTCAGAGCAGAGGTATTTAGGTGCCATGATCCCTGATCCCAAGCTTAGCAGTCAGAACCTGCCTCCAGGTCACCTGCCTCAGCGGGACCTGAGAGGTCATTTCTACCTGCCCTTTTTAAGCCAAAGGCGACTCAGACCATTCTGTCTTCCTTGAATGGTTTCAGTCCTATCCTTCCTGGGAAACCATGGATGAGGGACGGGCTGGCCCACCATGGACCCCTGGGACGAGGGACGCTCACTTGTCACAGCACGGGGCCAACATGAGCTACCCACTGCTCCCACCTGCAGGGCAGAGTCTGGCCCACCCCCTCAGCCCAGAGAAAGGGTTTTCTTAAGATTAGTAGGGTGGTTCTGGGTGGGTGGGGAGGTGACGAGAGTAACCTCAGGAGACGCTGCGAGGCTTTTCTGAGTGAACACTTCCAAGCCTGTGGCCGTCCCAGGCTCAGGTGCCAAGTCCGGCTGAGAGGTGTCCTGGGTCCTCTGGGACTGCAGGGGAGGCCCAGGGCCGGAGGAGAGGGGAAGAGGGAGGAAGGGAAGGAGACAGAGAGCAGGAGAGAGACACACACACAGAGTCCGTAAATAGCCCAGCTTTGTAAATCCCGCATCCTTAGGTCAGGAAGGAGCCACGCCATGAGAGCCCATATTTGGATCAGGGATTCCAGTTACCATCAGCAGTGGCCCCAGGACTGTCCAGCACTTTCCAGTTTATAAAGTGCTGTTATATCCATTATTTCACTAGACCTTCCCCACAACACCGTGGAGTGGCAATTCTGGTCCCCTTTGAGATGGACTGACAAGGCAGTGAGGCTTCCGAGAGGTGATGTCACTCACCCAAGGACCCAGTCCAGTCCTGGGCTACAACTCCTCTCATCTCCCAAATCTTCAAGAGCCTCTAAATGCCAGTGGGACCTGTAAGCCAATTAAAAGGTCCATCGCTCCAAGGTGAGCTCCTGGACCAGACTTCTCTCCAGCAATGGACTACACTTCTTGCGGGGAGGCAGTAGGGGGATGGGAGGTGGAACAGACTCCACCTTTTAATAAGACGCATCTTCTGGCAGTTCCAGCTATCACCAGCAGGTGGGGCACCCCCATGCCAGGCTGCTCAGAGCATCTCAGCTCCCCGGAGTCCGGCCCTCCAGTGCCCAGCCTTCCTTTCTCTGCTGGAGTCTCACCCCTTTGGAAGCCTCTGCATCCACCTCACCGACTTCAGGACTGACTAGAGGCCACTCTGGTCAAGTGTCTCTCAGGGCAGGAGGAGGGGGGGTGTGTAACCGGATCACTAGACCAGCCCCATGGCCCCATCCAGGGTCTTCAGTGTCTTGATTGTGCCAGCGGTGACCACAGAAGCCCTCAGTGGGTGAAGAGAGTTGCCCTCCTTCCATGGCACCAGCCATAGAGGTCCCCGTAGCATCCCCGACGTTGTGAATCACCAGCCAAGGAGCTACCACAGCAGCCTCGCTAGACGAGGCCCTCTGTTACCCGGCCTGTCGAGGCCACGGGAGTGCTGATTCAATCAAAGGCCCACTTATTAGATCACAGCTGCATCACCAATTTTCAAAGCTCTAAAGGGCAGCACAGGCACAAGTGACTCTCTCCTGGTCTTCCCATGATTTGGTCTTGCTCCCAGGCAGCTGTGATATAGGAAATACAGTGGCCTGGGACATAAGAAAATCAGATTCTGGCCCCTCTTCTATCAGCTATGACACTGATCAAGCCCTTCCCTTTCCTGAGCTTCTGTGCCCATGTGTAAAATGATGACCTTGAACCAACTGGGTTCCGAGGGTCCTTCCCAACTTTAGAAAGGATTCTGATTTGAAATTAACCTTCTGTGTGAGAGTCCCAAGGCTCTCCAAATGAAACAATAAGTAACTCACATTGAGCATCTAGGTCCTCTGCTGGCCCCTCCATGCTTTATCTCACTGGACGCTCACAACGGTCCTGGGAACTAGGTACTTTTATTATCTCTCCGTAACGGAGGCTCAGAGGGGGTGAGTAAAAGCCCAGAGTCATCCAGCTAGCAGGCAGCAGGGCCAGAATTCAAACCCAGGCACTGTAAGTCTAGACCTCAGAAGGGTTTAAGACCAATAAGCAGCAGCACTGGAGAGAAAACACCTAATATAAATGGGGGTAAAGAGTGCCAAGATTTAGCAGTGCTAAAAATACCAGCTTGGGATTATAAATACAGGAATTCTCAAGATCCTATCTTTCTCTTTTTCAATGAAAAAACACCCCATGCTTTTCCACTCTGAAAGACAGGTCATGTGGGATCTTTTTCTGGAGCACCGGGAACAGCTCTGACTTTCCTAGAGGATCTGTTCCCTTCTGGTAGGCTCTGAGGATCTTCCTAGGAAGGAACACTCCCCCCATCTGTGTTTTCACAATAGGCACAAAAGGGTCCGGTTACTGGACAGAACTACCAGGATTCTTAAAATTTAGCGTGTATGAGAATCACGTGGGGCACTTGTTTAAAATACTGATTCCAGGGATCTACCTCCAAATACTCTGATTCAGTAGGTCCGAGTTGGAGCCCCAGAATCTGCATTTCTAACCAGTACCCCTTCCCCATTACACTCTGGCTGATGGAAGGGAAATACACCACACTACAGTGAGTCTTTTGAGTTTTTCAAGGTGGTCCCTGGGGCCCAGGATTCCAAGAGTGAGTGAATTTGTCTTCCTCAGCTGAACCTGCTGCCCTATCTCCATCACCACCTTATGCAGCAACGGGGCGTGGAGGGGGAGGGTAAGTCAGTACATAGCAACCTTCCCCACCGTCTTTACCCAAGGCTCCAGTTGAGGGGTTTGGGTGAGACCTACCTCGTTGACCTTCTCAGGGGTGCCCTTGGGGGAGGGGGAGGCGGGAGAGGAGGGCAGCCTGCGTTCCCGCTCCCAGTCTCGATCCCGGTGGATCAGTTTGCTGTTGGGTTCCTTCAAGGTCCTCTTGAGCTCATTGATGCTGGCCTGGTGCTTCAGCAAGACATCCTCTGGCTTGTCTAAGAACTAGGGTGCACAGAGAGGACGGTCAGGTATCAGAGGAACAGCTCCAAGAAGAGGATGCAACGCTTGGTGAAAATGGTAATGGTCCCCATCACCGCCCTATATCAGCAAGGTGATTCCCATCCATGGCCCTGTCTCACCCTCACAGCGTCCCATAAGCCAAGGAGGGCAGGGATGATTAGCCCCAACAGGTACACAAACCCCTCGAGATTAAAGAGAAGAGCAAAAAGCACTTAAGGTTAAGAAGAGGAGACTTCTGGCCAAGTACCATCTTTTCTTCTCCCCTGCCTGGCTCCTGGCCTTGGAACACCTAAGTCAACCCAAATCCCACAAGTCTGGGTAAGTTCCCTTTAGTTTCACAAGGCGCAGAGGTGACTTCCCTCTGGTTACAACCAAAGCACAGTGAGAAATCACCAATCCTGTTTGCTGGGCTGCTCTGGCCCACTCCTTGGCCTCCTGGATCCTGGTCCCTACCTCTGGCCACGATTTGGACCACTGTGCTTAGCAGGATCCTCAGTCTAGGCCCCTCCTAGCCCAACGTGTGCCACTGCTCAGGCGCCGTAGGGCTCTTCTAAATCCAAGGACGTCCAGAGAAATGTGCCCTGCTTCCATACCAGGGGCCAGGAAGAGATGATGTTGAGCATTCTCTGCTGTGAGCCACTACCTCTCCCAACCACCCAGGATCTTCCAGATTCCTTGTGGGTACCAACTCCTCAAGGGCAGACAGGGTGAGATACAGCCAGACAGAGAAACTAGGGCTCTGTGGGGTGTTCAGGAAGATTAGAATTAGAGACCAGGAAGAAGGGAGATAAGTCCCAAGGCTGGGCACCAGAACCGAGCCAGGTACAGCTGGAGTCATAGGAGTGTCCCTTTTAAATTGCCAAGTCGGAGCTCTGGGCGGTACAGAGGTACCCTTGCCCTTAGGTCAAGTGAGGACCAGCCTTTGCACAGGAGCCAGCAGTAGTCTGCCTACTTCTAGAGGCAGGGCAGGTGTGCTGGCAGCCCAAGGACCCTTATCTGCAAAGCTGTTTGAGGACTCAGGACAAGAAACAGAGAACCTCAGCTTATTATAAAGTCAGATCAGTGATTCTGGAACAACTACTTGGAAGGCAAGCTTGCCCTTGGACAAGGCTAGAGTTCCCCTGGGCTTATCTCTAGCATCCAAGGATCCACTATGATTGACTCCTAAGTTAACTAAGGAAGGAAACCAATGCAACTGAGGCTCTGCTCTCCCTCTAGACATCTGTCTGTACCTCCTGCATCCCTTCCTGAGCAGAGCTGTCTCAGGACAACGTCTGTCTGAGAAATCAAACCTGATAGAGGGTGCACAGGTGGGTGGGTTTGGGCTGCCATGGACCTAAGACGTGGCTGGTGACCTTCCATCTTGAACCTGCCGCACTGGTCCTGTGAGCATGTGGTGTTCCCCAAGGCTGAAGGGAGCAGTGGATCCTTGAAGGATAAGCGCCTGGGGGAAACCTAGTCCAAATGCCTTGCTGTGCAGATGGGGGACTGGGGCCTAAGGGGACTTTACCAAGACCCTCAAAGAGTCAGTGGCAGAACTGGGGCTGAAACCCCAAATCCAGGCCTTTCTGACGCCCCAGCCTCTGGCCTTTCCCTCAGCAGCCCAAGAACAGACCCACTTCTCCTGCAGTTAAGTATCAAAGGAAGAGTTGGACACTATGTGAAAGGGAAAGAGAAGTGGTTAACACGGGATGAGGGTGTTGAGAGAAGCAGCAAATGGGAGGAGGAGGAGGAGGAGGAGGCTTTCCTGGCAGAGTTGGAGCAGCAGGGGCCCCGCCCGTGGGAGGTGCACCTGGGGCTGAGAAGGCAGATGTGCTCTGAGGCCCTTCCCTCCTCACACCCCCCACTCCCACATCTGGTTGCCCATAATACAAAAAGAAGCTTGGTGGGGGGGGACACAGGGGACACAGATGTGGATGGGAGGTGCACCTGGGGCTGAGAAGGCAGATGTGCTCTGAGGCCCTTCCCTCCTCACACCCCCCACTCCCACATCTGGTTGCCCATAGATACAAAAAGAAGCTTGGTGGGGGGGGACACAGATGTGGAGACATGACAAGACAGTGGTATAGGGAGGAGAAGAGTCAAAGGAAGTCTGGGGCGGGAGTCGGTGGGGGGGATGGGGGTGGAGATGAGCTCAGTGAAAGCACAGAATGGCCTGGAAGAACGGGGGGCCACAGTGGGGGATGGTCAGTGGGTGGGAAGCAAGCAGGGCATGGTCTGGAGAGGCGGAGCATGAAGCTGGGAAAGGGAGGGAGAGGTGGGGAGGGAGGGAAACATGGGTGGTTGGGGGGAGCTGGAGTCTCTCGATGAGCTTAAGATGGGGAGCGGGTGATGGAGGGTGGGGTTGGGTGAGGGAGGAGGATGGCCGAGAGCGGAGGAGAAGCCGAAGTTGAGGTGGTGCTGGGATGTGAGCCTGGGATGGACGGTGGGGTGATGACAGATGAGCTGGGGGGTGAATGGCTGGGTGGGTGGGGACAGGCCCCATGCAGTACCTCCTGCTTGTGTCTCGGCGTGGTTTCCTGCTCCGGCTAGCGGGACGTGGGAGGAGGAAAAGGAACCAGCAGGGTCAGTAGAGCAAATGGATTAGAGATACCGCGACTGGCCTGGTCCAGCGGGTAGCCCAGAGCACTCTGGGAAGCTGGGTGGGCCACCAGCAGGGCAGTGAGGTCGTCAGAAGGTAACAGGGAGTGAAGCAGGGAGCCCAGGAAGGCGAAGAAGGGGGCGGGAGGCCTGGAGGCAAAGCGGCCCATCACACTCGGCAGATGGGACGTGGGGTTCTGGAGAGTCATGCTTTTTGCTGCCAGTGTGTGTTCAGGGGCTTGTGCTCCCAAGGTGGGGGGTGCATGATGGAAACCCACCACACCCGTGTGTGCACGTGCCCGTGTGCGTGTGCACGTTGTCTGCACGTCTGGGTGCATAACCCTATGGGCGAGGGGGTACACGTCTGTGAGTGAACACCTGCGAGTCCGAGGCCACGCGGGCCTGCGTGAGCGTGCGCACACGTCGGTGGGAAATGGGGGCGGGTGGCAGGAACTTGAACCTCACCCTTGTGGCCTGCAGGGACACCCTATCATGGGTGAAAGGGGGCTGTGCAGATCCAGATCACAGGCAAAAGGGCAAATTAGGAGTGAGCAAGAGGAGGCCAGAGTCCACCAGGGAACAGGGTGCCCCTCCAGGAAAGCAGGGCAAAAGGAGCGGAAGGGTACAGGTGGGCAGCATGCCCCACCCCCACCTGGGGATTCCAGGTATTGAGCACGGCCCAAGAGCAAGGCCCTGTCCATGGTGCGCCGCACAGCACGGGTGCCTGGCCACCGCTGGGGGCACCTGCAGGTCAAGGCTGAGCCTAGACCCAGGATCAGCCTCCTGACCCCCAGGTCAGAGGGTACGAGAAAGCCGGGCTCGTACCTTTAACTCCTTGATCTTGGTGGGGGTCCTGACCTCTCCCTCCTCAGCCTCTGACCGCCGCCCCCCAGACTCGCCATCCTCCTCCCGCTTGTCACTGTCAGGTCCTGCGTCGTGGTTCTCACTGACCGAGGCTGGGCGAGAGAACTCTGCTGAAGTGGGCAGAGACGGCCGGGCGGCCACGTGAGTCACCTCCCAGGTACAGGGACCAGAAGCCAACCCACCGCCCGCCCAACCACGCCTGGCGTAGAGCAGATACCTCCACAGCCTCAACACGCTGGGGATAAGGAGCCAGTGCCCAGAGGAGTGGAGTGGCCTTCCCCAGGTCACTCAGGTGGCGAGAGACAGAGCTACCTCCAGCGCCAGGCCCTCCCCTGATTTCTACAGCACTCGAGCCTGGGTTCAAATCTCAAATCCATCTCTTCTTGGCTGTGTGATCTTGGGTAAGTTTATACAACCTCTCTGGGCCTCAGTTTCCTCATCTACAAACAGTACCTAATTCAGACAACTGGGAGGAGGAACAGAGAAGCTAATGTGTCTCAGAGAAGCAGTGGCTGGCTCAGAGTGAGCCAATTCGATCAGTGTTGGCTCACAAATGTTACTGTTTTTGTTGTGGTGGTCGTAGCAGATATTCACTTGACTGTTATTTAACAATACACAGATACTGTGAGATTAGCTTTTATCAGTGAAAGTTAAAGTCCTGAGGTTTGCACATGATTTACCTTCCTTATAAATTAGGGAGAAATCAAGGGGATCCCTGCAATAACATCTTTCTCACTCACTGGCATTCCAAAGTCCTTTTCTGAACAGGAAAGAAAGGGATGGAATTACAGACTTTACATCAGACACTGGGCAAAACCCAGACTATGCCCAGGGCTTGTGTCTCAGTGGAAAAAATGGCTGGAAAATACTGGATTAAAATCATCAGAGCACAGATTATCCTCAGGATTGGCATAGATTTTTTTTTAAAGAATAATTATCCTTTTTATTCATATATATCACTTGACAAACTGCCCATTTACGCACATTATTTCATTAGATCCACATAATACTCTGTGTTGATGGCTAGGATGGGAATTACTATCCCCATTTTACAGAGGATAAATTGAGACCTCGAAAGGAGAAAGGTCCCACTGGTAACCTTTCAGTGAATAAGGACAAGGACCCAGGCCTCCTGGCTTGGAGTCCGGGCTTCCTAGATACTGAACTTCACCAGTTCTGGGCCAATCTTTGCTGCCCTGAACAATCTGGGTTTCATTCAGCCCCCAGCATGGTAATGGGAGCTGCAGGGGAGGACAGAAGGACAGCACAGCCCTCCTTTCCCTTTGCTTAAATCTCAGCTCTCAGCACTGTACCTTCTCAAGGAGAATAGGGAGCTTCCTGAGCCCCAAATGGATCCTTGCAAAACTGCATGTCCTCCGAACACGGCCAGGGAGTCCTGGGGCAGGACTCACCTCCATACTACTGGAAACGTAGCAGACTCTCCTGATCACCTGGCAAACTCCTAAGCATCCTTCAAGACTCTAGCCCAGTTGTCACCCTCTCTCCACAGGGCTGCTCTGTATTCTGTACACACTTCTCCCACCAGCTGAATCACGTTGAACGCTGACAAACCTACTATTCTGTGAGCTCCTCAAAGGAAAGGGCCATACTTATACTAAAAACCGTACCCAGGACCTAACACAAGGCCTGGCACACATCGAACACGAAGAAAATATTTGTTGCCTTGCCTGGAGGTCAGCCCCAATATGTTCTGGGAGCATCTGCTGGTCCCCCACCAAAGCCCCATCTCCTACCTTCAAGCTGCCCCCTACAAACCTAAAAGCAATAATAATTTATTAGTGGTCCTACAATTTATTAAGGTCCTACTATGTGCCATGAACTGTTTTGGGTGCAGTAGAGGTATTACTTGTTTAGTTCTCCCTACAACACAATGAAGCAGGTATTATTCGTTTTGCAAAAGAAGAAATAGGCCCAGGGGAGTTAAGCTTCTCAAGGCCTCCCATCCTATCATTCAAATATTTATGGACCACCTCCTGCATCCATGGAGCAACTGGTGAGTGTCAAGGCTGAGACCTAACTCTGTCTAACTCCCAGTGCCCCATGTGGCTTCTGACCCTCTCCTATAAACTCGTGAGCATATCCTGGGAGAGTTCTGGGCCCTAAAGTGTGCTGATTTAGTAGGATTAGGTAAAGGCCTGGGACTTCTCATGTTTACAAGCTCACAGCTGGTTCTGATGTCACATTTTGAGAAGCCCTGGTCTGCTTGATACAGGACAATGTACGGCCAATTCTCATTAATAGGGCACCTATCAACTCAAGAGAAATGGGGGCAGTGGAGACTGCCATGCAGTTAGATGTCAATCAGCCCGGAGCCCAGTGGAACCAAAAAAATGATTGGGAACAACTCCTTCGCCTCCAGTAAGGCATCACCAGCTCCACACTGCAGTTACAATATATCATTCCAGAATGGTGACAAGCTGTGAACCGCTAAGCTTCTTGGGAAGGGGGCCCAGAAAACTATATGGCTGAACCTGGGACCCCAAAAGGCCGCAACTCAGGGAAGCTGTGAGAAGCCCAGAGTGTCAGTGTCACATTCCAGCAGAAGTGGTACTGTAGGCTAGACTAACCCACTGACAGTCACCAGACGCAGCAGTGCTCTGGGGCCACCATGCCTGGTGCAAATCAACTGTGACGTGTTCACCGCCTCCACGGCTCATTCTACAGGACGCGGCATGCTCCCACCCCCCTCTACACACCACTCTCCCCGCCACCTCCAGCGTGGGGCATACCTCCGTCAAGGCTGCGGGACATGGTGTACCGTTTGCTGGAGGAACGCTCAAAGAAGGGCGCGGGCCGGTCGATGAGGGCGCTAGCCTGGCGGGTCTGTGCCTGGGTCCTCCCACTATACCGAAATTTGGAGCCCATCACCAGGAAGCCCTTGGGTGGGGGCTCAGGGGACACCAGCCTGCAGGGGAGGGATGGAGGCAAGGAGAGAGGATCAGACGCGCAACGCCAGGCCCAAGGCTGGACCACAGCTGGCCTTCCGTCCCGCTGTCCCACCTCCTACGACAACTCTAAGTGGTCCAGAAGGTGAGAGACTTGGGGACAGAGGAGGAGGAGGGCTTTCTTAGAGTCCCTACTAGCTCCTCCTACTGACAAAACACAGCCGTCACCCACATCCACTCACAGCCTCTGCCTCAGCCCCTGTTACCACACCCCAGGGGCAGGCTCACCGGAAGAACGTATGGTGCTCAATGCAGACCTTCCACAGTCTCTTGGCCGACCGGTGATTTGGGAGCTTAAAGCCAATCGTGCTCTCAAACTGCTCATACTGCAAAACCAGGGAGGGTGGGTCAGAAGCAAGGCCTGGGCCCACTCTCACCACCAGTCCATCCTTTCTGAACCTCTTTCTCAGGACTGTATGACTCTGGCCCGTTCGTTCATTTATTCATTCATTTAATCAATCAGCTGGATTAAGCCCTTACTCTGTGACAGGTCCAGAGCTAAGCAACAGAGACACCAGGGTGACCAAGACAGAAGATTCTTGGTGGGGGTCGGGGGTGATGATAAATGGGTAAACAAGCTCATCTCAGATACTGATAAGGGCACAAAGGAATGGATGGAGACGTGTGATGTGACAGGGAATGCCTGCGCGCAGGCGCGGGGGCGGGGGGCGGGGGCGG
>NC_041227.1:21580163-21639892 GCF_002837175.3 Physeter macrocephalus
GTGGAGAGGTGGGATGCGAGAGGGAACGCCGGCGGGGAGGCGGGGGGGGGGGGGGGGGGGGCGGGGGCGGGTGCTACTTTAGAAAGGGTGATCAGGGAACGCCCTCTACACAGGGGATCTCTGGGCAGAGAACTGGAGGATGCGAAAGGAACCAAAGCTATGTGAGAAGGCAGGGCAGAGGATTTCAGGTGGAGGGAACATCAAATGCAAAGGGCTCGGGCAGGAAAGAGTTTGCTAATTCAAGGATCTCGGAGAAGGGTGAAGGGGCTGGAGCGCCCGTGGGCGTGGGGCAGAGGGGCAGAGGCACGTGGGAGAGGCAGGTGGCCAGACAGAGTTAGGACTTGAGTCCAAGAGCTAAGGAGAGCTCTCAGAAGGTTCAAGTGAGGAGTGGGAGTGGGGTGGGTTTGACATGAACTGATGCAAGGGACTTTTAAGCTCTCTCCAGCAGCTATGAGGAAAATGGCCTGGAGTGGCAGTAGAGGCCGGGAGACCAGGGAGAAGGACAGTGCAGGGACGGAGGGGAGAGACGGTGGCTGGTGCAGTGGACAGAGGGACAGGAGCAGACGGGCTCGCATTTATTCTAGAGGTAGAACCAAGTGGACTTCGTGATGGGCGGGATGTGGAGGTTGGGCATATTCATGTTTGCATGTGTGTGTAGTCGTGTGTCTGTGTGTATCTTCGTATGAGTACCACATGTAAGCAAATCAGGGACATGGACATACATTCCCTGAGCTGTATAACCTGAATATATGTGGTTATCTTTATGCGTATACTCCCGGGTGTGTGTGTGTGTGTGTGTGTGTGTGTGTGTGTGTGTGTGTGTGTGTGTGTGTGTGTGTGTAGGCATTAAAAAACTTCCCTGAGCTGTATAACCTGAATATATGTGGTTATCTTTATGCGTATACTCCCGGGTGTGTGTGTGTGTGTGTGTGTGTGTGTGTGTGTGTGTGTGTGTGTGTGTGTGTGTGTGTGTGTGTGTGTGTGTGTAGGCACATACCTAAAGTGCAAAGTCTATGTAGAGAGCCCCAGCAAAAGAGGACTGTCTCCCTACCCGGGGTCCCCTCCATTTTAGTTGATCCCGGTGAAGAAGGGATTCCCAAAGCAGGCTCACCTCCCCAGGCCGGATCTTGATGTAGAAGTTACTCCTCTTGTAGGAGATCTTGAGAATCTTGGGCCAGGCGAAGCGGTTGATCCTCAGCCGGTCCCGGTAGATGAGCAGGCCATTGGCACAGACTCCTAACATGATGTCGATGCCCTCAGAGTCCTGTGTGAGAAGGGACCGTGGAATGACCCCGAAACCCCATGCTGAGCTCTGCTTGTAATGAGCCCTCAGGAGCAGGGTTTGAGCATCCATGCTGGAGCCCCACTGACTAATCCCTCACAGAGCCATTTGTTCATTCATTTTGTCCTTTATTCACCCACTCACTTGTTCAGTCATTTCCTCTATCCATCATTCATTCACCCAGCAAACAGTTAGGGGTACCTATGCATACTAGGTCATATGCTATATGCTCAGGATACAGAAATAAGTTAAGGCCTATGTCTTTCCCTCATGAAGCTCCCAATCTAGCGGTGGCACAGACAGATTCATAAATAAATGTAATACAAGGAGAAAATAATAAGGGTCATGGGGAAATAAAGGGTTATGGAACGTCAAGTTATGAGAAATGGGAAGAGAAAAGGCTTCAGGTTGGAGGTAACACAGAGTCTGGCACACCAAGCCCTCCAGAAGGCCCTGGTAGTTCCTCAGAAGCACCCCCCAGAACCTAGGGGAACCCTGGCACCCAGCAATACCTTGGCATGGTGCAGGTCTACTCCGTACATAGAAAGCTTCTTGGCGTTCTCTAGGAAGTGGATTTCTGCTTCTCCTGGGGTCATGCCCCTAAGGGAAAGAAAGTGATCTCTGGTGACCCGTGGAAGGACCAAGGCCTGAGTCCTGCCAGCCGAAGGTGACCGCGATCAGAACCTATGATGCCAGGAGGGCAAGCATTCTGGAGCAGGCGTGTGGCTGGGCCTCCCCGGTCCTTCACCTCCGCTCTCAGTGCCGGATAGTGCACCCCAGCCCCGCCCTCAGTCCACTGAACTCTCATCTCCTGCCGAAGCTCAGGTCCAGTCTTATTTTCTCCAGGAAGCGTTCGAGGCCTCAGCCGGGAGTCCGGATTTTTACCTCATTCTGCCACTGGATTAAATGGGAGCCGTAAATTCTGTTTCTTCACGACAGTGAAACCACTGTGGATGACATTGCTTATCATTATCACCCAGGGGCTCCTAAATTATTACCCACAAAGCTATTTTTCGCAGAATTTTGTATCAGAAACCACTTAATCGCCCTTGAGGAAAGGAATGAATCCTCATAACAGGACTATAAGGTAGATACCATTATTCCCACTTTATAGATGAGGAAACTATGGCACAGAGAGGTTGAATAACTTGCCTAAGGGCACACAGCTATCAAGCAGCAAAGTCAGGATTTGAATCCAGACAATGTGGCTCCATGGTTCATGCTCCCAGCCACTTCGCTTACATCTGTCTCATAGCCTCAGTTTCCTGTGCTCTGTCTACCTCGGGGAGCTTTTGTGCAGGATACCTGGACACTGGAAGTCAATCTGCTTTAAGTCAAAAGAGCTATAACAGCTGAAGGGATGGCCGTTAGGATTTCTACAGCCCATATTGATCTGAACTTCCCTCTCTGAATTATTAGGACTCTTGAGAACCCCTAACACACCTTGCTGCCTACAACAGGGATGACAAAGAGCCCAGGCAGACACTGCTAACTGGCTGCACGGTTTCAGTATCCTGCTCAACACAATACAACAGCAGCTGTTACTAGCCAATCAGAGTTGGTGTGCAAGTCTCTGAGAGACACATTTGCCACCCAGACCTCGTGTCCCATCACACCCTAGCAGGCTTTCTTCCCCACGTACATGATCCCTCCACCTCTGGACCTGGGCCTCTCTCCAGATGGCCTCTCTCCGCAGGACGCAACCCTCCTCATTCCCTCCATCCTCATTAGCAATGAGATAATATCACCATACCCCCTGCCATATGCATAGCACTTTACAGTTTACAATGCACTTCCACGTCATTTATCACATTGGGTTTCCCTGACAAGCCTGGACTTAGAGTGCAAAGTACTTCCAGCTTAAAAGGATCATTTAGTTCCAAGGGTCCCCCCCAGGGAGCGGGTATCACCCTCATGGCAGGGATTTGGAAATAGGGGATGCATTTTGGTTGTTGCAATGACTGAGGGGGTGTTATGGGCATTTAATGCCTGGGGCCCAGGGATGCCAAACATCCTGCACAGTGAATTCTCCTGCCCTGAATACCAGTAGTTGAGAAACACTGATAATCTAAAGTCCTTACAAATACAGGTAAAAAATGGGGCTGATGGGATAAATACCCAGCCCATAATCACACAACTAGTTAACTACCTTCTAACTCCTGGCACAAGCTGCTTTCCACTGCACAATCAACTACTCAACCCCTCAAATCACAGAGCAACAATAATAGCCACCATGCGGTGTGTCTCTAGTATGCAGGACCCTACAGCATAGGTTTTATTAGTGCCCCCATTAAACAAATGAGGAAACTAAAGCACAGGGAAGTGAAATGACCAGCCCAAGACCCCCTGGTTAGAAAGAGACAGAGCCAAAAGGTGAACCAGACGGTCTGGCTTTAGAATGTAAACTTTTGAACACTATGCCCGGAGACATCAGGACACTTACCCAGGGACACAATCATTATTAGCATCTCCAATTGGCAGTTAAAGAGACCGATTCTCAGAGGCCAAGGACAGGGAATTACCACACCAGTACAAGAGCTTAAGAACCTGAAGTCCCAAGCAATCATTTAAGGTCACATAGCAAGTTATCATCATTCCCATCTGATGAGACGATGTGCTCTCAGACACACCTCACATTAGTGGCAGAGCCAGGTGGGGTACTTACAGCATACGATCCGGTGGCCTAGCCAGGAAGGTTCTGGCCAACAGGGCAAGGAGCAAGGGGAGGCCTGGGCGGAGGCCCTCTCACCTGTATGTCTTGTGCAACTCCATGATCCTTTCTTCCAGCTCCCGGGTCTGGTTAGGGGCGAAGCGGAGCTCGCTGACATAGTTGCCCACATGTTCCTCGGCATCATAGTCGCCCAGCTCAGCCTGCACGGCATAGGAGCCCAGCAGGGCATGCGTGACGAAGGAGCAGGGCAGGCGGCCCGTGATGATGTCCGCCCGCAGCTGCAGGCACAGGTAGTATCTGGACATAGGGGAGAGCTGGCATGGGCATAGGGGCCACTCCCTCCCTAGATTCCCCCAAGCACAGTTGCCCACCGATCCATCAGCACCAACTAATCAACACTCAGCGCAGCAGAAGAGGAATGTTCCCAGACACTGGCATGTCGTGTGTTAATACTTTGGGTGTATCCTAGAAGATGGTTATGTAACATTTCGTGCAACGTTAAGCATTTTTGTTCATTTCTAAGTTTGAGGGATTTTTCCTACTATAGGAACATTTTCAATTTCTAACTCATTTTCAAGCTAAATTAGGACTGCTTTGCTGGTTTAACCATGTTTTTTTAATGTGATTTTTGGTTTAACCATTTTTTTTTTAATGTGATTTTATTTTTATTTTTTATTTTTTTTGGAGTACGCGGGCCTCTCACTGTTGTGGCCTCTCCCGTTCCGGAGCACAGGCTCCGGGCACGCAGGCTCAGCGGCCATGGCTCACGGGCCCAGCCGCTCCGCGGCATGTGGGATCTTCCCGGCCCAGGACATGAACCCGCGTCCCCTGCATCGGCAGGCGGACTCTCAACCACTGCGCCAAAAGGGAAGCCCTGTATTTTTAATTATACTATTAATATACTCTTATTGTGGGAAAAATGTAAACTTTAGAGATAATTCTAAATTTCCTCTTGATGTCCATTCTCAGTCCTAACTCCCTCCCCCAAGGTCACTCCTGTTATCCCTGTGGTGTTTAGACCTTTTTCCTCCATGGACATATAGAAATGCATGTGGTTTTCACATGATCATCTCCATGGATGTAGAAAAAGCATTTGATAAAATTCAACATCGATTCATGATAAAAACTCTTATGAAAGTGCGTATAGAGGGAACACATCTCAACATAATAAAAGCTACTTATGACAAACCCATAGCCAATATAATACTCAACAGTGAAAGCTGAAAGCCTTCTCACTAAAATCTGGAACAAGACAAGGATACCCACTCTCACCACTTCTATTCAACATAGTATTTCAAGTCCTTGCTACAGCAATCAGTCAGGAAAAATAAATAAAAGGTATCCAAATTGGTAGGGAAGAGGTAAAATTGTCATTATACGCAGATGACAAAAATTGGTAGGGAAGAGGTAAAATTGTCATTTTACGCAGACGACATGATACTATATATAGAAAGCCCTAAAGACGCCACACAAAAACTGCTAGAACTGACAAATGAATTCAGCAAGACAGCAGGATACAAGATTAACATACAGAAATTGGTTGCATTTCTTTACACTTAACAATGAAATATCAGAAAGGAAATGTAAAAAAAAAAAATCCCTTTTATTTTTTTTTAATCTATGGTTTTTATTTTTAATTTCTGAATGCATCTAAGTGCTTCAAAATTATTAAAACTGAAACATTATACAGCAAGAAAAAAAAAGACTTCTTGCCACCATGGAACAAGTTACCAATCCTCTACATGCAGAAGCTCCATTATTGCTGAAAAAAATCCCTTTTAAAATAACATCAAAAATAAAATAAAATACTTAGGAATAAACCTGACCAAGGAGGTAAAAGACTTATATGCTGAGAACTATAAAACATTAATACAGGAAATTGAAGATGATTCAAAGAAATGGAAAGATATCCCATGCTCTTGGATCGGAAGAATTAACATTGTTAAAATGGCAATACAACCCAAAACAATCTACAGATTTAATGCAACGCCTATCAAATTACCCATGACATTTTTCACAGAACTAGAATAAATAATCCTAAAATTTATATGGAACCATAAAAGACCCAGAATTGCCAAAGTAATACTGAGGAAAAAGAACAAAGCAGGAGGGACTTCCCTGGTGGCGCAGTGGTTAAGAATCCACCTGCCAATGCAGGGGACACGGGTTCGAGCCCTGGTCTGGGGAGATCCCACCTGCCGTGGAGCAACTAAGCCCATGCGCCACAACTACTGAGCCTACACTCTACAGCCCATGAGCCACAACTACTGAAGCCCACCCGTGCTCCGCAACAAGAGAAGCCACTACAATGAGAAGCCCGCACGGCATGATTAAGACTCAATGCAGCCAAAAATAAATAAATAAATAATTTTTTAAAAAACGAACAAACCAGGAGGCATAACCCTCCCAGATTTCAGACAATACTACAAAGCTACAGTAATCAAAACAGCATGAGAGTGGCACAAAAACAGACATATGGATCAACGGAACAGAATAGAGAGCCCAGAAATACACCCACACACCTATGGTCAATTACTCTTCGCCAAAGGAGGCAAGAACATGCAACGGGGAAAAGAGAGTCTCTTCAGCAAGTGGTGTTGGGAAAGTTGGACAGCTGCATGTAAACCAATGAAGTTAGAACACACCCTCACACCACACACAAAAATAAACTCAAAATGGCTTAAAGACTTAAATATAAGACAGGACCCCATAAAATTCCTAGAAGAGAACATAGGCAAAACATTCTGACATAAATCGTACCAACATTTTCTTAGGTCAGTCTCCCAAGGCAATAGAAATAAAATCAAAAGTAAACAAATGGAACCTAAACAAACTTACAAGCTTTTGCACAGCAAAGGAAATCATAAACAAAACAAAAAGACAACCTACGGACTGGGAGAAAATATTTGCAAATGATGTAACCAACAGGGCTTAATTTCCAAAATACACAAACAGCTCATACAACTCAATAACAAAAAAAAACAAAACAACCCAATCAAAAAATGGGCAGAAGACCTAAACAGACATTTCTCCAAAATGACATATAGATGGCAAATAGGCACATGAAAAGATGCTCATAATCGGTAAATATTAGAGAAATGCAAATCAATATTACAATGAGGTACCACCTCACACTGGTCAGAATGGTCATCATTTAAAAGTCTGCAAATAACAAATGCTGGAGAGGGTGTGGGGAAAAAGGGAACCCTCCTACACTGTTGGTGGGAATGTAAATTGGTCCAGCCACTATGGAAAACAGTACGGAAGTTCCTCAAAAAACTAAAAATACAGTTGCCATATGATCCAGCAATCCCACTCCTGGGCATATATCCAGAAAAAAACTGTAATTAGAAAAGATACATGCACCCCTATGTTCACAGCAGCACTATTTCCATTAACCAAGACATGGAAGCAATCTAAATGTCCATTGACAGATGAGTGGATAAAGAAGATGTGGTACATATATACAATGGAATATTACTCAGCCATAAAAAGAATGAACTATTGCCATTTACAGCAACATGGATGCAACTAGAGATTATCATACTAAGTGAAGTAAGTCAGAAACAGAAAGACAAATACAACTTGATATCACTTACATGTGGAATCTAAAATATGACAGAAATGAACTTATCTATGAAACAGAAACAGACTCACAGACAATGAGATATCATCTCACACCGGTCAGAATGGCCATCATCAAAAAATCTAGAAACAATAAATACTGGAGAGGGTGTGGAGAAAAAGGAACACTCTTGCACTGTTGGTGGGAATGTAAACTGATACAGCCACTATGGAGAACAGTATGGAGGTTCCCTTAAAAAACTGCAAATAGAACTACCATATGACCCAGGAATCCCAGATGTGGCACATATATACAATGAAATATTACTCAGCCATAGAAAGAATGAAATATTGCCATTTACAGCAACATGGATGCAACTAGAGATTATCATACTAAGTGAAGTAAGTCAGAAGCAGAAAGACAAATACCACATGATATCACTTACATGTGGAATCTAAAATATGACACAAATGAACTTATCTATGAAACGGAAACAGACTCACAGACATAGAAAACAGACTTGTGGTTGCCAAAGGGGAGAGGGGGTGGGGGAGGGATGGAATGGGAGTTTGGGATCAGCAGATGCAAACTATTATATAGAGAATGGATACACAACAAGGTCCTACTGTATAGCACAGGGAACGATACTCAATATCCTATAATAAACCATAATGGAAAAGAATATGAAAAAGAATACGTATATATGTATATACAACTGAATCATCTTCTGTACAGCAGAAATTAACACAACATTGTAAATCAACTATACTTCAATAAAATAAATTTTTTTAAATGCATGTGGTTTTGGTTCATGGGTGTTTTTACCATGTAAATGCTATCAAACGCTATATCTGACTACACAGCTTGCTTTTTCACTCCCAACTATGTGCCTTAGAGCCCTTCCCATGTCAGCACACATGACCTGACTTTATTCATTTTAACTTCTGCACCATATTCCACTGTCTGGACAAACCCGTTTGCCAATGTTTTCTCAAAACTTTTTTATTTGGCTCCAGCTCTAAATGAATTGTCCAAATTGGTTTAAAAGAAACATTTCCAACCACTAGGCCATGTTTTTTTTATAACTTTCATGCACACTTGGATGATTTTACAATTTTTAGAACCATTTCAAAGCACTTTTTATTGCTTTTTAAGTTACTGTGTATTTTTTTTTAATATTCCAGTTCATGCTCAGCCTACAATACCTCCTTGCCCACTTTGCTATGTTTCACCATTTTTTTTCCAATTACTTGTTTCTTTTCCTTTTAAGTGGCTTTTACTAGTATAGTTTACTGCTCCACGACATTATTTTGCAGTCAGAACTGAAGCTCTGGCCAAAAGTACAATACATGCGGCCTCACTGTGTGCTCAGAGCCACGGCAGAGGCTCAGAATCAGCAGCAGCTCAAACATTACAGGCATCGAGTGTCGGCTCATAAGCATATCATTCAAAAGTCTCCAAATTCAGAAATCATTACCAAACACACTGATCAGTCTTTCATTTCAGTCACTTGGTCATTCTGACCAGTTTATTTGGGTTCTAAATATTTTTGACTAAATCAGCTGCTACTACCACCCCATCCTCTGAGGCCAGCCACACCGGGCAGGGCTAACTTCCTTGCTGGTGTCCCTAGAGGCCCAATGTCCAGGGACCAGCACAAAGAGGAGAGGCACCAGTGGGCAAGACCAGGGGATGGGAGCTGTATTGGTCTAAAGCTCTCAGCCCTTTCAGGAATGAAGTATAGACCCTGCTGCTGCCACCTTGGCCCCAAGCTGACCCCAGGGATTAGAGCAGGGCTAAAGAGGCCAAGGCCTCAGGTCTGATCTATTCCAGGGATATCTGTTTTATCTCCCAAGGCCAGAGTCGGTATCTTGACCTTGGCCCACTGCCTGGCAAATGGCAGAGGTTAAGGAGGGACCCAATGGGAGACAGAGGATGGCTTAGTAGCTCCCTCTCCTGCTGCAGGAATAACTCCAAGCCACATCCTATGGTTGGTGGGTGTTTAGGGCCCAGCACAAGGATGACACAGCCCCAGGATATTGTAAAGTAAGACTATCTCTTTGGAAGGGGCTTAGATAAAGAGAAAGGCCCCTCCCTGTTTTGGATTTCAGAGGCAGGATGAGCCTCATGGAAGCTCTCATCCTGAGAGATGCTTTGCACCCCCTTCTAATCTTTAAGCCTTGTTATCTACTGGCCCTGAGGCACAAGGCCTGCACCTACAATCCACGTTCACCCCAGCAGCCTGGGCTTTGCCTCCCTGGGGTGGTCACATGCCTCATTTGACTCCCACACGCCTGCCATGTGCACAGAGTAGCACACAGGACCAAACTCCCACTTGCGAAGGCATCTGTGTTCTAATCCCTCCTATCCCCAAAGTTAAAACCTGGCGGTCCAGCCAGCACATCAGCCTTCAGACATGTCTGGTTTATCCTACCCAGAGATGGCCCACACCATGCTTTTTAAGAGTTTAAATTAGTTGCCAATATCTTAAAAGTGTGGTTTTTACTCTCAAATCCCTAGCTTCCCTCCAACTATCAGGCCTGATTCCCACGTGGCAGTGACTGCCCGAGCAGAACAGCAACTGTTTTAAGCGGCATCTGTCCTCTTGAATTCACACTGAGCCCCACTGTTCCCCGTGACACCTCCCCCTCTGAAGTCAAGGGTCAGTTGCCATCGACCACTCTGTTTGTATCACTTTCTCTTGCACTGAGTTGGCTTCCCTTGTTGATGCTGTCTGCCTGGCCTCTGTAGGCACCTGGGTTTGCACCTGCCATCATGTACCCATATACCACCCTTGTGTCTCCCAGGGCTCTGTGTCCATCCTCCTCCACCACCACCCCTCCCCAGCCCTCACCTTGTGATGTCTTCTGTCAGCTGGGCAGGGTCAGGGGGGTAGAACTTGACTGTGAAGGCAAAATTCCAGGGGCTGCCTGAGAAGAGAAGATGGGGGAGAGATCAGAGAGGCCCCATCTCCCCCGTGGGTGGCCCAGATGCACCATGCCATGGGCAATTTTTCAGTCTTCCCATAACAATCATCTTAGGACAATCCAATAAGAGAGCCTGGCACATTATTCCCACTTGACAGATGAGGAGACTGAGGCCCAGATTAACAGACTTGTGAACTAGCAGTGGGAAGGAAGGTAGAAAGAAGGAAAACAATGGTGCATGCCAGGCATGCTGTTAATTACTTTACAAACATCGCTTCATTAAACCTCACAACATCCCTGTAAGTAAGTCCTATGATTATCCCCATTTTGTAAATGAGGACGGTGAGGCCCAGGCAGTAAAGTGGCCAGTCCAAGGTCACAAGCTAGGAAGTGGCAATGCTGAAGTTCAGACCCAGGCCACCTGGATCCAGAGCCCATGCTCTTCCCTCTACACCAAAGTCTGTGCCCCAGGACATTAATGGGAAGATAGTTAATCTAATCTAACCACATTAAAGAGGTTTCCTAACTTTGGACTTCTCAGAGCCCTCACTCTGCTACTGTGCATTGCACCTCTTGAAAGGGTACATGCATTCAAGAGTTCCCCAAATCCATTTGACCTGTTGCATCTATTTGTCACAGGGCATCCTTCCAGATTAAAGTTTCTCAGAAAACATGTTGCAAATCTCTGCCCTATATAATGTTGACTCCATCTCAGATGGCAGGACTGGATTATAAACAAGACCCAAAAGCAAATATAATAGGCTAAAAGTAACAAAGAACATTTCACAGGGATAAATGTTAACCTCCACGTTTAGATATGAAAAATCAATGGTACACATTTACAAGGTAGAGAAAAATAAACGCTGAGGTTTCAGCTGGAAACAAGCTCTGCAAACCAAGAAGAGGGATGACCACTTAAGAAGAGGGGGGAGGGAGGAGGCCTTGATGAAAGGCCATAATCCAGAACAATGGTCAGACCACCCCCGGGACATTTTGGGCTGCATGCGCTAAAGGGACCTCTGACAAAGTGAGAAAGAGAGGCCCATCCGGGGCAGGGCTGTGGACATGAAGGGCTGGAGGCCATGCCATCACTACCATCCTTGTCCCTGTGGGCATCACACCATCTTCACCCTACAGCTGTCATGTCTCCAACACTTACTAAGTGCTGGTCGCTTGGCTTGCTAAGAACTTTACACGTGTTTTTGGAATTTAATCTTTATAGTGATCCTGAGGTAGACTTTCCTTTTAATAGATGAAGGTTTTGAGAGGTTAAGTCATTCTCCCAGGATCACCCAGCTAGTCAGCGATAGAAAACAGGTCTAGCCTCTGATCATAGGACTCCACAACCTAGGCTCCTGACTGCAGCTGACTCCTTGGAAACAGCAGCCTCAAGGGGAAACAATCCTTGTCTCAAGAATAATAATGGGGGAGTTCCCTGGTGGCCTAGTTGTTAGGATTCCGGGCTTTCACCGCCATGGCCCGGGTTCAGTCCCTGGCCGGGGAGCTGAGATCCCACAAGCCGCACAGCACAGCCAAGAAAAAAAGAGAGCGAGAGAATAATGGTAATAATTAATAATAATAATAGCGGCTAATACAAACTGGGTGTTACTGTGGGCAGGCACCTTTTAGGTGTTGAACACCTAATAACTCATTTAATCCTCACAAGAACCCTAAAGATAAGGGTTACCCCCACTTTACAGATGATGAGGCACAGAGCAATTAAATAACACGAGAAGTAGTGATGGAGTCAGGATTCAAATCCAGGCAGTCAACTTCCCGCATCTGTCCTTTTAACCATCACACCAGATTGCCTCCTACTATGTGAAGCACCTACTATGTGCTGGCTGTTGTCCACACTCACATCACTGAACCTTCATCCCCACCTAGTGAGGCAATAATCACTAATCCACTTGCTAGGGAGATGAGGGAATCCAGAGAGGTGGAGGAATTGCCCCCAGCGCCCTAGGTGATGGGCCCTGAGATTTGGGAGGAAATATACCCAACTCTGAAGGCCAGGACATAAGGACTCAGGTGCCACCTTCAGAAGGTTGGAGTTGTCACAAATCAAGAAAGTGGGTAAAAAATTGCTCTGTGGGGGCCCCAGAAGCCAGAACTGGGGTGAATGGGTGGAAACTGCAGGGGTAGGAACAGAGACTGTGGCTTTACTAAATAAAGGAGGAAGCCCTGCTCCTTCATAACCTGAGGGGATCACTTCTTGCCCTGGGGAGGGAGCCGAGACCCAAAGATTCTGTCAGCAGCTTCTCTTTTCTAAGGTCCTGGTCCTTCTCAAACACTCTCAGCCACTGTGTGTGTTCTGATTCTTTCAGGCATGAGAGTCAGGCCTCCCAGCTGGGCTGGGGTTCCTAGGGGTCCTGGTCCTTCTCAAACACTCTCAGCCACTGTGTGTGTTCTGATTCTTTCAGGCCTGAGAGTCAGGCTTCCCAGTTCCTAGGGACAGCATAAAGGCCAGGCCTAGGACCCTGTTGGCCCCAGAGAAGGGGGCTCTGTCCGTGAGCCTGTCTCTTTATCTCCAACTGACAGGAGGCTCCAGGTAGCATCCCTCAAGCCCCCTCCTGCATAGTCAGCTGGCATCCCTAGGCCCAGCTGCCTGCTGTCCCGGCAACAGGCTTGGCTATAGCTTTCCAGCCAGGGGATCAGGAAGCCCAAGCACAGCCAAGGGGAGGAGCCGCCAGTGGAGGCACCGTTGCCTCTAGGCTCCAAGTCCCCACTCACTGCATGCCCCCTGGCTGAGGCCACCTACCTCCCCCTTCTGGCATTTGAAGGCTGCCCCGCCCCTCCCAACATGCCTTTTTTCCTCTGGGCCAGAAAAGACAGGTTTTTGGCCTGCTCATCTGTCTTCGACCCAGGCCTTGAAAAGAGTGCAGGATGATGCTGGGAGGCCAGGGCTCAAGACCTGGCGTGGCCCATACCTCACTCTGTGATCTTGGGTAAATAACTGCCTCTTTCTGGGCTTCAGTCACCCATCATTAAACACAGGACACATTCACTCCTCTCAGTTGGCAGTGGCCTAGAGCACTGTGGGGATAAGGATTCTGAGCCGAGTCAAAGGTCACTGATCACCGAAGCCTGCACTGGCCCTGGACAGAAGGGTGGCTGTTTTGAGGCCATCGGCTTGTCCCCTTGTCCTAGTTGACTCTGCGGGTCCCTTCTAGGGCTGACACCCGGAAGGCAGCTGTGACCCCTCTGCTAACCTGCTGGGTGACTCCAGACACCAACTCCTCTTGTCCAGGCCTCAGGCTCCTCATCTCTGAACAATACCCTGCCTTCCCCAAGATCTGCCACACACAGCAAACGAACTATTGGGTCCGAACGCACTTCCCAAAGGAGGAAGGAGCAGCACAGCTAGGGCCCTCAAGGCCTGGAGCCCCCCCCACCGCCACCCTACCACTACCAGTTCTAACCACAGCAAGTCACTCACTCCGGATCTGCTTCTTGATTTCCTTGGAGGGGTCCAGCCAGTTCTGTAGGAGAAGATAGACTACTTTAGAGGGAGATGGAGGAGGGGACTTGGGTAGGGCTAGGAGAGAGAAACGGCCCGAAATGGCCGGCCAACAGCCCCTTAGCTGGGAACACCCTTCCCTGGCTGGGCTGTCTGAGTCCTTTCCCCTGGGACTGGGAGGTGAGGGAATGAGGCCCGGCTTCACTCATGGTTTGGGACCCAGGGCCCTGGGCCTGGCATTGCTTGGAGGCAGCTCGGTGAACGGGTAAATGCAGCTGCCAGCGGGATTGCTGGGAAGAAGGAAACTCAGGCAGGAGCTTCCCAAGGGTGGGGAAGAGGGGCTGGGGGTGAGTGCCTCAGCTCCCACAGGAAGCCATGCCACGGCTCTGCAGATACCCATCTGGGGCTGACTTGCAGGCCCCCAAGGAAGGACAGGGGCACAGGGGAGACAGAGAACTGAGGATGGACAGGGCAGGCTGAACCCTGGAGGCGTGCAGACAGAAGGTACCTAATGAAGATCTGAGGGCTGATGGAAGCCATGGGATGTGGCCAGGCCAATGGGGGCCTAAGGGAAGAGGACCCCCCCCCCGCAACCCAGGGCAGGCCTTCCAGCCAGCCCCGCTCCCCAGCCCAGGTACCTTCTGGCTGTCGGCATCACAGAAGGTCAGGCCAAAGTAGTCCTTCTCCAGGAGGTTGAGGTGCTCACAGACCAGGTCAAACAGCACCTGGCCCCGGCCGTGTTTCTGAAGAGAAGAGCAGAGCTGCCGTGAGGCCGGAACACACCTCAGGGTGGGGCGAAGAGATGCCCCAGGCTCCACCAGGACGACGTGAAAACCCGCAAGAGGTTTCCAGCATCTGGGGAGGATCTCGGCACTCCTGCCACCCACCTGGCTCTGCTCTCCAAGTCCTAAGGAATCCTGGGGGGACACTAATGCCTAGCCCATCAACTGCCTTCTTCCAAGCCCTCCTGGGGTCCTCCTAGAACTCAGACCTGCTTGGGGGAAAGCCAGAGTGGGGTGGGGGAGTGACTGATTTTTCCTTCCTGTACAGTGATTAGGAGAAACAGGCTAAGTTGGACCCAAGGAGCAGAAAACCAAAAGTCTGAGTTTTGAGTGTGAGAGGAAGAGACAAGCCACCTGACCTGTGAGGGACATGGGCAGGGGAGGAGGGGAGGGCCTGGGACTCAGGGTCACAGCGTGACTCTCCTCCCCTGGCCCCGCCCCTTACACGAAGGGAGCATCACCTCTACCCAGGCAGCAAGTGAGGCTCCACAGGGGCTCACAGAGCCTAAATCAGCCTCAGTTGCAAGCAGCACTGCTCGAGCCACCTTCTCCCCGCAACTCCCATCAGCAAGGCGTGGTACCTCTCTGAACACCATCTGGGCCTGAGGATTCAGGAGGACAAAGCCCAGAGCCTGGCTGGGTACCCCAAACCCACAGGGGTGAGGATAAGCATCAGTGAAGGGATCACGGGGCAGGGGGCGTGTGAAGCAGTCACTACCCAAAGAAGCAGCGGACTCCAGGGAGCGGGTGAGGTCCCTGCAAGGTCTGGCTAGGCCACCGGGGACTGGCACCAGGCCTGACTGCGTGTAGCAGCTGGAAAACCAAGGGATTCCTGAGCCTGGAGGAGACCTTCAGAGAGAGTGGCCTCGGCCAAACCCTTACACTCTTCTAGGGCAGCTGAAACAGCACCTTGGGGCCACCATGGGCAGGAGGAAAGAGGGAGAAGATATCCCTTTGTTTTGCCCAGGAGTAGGCAAGGTGTCCTCCCTGCAACCTTTCTATGGAAGAAATGAACATTTAAAAACAAAAAAAAAAAAACCCAACCCGGTAAAGACGACAGAGCCAGCCTCCCGGGCCTCAGAAGTCGGTCCCTTAAGACCAGGGATCGGGGGAGAAAGGGAGGTGGGTCCTGTAACTCTCGGCAGTAAGGCCACCCTCTGGACTCTTCCATACACGTGGACGGGCCAGGATTGGTGCCTGGACCGGGGCAGAACCTCGAAGGGGACGAGTGAGAGCTCAGAATTCGGGTGGGACTTCCAGCCTGTACAGGAAAGGGAGATGCTACATGTGGGACCAGGAGGGCTGACCCCAGAGAGGAGGCGTCTGCCCAGCCACCCACTGTGGGCCAGAGGCATGCCACAGGGTGTCTCCACTGCCTGGGCGGGGAGGGTCCTTCCAATGCGCCACCTCCCTGTGCCTGGGGGACACCTCACCATGGAAGCCTCGAGTGACCAGTTTGTCCTGGTGCCCTGGATAGGGTGCTTCACAGAGGGAACCCTTCTCCACACCCGTTATACACACGAAAATGATTCTGGTTGAAACCTCAGTGTCTGCTGGGTGAGATGAAAGAGCCCAGGTCCTACCAGGCTACAGATCAGCCCCAAAACGGTGACTCCTTGCCAAGGTACAGCCACCCTGAGAAGCCTTTTCCTGGCACCAGCCCTGTGCCTCGCCTAACACTATCTGCAATCAGAAGAGCCCTCTGCGGGCCTCGGTGCCACCATCTGTGCAAAGGAGGGCTGGCCGGGTCATCTCCCCAGGACGCGGCAGTCGGTCCAGGCCTCCGTGAAGAGTGGATGCCCTCTGGCTTGGCCCAGGCTGAATGCGCACAGAGGCCTGCCCTGGCTCTGAGGACGGCCGACCAAGGACGGGGCCTGTGATGCTCCCTACCTCCACCTCGCACTCATACTCAGAGGCATCGAGCAGAGTCACTCGGCAGACGGCACTCTTGTACTTCTTGGCAACCTTCTGGGGCGATTTCTGGGCCTTGCTGGGCGTGGTCCTCTCTGACAGGCCATCGGCCTCCCCGAAGTCCTTCTCCTCCATGTCTAGGCTCTGCAGGCCCAACCAAGGGAAGGGTTTAGTCAGCGAGCTAGAAACCACAGCCTTTCATCCAAATGAGATGCAATTAAGGATGCAGCTGGGGCTCAGACAGACCCCAAAATGAGAGCCACTGCCCTCTAAGACGCCCCAGGTGACCACGGTCTATGGTGGGTGTGTGTGGGAAGAGAGCCAGAGCTTCTGCGTACAATGGGTGGGCTCATACGAGGGGTCCACTGCTCCCCTGCAGGCGGAAGCATCCCACAAAAACCAAACCCAGAGGCCAGAGCTGTCCTATCTGCCTAGGACAGTGCATGAGTGATCAGGACATGGTCTCCTCCTTCTCAGTCTGTCACTGGGTCTAGCATGAGGCTGGGACTGATCTAGTGGAGGGAAGGGAGGTCAGAGCCCTGCCCACTAGTCCTAACTCTGTCACTGACACCCTCAGTGACCTTGGCCAAGTCCCTGCCCTCTCTGGTCCAGTTGTGAATTAGGCGAGGTGTGACTTCAATGGCTAGATGAACCCCCAAGTCCCCTGTCTCTTTTTAGGGTGATGAATTTTGCTCTGCAGTCACCCTGGGCTTGCCCCGCTGGAATGGACAGCCTTGGGGGATAGGAAAATACGGTTGAAAGAACACCGATTTTCAAAATCAGATCTAGATTTGACTTGCACTTCTGTCACTTTATAGCAATGTGACTTTGGGTAACTCACTTCATCCTGCTGAGGCTCTGTTTCCCCAAGTGTAAAATGGGGAAACCAACAGTTACCTTCTTAGGTCTCAGAGAATTAAGTATAAAAATGAACATTATGCCCCCTGCACAGTGCTTGGCACGTATGGGTCAACAATACATCTCAGTTTCCTCCTTGCCTCCCTTCTGGAGGACTGGCTGGGCAGGAAGAGGGATCCCGTGCTCTCAGGCACACACCTGTTCAGCAGGCCGAGCGTCCTGATGGGGCGGATGCTTCTCATTGGAGTTGGCCTCGGGATGGCCGTGGCCTGCGGGGGTCACAGGGGTAGTAGCTGCGGCGGCTGCCTCAGGCTGCTGCGGGGCCTCCTCCTGAGCCTTCTTCACCTCAGAATCTGGGCCTGTCTCTGTTGTCATGGTGACCAGCACGCCTGCATTGGCACGAAGGAGAGAGCACGTGATGGGGGAGAGGGGCAGCAATGGTGCGACAGAACGGTGCGAGGGGGACAGGAACCGCACACGGAGAGAGACAGATGGAGACAAATGGACAAAGAGCCACAGAGAGAAGGAGGAGGGAGGGAGGGAGAGACAGAGGAAGTGAGGATGGGGACAGAGTCATGAGAAGTGAGGGGTCAGTGGCAACAGCCAAGGTCACAGACCCCCACCCACCCTTGTGCCCATATAGCTCCTCAGGGACTCCAAGCTCTTGGCCCAGGTCTGGAATCAGGGCCCTTCCTAAGGGCGAGGAGAGTCTCTCCAGGGGGCCCCACTCTGCCAAGAGCACCAGGGATAGTCAGTGACCACCTCCAGGCAGGCCCTTGGCCAGGCTGTCTCTCCCACTACAGCACCTGGCACACGGTAGCCCCTCAATCAATGTTGAATAAATGGAACTCATCCCAAAGAGCCCTGTGCTCCCGGCCTTTCCAGCCCTGACATCGGACAAGGCTCTTCATGCCCCAAGCCTCAATAATTCCTGCCCCCTGACTTCACAGGGATGTTGTCAGGATGTACTCAAAGGGATAACGCAGGAAGGTACTCTTAAAAAACGCATAGCCCTGATGATGTCAAAGTCAGGCGAACTGGGCTCGGGCTCCACATCTGCCACAAATGGGCAGTCGGCTGGTCTCACTAGGACTCATCCAAAAAGCGAGGGACTTAGAAATTATCTCTGCAACCGACTATTCTTATCATTTCGCCCTCAGAGCAGGAAGTGAGGAGATTTCAGAGAATCAAGGACCTGTTGCCCAGCTGCTCTTTGGAATAAGCAAATTGCAAAGAGAGAAAAGGAGAGAGAGAAAGAAGGAAAGAGAGAGAAAGAAAGAATGGCATGGTCCCATTTTATATATAAAAAAAATACCAATACATCTTTGTGTTTGTACACATGTAGTAAAAGATCTGAAAGGATACTTACCAAACTGTTAAGAGAGGTTAATAATTCAGAAGTAGACAGAGGAAAAAGAGAGAGTTCCACAGGGTGGGATAAGAGAGGGAGCTTCATTTTTTACTTCATACACTTTGGAATTACTTGTATAATTTAAAAAATACATCTATATTTTTTTAACCCATGTTGTTTGTTTGTTTGTTTGTTTTTAGGAAGGCAAAAGCACCCATTTCTGACCCCCATTGGTGAAAACAAACCTCTCAAAAAAAAAAAAAAAGTTTGGAGCGAAAACCGGGTAACAGAGAAATGAGCAGGAACCCTCACCCCTGAGTCTAGACCCGTCCTCTGAATCCATCATACTAAATGAGAAAGATACAGATGAGACTTGGCAGGTCCCTCCTTTACCCCACCCACCATGGGGCCTTGGATGGGCAGTTAGACAGACAGACACAGGATTCACCCTGGGCTGTGCACATGCTCCAAGCCCCAGCCCCACGTTTCCTTTTTATTCTTCAGTTTCTCCCCCTGCCTTCCAGGGGCCACCAGCCCCACCCAAAGCAAGGGGCACTGGACAGAAAGTCAGGGGCCCTGAGGACCCCACTCAGCCACCCAACATCTCTAGGGCCCTAGAGAGGTCACAAGCATCCTCAATTCCCACCTCGTGGATAATGAGTGGAACACTTTGTAAGCTGGAGCTCATAGCACAAATGAGAGGGTCTGTTGTTACAGATGCCGCCGCTAAGAAGAGGAGGAAGGGAAGGCCTTGGTCCACATTGCCTCATCCCCACCCAAAAATGCTTTCCACTCACGTCATTACCCCGGGCTTTAAGGGTATAATTTAAAGCCATAGTTAAATAAAGGCGCTCTGTTGCTTATATGACACTAAGGGCTGACTCTGTGCCAGAGCTCAAAGCAAGAAGAGCTGCTCCAGGGGGGCTCACAGCCTCGTGGTGTCAAACTGAGACATATCTGCCTGGCTCTGGATTTCTTCTAAGCCTTCACTGGAGGATATCAGCCATAATGCTAGATATGGCCTACAGGGAAGAACCTTTAAAATAAATGCCTGCTTAATTTTGCTTCAGAAAAAAAAACCAGAACCCATAGACTAATCTGTATGTTTTGTGCTGGGAGAAGCAGAACCCACATGCCCCTCATGGGTCCAGGGAGCCCCAGAGACTCCAGCACACCTACTCCCACCTCTGCCTCAGTCTGATTTCAGCCCATACTCTCTGAACCTTCCCTGGGCCTGCATCATCTTGGAAAAAGCCAGGAGAGTAACCTTAAATAAATATCCCAGTCTTTTACCACCCAGGTCTCCAGCAGAGGCTGCTGGCATGACTGTCTGGTGCTGGGAGAACCTCAGAGGAAAGGAGCTGGAAGCCTTCTGAGATAATTCAGTCTTCTCCTCTTCTTTTACAGGCGAGACCCGGAGAGCAAAAGAGGCTTGAGTGGGACTTCCCTGGTGGCACAGTGGTTAAGAATCCGCCTGTCAATGCAGGGGACACGGGTTTGAGCCCTGGTCCAGGAAGATCCCACATGCCACGGAGCAACTAAGCCCGTGTGCCACAACTACTGAGCCTGCGCTCTAGAGCCCGCGAGCCACAACTACTGAGCCTGTGTACCACAACTACTGAAGCCCAAGCGCCTAGAGCCCATGCTCTGCAACAAGAGAAGCCACCACAATGAGAAGCCCGTGCACCGCAACGAAGAGTAGCCCCTCTCGCTGCAACTAGAGAAAGCCCAAGCACAGCAACAAAGACCCAACGCACCCCAAAATAAATAAATAAATATATATTTAAAAAAAAAAAAAATATATATATATATATATATATATCACAGAAGGGACTTCCCCGGTGGTCCAGTGGTTAAGAATCCACCTTCCAAATGAAGGGGACGTGGGTTCAATACCTGGTTGGTGAACTAAGATCCCCAGTTGCCGCAGGGCAACTAAGCCTGCGCCCTGCAGAGCCCACACGCCACAATTGGAGAGCTCATGCGCCCCAACTGCTGAGCCCATGAGCTCTGGAGCCCGTGCGCCACAACTAGAGAGAAGCCCACGTGCTGCGATGAAAGATCCCGTGTGCTGCAGCTAAGACCCGATGCAGCCAAATAAATAAATATAAATATTTTTTTAAAAAATCACGAAATCATGGAAAATTTTCACCTGAGTGAAAAAGCATGAGACACAACAGTTTGTACAGACTGACCCTATTTTGATTAATGCACACATACAGTTACAGAAATTTCAGCAAAGTATTAACTATGGTTGTTTCTAGAAGGCAGGTATACAAATTATTTTTTTCTTCTTTCTGTTTAACTGTAGTTCTCATTTTTTCTACTATACTTGGAGATTTCTTGAATGATTTAAAAAAACTAGAAGTTAAAAAATAAATTTTTCCAATGCACATGGCCTGGTATGACAGGATGAGAAAGAGATAAATAAAATCTGTTTAAACTCTAAAAAAAGTTATGAATTAAAAAGAAAAATCACATTTTTATTTTTTAAACCTATGATGAGATCCTTCTTTATCTCACAGGTCCAGGGATAATGGCATGGTTCTCTCACTGGGGCACAGAAAGTGAGCCAAGAACCTGGCCCTGGCTTCTGCCACAGACAGTCACGTGGGCACAGTTCTGCCCAGGCCCAGGTCAGCACAGACTGATGGAGCCCGCTGAGCGGCCAAGCCGGCCAGGCACTGTAGGGGACCCAGAGGGACATGTGCTGGTTCCTGTGGAGCTCACTGCAACACGGGAGGATGATACTCACCCAGGATGTGACTTAGATTTGCCAGTGTACATTTCAGCCTCTAGAAGATTCTAGGACCTGCTGATCAGGAGTATGGCCTGGAGTTCCCAAAGAAGACTTATCGGGTAGGGAGTGCAGGGTGAGGGAGTTAGGTTTTGAAAAAAGGGAGAATCTAGACAGGTGATGGCAGGGAGCGCGTTTGGGCTGAGTCACTATGTGGGCAAGCGCCCAGATGTGGGAATAAGTAGGGCTGTGTGGAGGACAGGGCGGAGTCTTGACATCTTGACTTCTTGGAACAAGAAGCCTATAAAGGTGAGCTCCACCCAGCCTGGCAGGAGGGACAGGCTGGAGTCAGGGAGAAAGGAAGGAGCGGGGTTGGGGGATGGGGGCTGGCAGCTTTGCAAGAGTCAGAAGTGTTACTCTGCTGGAAAGGGCAAGAGTCCCATTGCTGAGCCACTGCGGGCCAGGCCCAGCATCAGGGACTCCATACACAGTTATCTCATGGACCCCTCCACGCACGGCAGCAAGGCAGTGGGGGCAGACCCAGGTCAGTCAGACCTAGACACGGAGCCCGGCTCCACCACTAGCTCACTCTGGGACCTTGGGCAAGTGACTTCACTCCTCTGAGCCTAGGTCACCTCACCTATAAAACAGAGATAGTCTTCCCTCCCTCTCAGGTGGGTGATGAAGATTCAGGAAAATAACATAAAGAAGGCACCCAATAAAACAACCCTGAGAGGGTCCAGAATTACAAGCAGTAATGGGAAGCCAGAGTGGGGAGTGGTCTGAGAAGCAGGAGTTTAGAAGTGCCCACCCAGGGACTTCCTTGGTGGTCCAGTGGTAAGACTCCACGCTTCCACTGCAGGGGGCACAGGTTGAATCCCTGGTCGGGGAACTCAGATCCCACATGCCGCGTGGTGCGGCCAGAAAAAAAACAAACAAAAAAAAGAAGTGCCCCCCCAGAACAGATGGATAGAGGGAGACAGAGGCCGGCAAAGCCTAACTGATGACACTAACATATGAAAACCCAAATGCACAGGATTAGAAAAGGGAAAGGTCAGCCAGAGAAGTAAATTCTGACAGTGCCTGCGCCAGCCCTGTCTGGAAGAGAGGGGCCCAGTGAGGCCCAGCATGCTTGCCTGGCCCGCTCTGGGGCCAGCTCAGCAGGCTGTCAGCCTCTGATGCTCTTCAACATTGCAACCACTGGCTGACTCCCCGGGTTTGCCTTCCGGGGTCACTAAGCAGCCTTCAGACGCTGTGGCTTTCCATCTCGGTGGCCTGCAGGGAGAGGGTGTCCTTGCCCAGAAGAGGCAATATCCACTTGGCCTGCAGTTGTACCTCTCATTAAAAATGAATCGACCAGTTTATACATCAAGCTGTCCCACAAGGGTTAGCATGACTCAGCATCTCTGAGCCCAGTAAATTGGATTTGTTCTTTTTCTCCATCCCCACTTCCGTCCAGGTCCAAGCCACTCTCAGCTCCTGCCTGCATGGCTGCCCTATCTCTTCCATGGCCTCCCTGTAGCCACTCGGGCCCTCTTAGGGTTTATTCTCCACAGAGCAGCCACAAGGATTTCTTCAAAACTCCATTGGATGCCCTCTTTAAAACCTCCAATGACCTCCCATCAAAATAAAACAGAAATTCTTTATCAAAGCTCCGGGTCCCTGCACACAGCCCCTGCTTCAGCTCCCACTACTTCCCCACTCCTACTGCCACGATCACTGTGATGACGGCGTCACACTGGCTTTCTGTCTGCACCTCAGCCACGCCAGGCTTGCCCCTGTCTTGGGGGTTGACCTTAATGGTCCCTCTGCAGGGACAGTGGGCTTGTCCCATGTCTCTTCAGATCTCAATCTATGTGCTCCCTGACCACTCTGTCTAAAGTGGGTCCCTCCTTCTATGTTTTTGGTTATAGCTAGTTTTTCGGTTTTGCTTTATTTTGTTTTTGCCATTTTAACCACTTTTAAGTGTAACAATTCAGGGGCATTAATTACGTTCACAATGTTGTACAACAACCACTACCATCTATTTCCAAAATTTTTCACCACCCCTCAAACAGAAACTCTGTTCCCATGAAGCAAGCATGCCGGGTTTGGTTTTTTCATAAGTTCACAAACGCAACTGATACTGATTGACTGACTTACTTATTTGTTTCTATTCCTCCTCTAGAATATAAACTCCACAAAGACAAAAATTTATCTGTCTCAGGAATTCCCTGGCAGTCCAGTGGTTAGGACTCTGCGCTTCCACTGCAGGAGGCCTGAGTTTGACCTCTGGTCAGGGAACTAAGATCCCACAAGCTGTGCAGCGTGGCCCAAAAAAAAAAAAAAAAAAAAAAATTTATCTGTCTCATTTGCCATTTTCCCCAGGGTTTAGCGCAGTTCTTAATAAATAACAACAATAAAGCTATCATTTATAGAGTTTGCTATTTACCAGGCACTGATCTAAGCATGTTACATCAATTAACTCATTTAATCTTCATAATAACCTATAATAGGTACTCTTAATATCTCCATTTTACAAAAGAAGAAACTAAAGCACTGAGAAGTGAAGTAACTTGCCCAAGATCACGCAGCCAGTAAATAGCAGGGTCAGAATTCAAACCCAGGGAGTCTGGGGTCAGATGGATGGGTAGATGGATAAATGGAAAAACACATGGGTGATGGGTGGATGGAAGACCAATGAGACAAGTCTAGAGACCTGGGCTGCATTCACCTCGGGAGCCTTTCTGGCTACCAGCCAGCCAGCCTGTCCACTTATCAGACCTTACGCAGCTGACTTGTCCATCCAAACTCCTGATTATTATCCCCCTGACTTTACTGATGAGGACACAGAGACCCAAAGAGGTCTACCGATTTGCCCACGGTCACAAGGTGTGCCAAGTCTCTCTGGCTCCAAAGTCCGTCCCACTACATGACATTTCAGCAGCCTCAGGTGGTTTGCGCTGAATAATTTCTCCCAGTGGTGAAGCTGGCTAAGGAAAAACTTCCCAAGATTGAAAGGCAAGTACACTTGGAAGAGCTGAATTCAAAATCAGGACCACTGTTTCTTGTTTCAGTTCTGCCACTTCCTATCTGATGGGCCTTGGGTGAGTCACTTCCCCTTTTGGAGCATCAGTTTCCCCATTTGTCAGATAAGGATGAGAGTTCCTGTCCTCCCACTTCAGAGCAGGGCTGTGTAGAGAAAGGATGTTTCAGAGAACAAAAGGACTTTGAAACGCAAAAGTTACAGTCACGCTAAAGACAAGGGAGAGTATATCACAGATGTTTACGACATGTGTACCGGAAGCGTGCCTTTGCATACCTACACAGAGCAATGGAACAGCATGAGGGCACACCCAGCCACGAGTGCCCATGGTCATGAACAAGCACTCCCTAGCCAGGAAGGTTCTGTTCTGAATCTGAGACACTGACGACTTCTACCCAGGTGTTTGTGGGAATGCTGAACCAGGTAGGAACTAACGGTAGGAAGGAGTGGAGAGAGAAAGAAATGGACAGGGTGTGGAAAATACCAAAACATAGAGAATGCTAGGCAGAAAGTGAGATTCTTCTGTTCTGAATGATGTTTTCAATGATCAGAGTTACCAGGATAATCCTTCTTTCTTTGGGGGAAGCCAGGGAGTACATCTCCCCCGTCCCCCTACAACCATCTCCTGGGCTGTTGGTCCTCATCTGCACCCCCAGAACCATGCCCTGCTCAAAGAAGCGGGAGGATGAGCCCTTGGACTATCCTTTGAACTCCCTTTCCTGCTAACCTCTGGTCAGAGGGTGGAAGCAGAGAGGGACAGGGGTATATCTTCCCAACTGCCCTCCATGTGGTTCTGGTGGTGGCTGAACCCCCACTGTGACAGCTCCTTTCACAGACCCAGCCATCGCTGAATTCTGGTAACACTATTCCCTCCCTCTGTTCATTCAGGCCAAAGGGAGGTAATAGCTTCTGTCACTGTTGAGTTTGCGGGTACCCCTTGTGGGTTCCCTTAACCCTGCTCACAGCTTTATTAACTTCTCCAAGTTGAAGCATCTGCGTGGAATTCTGTTTTCTGCCAGAATCTGACTGATATACGCCACCTGACCCTAAATAGATATACGAATGAGAGAGGGAGGGGAGGAGAAATTGGGAAGAGGCAGTCTAGTCTAGTGGTTAAGGATAAAATAGGAGACTGGAGACCTTGAACACTCCCTTAACTTCCCTGTGACTCAGTGTCTTCATCTGTAAAATCACAATGATAATCTTACCCACTTCGCATGTTTACTAGGAGAGCAGAATCGGACCATGCCCGTAAAGCACTTACATGCCAAAACCCACAGTTAGTGCTCAAGAAATATTAGAAATTCTCATCTTGAGTTCTGAGTCTAAATGCTCAAATGTTAACGATCCCATTCCCTTAGCAGGAATTTTTTGGGCTTTTTAAAGGGGGTTCTCTGTGTTGCACAATTTTTCTACTATGAGCATGTATTACTCAGGAGTCAGAAAAGAAAAAGAAAAGAATTAAAAGAAAAAACGTCGTGAGAGAGAGAGAGAGAGCCTACTATTCTTCCCCTCTGGGGATGATGTTACTTGCCATCGGGATCTCCCCAGTACGGAACATTCACTTCCTTGAGTGACACTCTCCAGGTGGACATGAATGAAATGACCGCCTGTGAGGAGGGAGGACGGGGATGGGGCCGCCCTCCCAGCCGGTCCCCTAATGGAGTCAGAGGGGAGGAAACAGGAGCTGGGCCTGCAGTCACTCCCACCGCTTCTCAGGTCCGCACACGGCACTGGGGAGACGGCAATTTGTCAGAGGCCTGTGGTACCCATGGGCACCGCGTTAAATAAAACCAAGCAATGTGAAGAGGCTGCCACCCGTCAGCACTGGCTTCTTGCCCAAAGGTTTCACGTGCCACCGCGGAGCCACAGACTGATGTGCAGTTGTAGGCCGGGGACCACGTGACATGCCCAGAACTGCAGAGTAACAGCATCAGAAAGGAGAAATGCCTCACGCTTGGACCACGCTGATGACTGCAAAGGCAGACAGAGACCTCCCTCTGGCGGGACAGCCTCTGAGAGCCGGACAATGAGCTTCCAGGCTTCATCTCCTGTGAGCTCCACAAGGGTCACCCGAGATAGGTAGGTTTATTCCCCAGCTCAGCTGGCCAAGGTCACACAGCTACTCAGCTTGAGTAGAGCCAGGACGTGGACCCAGGTCTGCTGACTCACAGCCTCATGCCCTTCCCCCTCGATCCTGCTACATCCCACCCCCTCCGACTTGCTGTCAACCACGTAACCAAAGCTACCGTTGCTCTGGATGTAGAAATAATAACAGCAGTATCAACCCCTCCCACATGCAGGGTGCTTTACAGTCTAAAGGATCCGTTTATTATCATCATTTGCTTGGACCTCACCAATCAGCAGTTGGTGAGAGGGAGCATGGAACTGAAGTTACCAACATGGGCTTTGGAGCAGTGTCCTTGCCCCCTCGGGTTCCGGGCTCCGCTGAGAAGGGAGGCGAGGAGGGGAAAGAAGACAGGAGAAGCAGCAGACCTTCCCTGGCAACGCTTCGTGATCTCAGTTTCTGAATCTCTCTCACTTGATTTTGTTTAAACACTAGGAAAGTTCATTGTCAGCGTTATTTAGAATAGAGTAAAATTGGAAACAACTTTACATGGCCATCAACCCCCTGTTGATGGCCAAATGAACTAGGATTTATCCACTGAAAAATGAATTACAGGCGCTTCCATGGTGGCGCAATGGTTAGGAATCCGCCTGCCAATGCAGGGGACAGGGGTTCAAGCCCTGGTCTGGGAGGATCTCACATGCCGCAGAGCAACTAAGCCCGTACACTACAACTACCTGAGCCTGCGCTCTAGAGCCCGCAAGCCACAACAACTGAGCCCACGAGCCACAACTACTGAGCCCACATGCCACAAATACTGAAGCCCTCAGGCCTAGAGCCCGAGCTCCACAACAAGAGAAGCCACCGCAATGAGAAGCCCACACACTGCAAAGAAGAGCGGCCCCCGCTCGCCGCAACTGGGGAGAGCCTGCGTGCAGCAACGAAGACCCAACAAAGACAAAAATTAATTAATTAATTAAGAAAGAAAGAAAAATGACTTACAAAAGTATTACATATCTATTGTGAACACTTTTGAGGTGGATTTCATATACACTGACAGGGAAAGATGTCAGCTTATAGAATGAAAAAATGTACATTGTAAAAGAATAATGCAAGTTATGGTCCCATTCTGGTTTGTATGTTTATGTAGGCATAGAAAAAAATTCCAGAAGGACCCGCATCACACTGTTATCATTGGCTACTTCTGGAGAAAAGGATTTTGGTTGGGGAGCCATGGAGAGAATATGCTTCTGAATTATTAGGATTCTTCACATAAATCTTTTGTAATTAAAATGAAAGAAAAAGGGGGCTTCCCTGGTGGCGCAGTGGTTGAGAATCCTCCTGCCAATGCAGGGGACACGGGTTCGAGCCCTGGTCCGGGAAGATCCCACACGCCGTGGAGCAACTAAGTCCGTGCGCCACGACTACTAAGCCTGCACTCTAGAGCCCACAAGCCACAACTACTGAAGCCCACGCACCTAGAGACCGTGCTCCGCAACAAGAGAGGCCATCGCAAGGAGAAGCCCGCGCGCCACAACGAAGAGTAGCCCTTGCTCGCCGCAACTACAGAACACAACTAGAGAAAGCCCATGCGCAGCCAAAAATAAATAAATAAATAAATTTATAAAAGTGGAAATGTGGCCTTAAATTCAGGTTTAAAAAAGAAAGAAAAAGTAAATATAATATTTTTTTTTTAAAAAAAGGTTTGTTTGGGTCAGTCATTTACTTCCCATAGTACCTGCTGTAATGCCATTTCTGCCTGTTCTCTTCCAATTTGTATCTATGGTCAGACCTAATTTTATACCACTTTAATCTGAGTGCTCATAGTTTTATGGGTTTCTTTCTATTTAACATTTGTTGTATCAGAGGGACTTCCCTGGCGGTCCAGTGGTTAAGACTCCGAGCTTCCACTGCAGGGAGCACGGGTTCGATCCCTGGTCAGGGAACTAAGATCCCGCATGCTACACAGCGTGGCCAAAACAAACAAACAAACAAAAAACAAGAAATTTTAATTGTATCAGAAATATTTCCACATTATTATATCATCATTATCATCACAGCTAACATTCGTGGGTGCTTCACTGTGTGCTGGAATGTGCTAGAATTCCCATGCTAAGAATTTTACATGCCTAAAATCACTTAGTCTTGACGACAAGCTTAAAAGCAGGTACTTGGACAATCCATATTACAGATGGGGAAACTGAGGCTTAAGAAGATGAACTGGGCTTCCCTGGTGGTGCAGTGGTTGAGAGTCCACCTGACGACGCAGGGGACACGGCTTTGTGCCCCGGTCCGGGAAGATCCCACATGCCGCAGAGCGGCTAGGCCCGTGAGCCATGGCCCCTGAGCCTGCGCATCCAGAGCCTGTGCTCAGCAACGAGAGAGGCCACAGCAGTGAGAGGCCCGCGTACCGCAAAAAAAAAAAAAAAAAGAAGATGAACTGATTTGCCAAGACCTCACAGTCAGTAGGACAGAAACTAGACTTAAACCCTGGTCTGTCCACAGTCCTCGCTGCGAACCTCTCCATCCTACTCCCCTCCCAGGTACTGAGTGGTGAGTGAGAAGAATGCAGCAAGGGATGAGGAGACCCAAGTCCTGGGTCTTCCTACTTGCATGACCTTGGACAAGTCACTTCCCCTCTGCTTTGTCCATTCAATCAATTCTTTCACCAGACAAGCATTTGCAAATCACTTAGCTGCACGCCGAAGACAGAACAATGAAGAAAACATGAACGCTGCCCTCAAAGAGATGAGAGCCTAGCCTGAATCTCTTCATGCATGGGAAGGCTCTAACCCCCGTCCCACCTCTGTCACAGGGACATGAAATGAAATGAAGAAAGGAAGCAAAGGAGCTTCACAAGTGCACAACTCCATAAGTATTTCTGTGGCTGTTCACGGCTGCATATTATTTTATCCACTGGATGTTCCCAAACGTTCTCAATCATCTTCCTGTTGTCGGGCACTTAGTCCCAATTTGCTACTATTATGGGAGAAGTCTGATGGGGATTCATCCAAAGGAAATTATGCAAAAAGAAAGAAAAAAAAAAAACCAGATGCACAAAGACGCTGCACAACCTTTGGAATGACTGAAGGGAGACCAGTCCTTCATCTTAAACTCATGAGGCTGCAAACCAAATGCACGCCTCCCACCCCAAGCTGCTCCTCCCCCAACCACTCCAGGGGACATATCAGTGCGGTTTCCACCTTCCTTCCTCGCCAGCCCTCGAGGTCCACAGTGCAGATGTTTTTCCTGCAAGGCCAAGCCCACCCGTTCCTCATGGTCCTTACAGTTGCCAAAGGGACCTTCCCAGACAAGGTTCTGTCATGCCCCAAACGCGTGCCCGTGCAGACCAAACACCCACAAAGGTTCCGGCAGCCTCCAGGCACCTTGTCAAGTGGAAACACCTTAGTCTGACATTTGAGCGAGACTAAAGGGGGAGGGAGCTGATGTTAGCTGAGCCCCTGTGGTGTACCAGCATTGCTCTAGGTCCTTTACATAACAACCCTAACGTGGTCTCAATCAGATAGGTGTGTTTGTCCACATTTGACAGATGAGGAAGCCGAGGCTCAGATCAGCTAAGTGATAGCCCGAGGGCACGTAGCTAGTACACAGTGGAGCTGGGACTAGAGCTCAGGTCCAGCAGATTCCAGAGCTTTGACAAAGACCCAAACACAAGCTGACTTTCTGAGTCACCTCCCAGCACCCCCAGCTCCCTGCACCATCTGCTGCATGCACACCAGACTGCCCATCCTTCAAAGACGCCCCTATTTCCTTCCCCTCTGATCCAGGGGAGTGGGTGCCCTTACCCCCACAGCTATCAAAATTCCACTTGGCTTTTGGTGCCCAGCACAAAGGCCCCAATCTCCTTGAAGCCTCCTCTGATCATCAGAATAGGAATCCACGCTGACATAGGCCACAACACCTCCTTTACCTCCCCTGTGTCATGTCCGTGTCTCTCTAGGCTAGACTGGGAGACCCTTGAGGAGAGGATGCTTCCCCAGAGGCCATATACAACCTGCAGGAGGTACTCAGGGAATATTTTTCAAATTGAACAAAACTGAGTATGACCTCTGAGAAGAAACTGTGGGCGGCTCGCGTTGCCATCAGGAATGTGGCTCAGACTCACACTGCCTAGATTTGAATCCTGGCTCCCCAAGCACCGACCGAGCTGTGTGACCTTGAGCAACTGTCATTTCTTTGCTAAGCCTCAGTTCCCTCAATCTGTAAAATGGGAGGAAGAAGAATTCCTACCTCAAAGGGTTTTGTGAAGATTGTATGAGTTAAGCCCTTAAAGCAGGTGCCTGGCATGTAGTAAGTGCTCGATAAATGTTGGCTGTGACTATTCTTACCCACAAGCCTCCCGCCCACAAAGGAAACGGTGCCAGTGTGCTCCCACCCCCACCGGCCCACCCACGCTCCCGTCCCCTCCCCTCAGGGCCTCCTCTTCACAGTCCCAGCTGGTGCCCCTGCATTCCCTCCCTTGTACTTTCTGGTCATTGGGTTCCTATCAAATGTGGCGGGGGTGAGTGTCAGGGCTAACCAGCCTCGGAGCCAACCAGTCTTCCCTCGTAGCCAATGGGAGCAGGGAGTCCTGAGCATTCCCCACTTCCAGGGGATCCTGGCCGGGAAGCAGAAAGCCACAGCCAACCCCTCTCTCAGGCTCCCAGCCAGTACCTCTCTGCCCCTACTCCTCAGGACCACAGGAGCACTCGGGCCACAGAGCCACCCTTGCCTCACAAGATCCAACACGTAGACCTCTCCACCTGGACCAGCCCTGGCACATCAGGTGTCTGGCTCTGCTGGACACCAACCTGGTATTCCCAGACACTGCCCCAGGTACAATGCCATGGTAGAGAGAAGGGTTCTGGACTCAACCACACACTTTCCGGCTGTGTAACCTCAGGCAGGTAACATGATCTCTCTGAGCCTTAGTTACTCATCTGTAAAAAGAAGATCATAATAGCACCTACTTGTCAGGGTTGCTGTGAGATAATGCAAAGCACTTACCGTCCCAGTGCATGGCATACAGTAAGTGCTCAATAAATGTCCTCACTCTGATTGTGTAATCATTGGTATTACTCCAGATAAAGATTATTATCCTCTTTTTATAAATGAGGACACAGAAGCCCAAGAGGCTCACAAGGACACCCATGCTGGAGCGAACACAGAGGCACCTCCTACCTCAGCCGGCCTAGTCAGGAGACCCTCTCTACTGCCCCCGCATGCTCAGGCCCAGAACTTGCCTGGGTACCAGCATCCTCTTGGCTCTGGATACTCCCAAGAGGGACCAGGGCTACCAGCCACCTATGCCTCAGCCCTGGCCCATTATCTGTGAGGCAGCCTGACCTTTCCTTCTCACCTTTTGGGGGCAAGGGCTGGGAGACCAATGTAAGGCCCCTCCTAAGAGGTAGACTCAGGCTCCAGGCTATAACGCCCAGCCCATCAGAGTCCTGTGTATGGAACAGCCGCAGCAGCAGAGAAGCAGGCATTTGGGCTGCAAGAACCCCAAACCAGTTAGAAGAGCTGGGTACATTAGTGCTGGCTCTCTCACCCAGTTGCCTGTGACCTTGGACAAGTCATTCTTCCTCTCTAGGCTTCATTCAACGTTTCAATATTTACTGAGTGACGACTACAGGACCAAGCATTCCATTCATGCCGGTTCTGGGAAGCAGTCCTCCATGAAGCTCACAGAACTGGGCCCAGGCAATGGCCATGTGGCCCAGGAAGGGTTTAGTAGGAATAATGCCCCCTGCACTGATCTCCTCCAGGACTGCCTTGAGGGGCCTCTCAAGGAACCATGCTCTGCACACACACAAATCTGGTACATGGGGTCAGCAGGCAGGCATGACCTCAGACTGGCCAGCAGAAGCCAGCTTCATCTCTGCACGGAGCTGGCAGAGCCTCCCTGGGCCACAGTGGCTCACAGAGGAGGCTGGCACAGGCCGCCACTGCCGCAGGCTCCATATGGAGGAATGGGTGGGCAGGCGGGCACACAGTCGCCTCTCTTCTCCACACCCTTGTCCGGGACAGGCAGCACCAATTCTTCCAGGAGCTTCTGAGGGCATCATTCACGTCCCTAGCTCTCAACCTGGCCCAGCTGCTACTGAATCTGGAAGACTCCTAATGCTGGGAGGTGGCGGAGAGATAGAGCAGCTAAACCCCACAGGGCCTCAGAGAGGTCCTAAACCCAGCTCTCTTACGCTCCCACCTCTGGGTGCAGAGGAGGCGATATGAGGATCCAGAAGTGAAGGCAGGAACACACGGCAGTGTCTCTCCCTCACCAATGCGTTCTCAGAGCTCTGGGGCGGGGGAGGGGGTGGGGGGGGAGCTGGGAAGCAAGGACCACGGCCGGTGCCGCAAAGGAGACCAGTATCCTCAGAACTCCTTCCTCATCCTTGTCCAGCCTCCTACGGTCCCCAGGGACCACCCCCAGCCATAGCTCTGCCAGACAGTGGCCTTAGCATCTGGTAAGTACCCTGATGGCTGTAGTCACTCGCCACCACAACCATGCCTGCCCCCAATATCCCAGCCTCTTGGGTCCTTGGATGTCCCCAAGTGTGAAGGTGCCAGACATAACTGGGACCCACAAGTCCTCTCCCTCTAACGGGTAGGGGAAGCCTCTGGTCAGGACAACACCAGGCCAGAACCTCAGTGGTCCTAGGGCTAAGTTCTATGCCCCCAGCTTTGGGAGACTCGGAAGGGAGGTGGGATGGGAAGTGAGCCCCGAGTGGGTAAAGGACTGCAACCAGAGGGTGAGGGTGAGGGCGAGAGCTCCCCAGCATCCCAATCTTCAGCCAAGAGACTGTCCTGCAGCATCGGAAGCCTGGACGGAGATATCCAGAGCGCTCTGGGCCTCCACGGAGGCGGCAGGAGTGGTCTCGGAGAACCGAGCGGGCCAGCCCAGCACCCAGCGCAATCGTTCATCCCCTACAGCAAGCGTCAGCCCCCTCGCCTGCCCACCTCTCTCTCCAGGCCTCGGGGAGGCTGCAGACCTGGGAGGTAGGGAGGAACAGCAAGGACCTCCCCCGCACTGGTCGGAGGGCCAAGAGCCTGCAAACTCAGTTCCTGCCGGTCGGTCCCGACCTCCCCCAGGGCTGGAGGCTGGGCCTCCGGGTACCGAGCCCCTAGCCCCCCTTGCCACCTGATCCCCCGCACATGCCTACCTGGGCCTGGGGGGTCCCCATGTCGGGCAGGCTGGGCGGGGGGCGCCCCCTCGGCTCCTTCGGGCCGGCAGGCCGCGGGGCGGGGCGGGCGCGCCGGGCCGCGTTGGGCTCTGCGGAGCAGCCTGGTCCGCGACACCCCCGCCCGCTGATGGATGCCGACTGCAGCAGCGGCGGCGGCGGCGGCGGCTCGGCGTGCGCCGGGGGCTGGGCACCGTGCCTATAGCCCCGGGCCTGGCGCCCGTCGCGCGGCCAGTCCCCGCCCCCGCCCGGCCTCTGCGCCCAGCCCTGGGGCAGCCGCCGCGCGCCTGCCTGCTCCCTCGCGGCGGCCCTGCCCCTGCCTCCGCCTCCTCCCTGCCGGTCTCCCTCTCCCTCTCTCTCTCTCAGGCTCCCAGGCCACCTCCTCCCGGGCGCTGCCACAGCGGCAGTTACCGGACCACCGCGGGACTGTGCATCGGCAGCCAAGCCCGGCGCCTCCGCTGACCCCACCCTGGCCTTGGACAGCCCCTGTTCCCGCTCGGGCCAACCCCTGTTGGGGGCTCGGGGGCGGGGGGGCGGAGGGGAGAGGAAGAGGAGAGGATCCCTGACTCAGAAGGGGTGACTCAGCCTCAGCCCACCGAACCCAGCCGAATACCCTCACCTCCCCGGTAGCTCAGAGCGCGGGTCAGAACTTCCCTGGGACTCAGCGCTCCTCCCCCACCGGGGAGGAGGTCATGCAAATGTCTCCTGGGGTCCCGTGTGTGTATGTGTGCATTTGTTCATATGTGCTTCGGTGACAATGACCATAAGTGTAACAGTGGGGAGTGGGCCCGTGTACAGATGTTTCTGGATGTGCATCCAGGCTCCAGGAAGGTGGGGTTGGGGGGTGGCCAGCTGGCCTGTGGCACTGAGGTCCTGGCTCAAAACCAAGTGAAGCCCTGCTCCTCCCCTCCAGCAGCGCTGTCTCAGAAAGCCCTCCAGACCAACTTAGGAGATCCACAGCGAGGACCTCCAGCAGCCTGGGTTCTAGTCCAGCTCTGTCACGGGTCAACCAGTAGCTTTGGGCACACTGCTCTCCTGCTCTGGGCCTCACTTTGCCAACAGTGAAAGAAAGGGTGGATGTACCTATCTCTAGGGGTCCCAGTTTGTGGGGAAGTCCTGAGAGATGGCTGTGTAACCCACAACATGATCCCCCAAAGATTTCTGCCCATGGGTCCGCATTTGCAGCCCACATGACCCCTACTCCCTAGCCAGCACTGCCACCATCCCAGGCATACACATCTATTCTTTCATTCTTCAAATCATTCCTGAGGACCTACTATGTGCCAGCCACTGTTCTAGGCACTGCAGAATCCACCACACTGGAAATCACAGAGGCCCAAAGCTGGGACGCCACCACCCCCTCCCCATGGCAGGCTGCATTTCCTTCAGTGTCAGCCTCACCAGTATCCATCTGAACTCCCACACTCCAGCCACAGGCAGCCCTCTCCCTCCACTCCTCTCTCCCAAGGTGGATGCTCCATCACAGTGACCTTCCACCCCAGGTCCTAGTACCAACCCTAGGGCCTCCATAGAACGAGGCTATGCCCTCTCCCCAGCCCCCCTCAGAGAACCCAAGATAGCAACCATGTCCCTTCTCCCCACCCCCAAATCAAGCCTTCTCTTCTCCAAGTTAAACGTCACGCACTCCTTCACCAGATGTTCCCAAGACACAGCTTCCGGTGCCTTCACTCTCTCTGCTGCCCACTAGGCTCAGGAGTGGTCAGAGAGCAGAGAGGCAAAGGAAACCAGATCCTCCCAGTCTTAGAGAACATGCCCTCCCTCCAGACAGGAGACAGGAAGATGGACAAACCAGCACAGGGCCAATTCCCAGAAGGACCAGAGTCCTGCTGGGCGGACTTCCCTGTAGATGTTCTCCTTTGCCTTTGGACTTTTCGTTCCCCAGCTTCCAAAATTCAGTTCTTCCCAGGAACTCCCCAGACCCTCAGGAGTACGGCCTTGGGCAAGTCACTTTGCCACTCTGGGGTGCTCTGCTTGACTTCAATTCACCACACATTTATTCAAATGAATGAGTGAAAGGACCAGTAAAACTTAGGAGTTACACCAAATGAACTTATTGTTTCATACACACATCTGCTAAGAGATTTCTGACTGCCTGCTTCAAGTATTTTTATTCCAGATTGATTCTTAGCCTCCTCTGCTTGCTGCCTTTCCCAACCCTGGGTTCCTGTGGGCAGGACAGAGCTGCCCAGCCAGAGCCCTCCATTCCTCCTAGTTCAACTCTCCTTCCCTCAACCCTCCTCCCCTTCCTTTCTTTCCCCAGGCAGGAGCCTTCCCCTCCCTCCCCTGGGGCAGGACCACTTTCCCACCCTCCTCAGCTAGATGGAGCCTCTCACTTTCCCAGAAGAATCCAGGCTACATTCCAAAAACCAAGGCAGAACGTTCTTCTGGTTTTATACCCGAAGGGCCCAGTTCCCTTCATGTTAGTGGGATCACACGGAAAACTGGGCTTCTTCTACTGTTATCATTATTTCTCTTTCTATTATTATTATTGGCTAACATTTCTATTAGCACTTTCTAGTTTGCAAAGTACTTTCATGTTCCATCCTCACATCTTGTGACATACTGTCATCCCCCCCCCCGCATTTTATAAACAGGCGGTCTGAGGTCCAGAGCGGTGAGTGACTTTTCCAAGGTCACACTTGCACGGTAACACTGACTCTCTGGACCAGACATCTTCCACTTCACCCCACAATAACCTTTTCCAGAGAAATCTGATTGTGGTGGGGCAGGGGGGCGGGGGAACTCTCTGAAGAACACACGGCCCCCTGTAGGCATCAGTTGAAATCACTACCCCAGTTACTTGGCTGCCTTCATTCCCAGGGCAGGGAAACTGAGGCACAGGACCAACCCAGAACCACATCTTGTGAAAGCCCCCGTGGAGAAATGCTAGGGCCCCAGGTGGAGGATGAGGAGCCGCCACCCCACCCCCTGTAAAGAGGGGCTCTTCTGAATTTGGCTTCCAGCCCTGGCTCTGCCACTTCTTTCTGTCTTACTTGGGTAGATGATTTGACCTCTCTGAGCTTCAGTTTTCTCACCTATAAAGTGGGAGAAATTCTTCCTGCCCTACTTCTGTCGCTGAGTTGCTGTGATGGGTTAGCAGATGCCGGCAGAAGAGAAAGGGCAGGACCCCTCATCCCCTCTCGGGTCTGCCTGGGAAGCAGGAGAAAGTCTTTCTTCTTAAACTTTAACTGGAGGATACTTGATGGTGCAAAAGTGCTAGGATACAGGAAAGCCAGGAATAGGACGGAAGTGATGCTCTCCCTCGGCTGGGAAGGCAAAACACATGGTGTCCACTACAGTCCCCCAAGGCCACTGGTGGGGCAGAGACCAAACAAAATACTCCGGCAGGCCCCTCCCACTCCTCCCCTTTTATCTTTCAGGTGAGGAAACCAAGGCCCAGAGCAAAGCAGCACCTTGCCAAGGTCACCCCAGGTAGCCAATGGTCTCACGACTCCCAGACACCAGGGGCCCTTTGATTCCTGGGTCAGCAGGGTGGGGTGGCAAGCACTCATCGTGCAGGGATTTACTCTTTCGTTCAGCAGTCGGTGATGTGCACACCGAGCCTGGGGAAGGCAAGAGGAATCGGGTAGCCTCCGTCCTTGAATTCGCCGTCAGTCCAGTGGCGGAGCAAGGCACACAAACCCGCACGTCAGAGGGTACTGTAAGATGAATCACCACCACTTTCTGAGTACTAGCTCTGTGCCTGGCCCCAGTCACACATGTGTTTAATCCTTATAACAATTCTCTGGCGTCGAAATTATTAACTAGCTCCTTTCATAGCTGGAGTCACTGGATCACGGAGGCTCGGGGTTAACGACTTCCCAAAGTTCACCCAGCTAATAAATGGCAGGGCCAGGATGTGACTGCCAGATCTGTCTGATGCCAAGCACTGAGCTTCAACCCTTATGCTTTTCTCCCTGCCTCTAAGGCTCTGCTGACCCATCAGATAGCCACTGCTCACATATGGCTTCTGAGCACTTGAAATATGGCTCGTGCACGTTGAGATGTGCTGTAAGTGTAAAATTCACACTAGATTTTAAAGATTTATTTTTTATTATTATTATGATTATTATTATTTTTTAGGCCACGCTGCACAGCATCATGCGGGATCCTAGTTCCCTGACCAGGTATTGAACCCGCACCTCCTGCAGTGGAAGCTCGGAGTCTTAACCACTGGACCACCAGGGAAGTCCCTAGATTTTGAAGATGTAATAAAAGAAATGTACTATATCTCCTTAATAACTGTTGTATTGCAATTATAATATTTTGGATGTATTAGGTTTAATAAAATATATCATTAGAATAATTTTATCTGTTTCTTTTGGCTTTTTTTTTTTTCACGTGGCTACCAGAAAATTTAAAATCACCTATGGGGCTCGCATGTGTGGCTCACATTATTTCTTTTGGTCAGCACAGGTTTAGATTCTCTGAGGTCCTAGCCCAGCCCATGGGGCTCAGAAAAGGGTTCCTGCAGGAGGGGACACCTAAACCGAACTGGGTTAAAGGCAAGGTCATGGGGAGGAAGGTATGCCAGGGCGAGGGAGCTGCAGGGCCTCTGGCTCTGGCCCCCGAGGGCGGCCAGGCCTGGGTGGGCTGTGCTGCAGCCCCAGGAGCTGAGAGCTGGGCCAGCTCGTGGAGGAAGTTACCAGAGCCAAACTTTCCAGATCAGCGTGATCTACAGGCCTGGGAAGTTCTGCCTGACAAGGCCGCTCTCACCGACCTTTGGTGCTCTCTGGAAGGCCCCGCAGGGCAGCTGTGTCCGGGTGTAGGGAGCAGGTGGAGGGACGGGCAGCAATGCCCACCTGACAGGGACCTCCCGGCTCCGGCTGCCCCTACCGCCTCTCCTTCAGTCTCCTCCAAGAAGCCTCCCAAAGCACTACAGTCCCCAGGGACCTCGCCGTCCCCTCAAACCTTCCAGCCCAGACCGTGGGAACTACACGCTCCTGCCTTCGGTCATACTCTGGCCCGGAATGATGATGAAGCTGCACAGAGGGTCACACAGCACGAAGCACTTTTCCATCCTTAGTGTGGCGAAGAGCCTGGAGGCAATGGTTTCCTCCGGGGAGGGGGTCAGGGGCAGGGACAGGGGAGTTAACATTAATAGTACAGGAGCCGTGTGACCTTGGGCAGGGCGTAAACCTCTCTGAGCCTCAGTTCCCACCTCTGTACAATGGGGGTAATATCAGCACCACCTCTTCAAGCTCCCATGACATGAGAGAATACCCAGGAAGGGCTTAGCAGGCCCCTGCGGTACCCTCAGTCCCTCCAAAGCCTCCAAAGGTCACCTCTCCTCCAGGAAGTTCACCCTCCACGCCTCTGCCACCCAGTCTGTCCCTCCTCTAGCCTGCTGGGCCACACATCTCTTGTCTCTACTTCTGAATTTGGGGTTCAGTTGTGATGAGGCTCTCTGACCTCTCCAACAAGACTGCAGTTTGTCCAAGGTGGGAACCTTGCCTGTCCCTTCCTTTCCATCGCTCCTCCCCCTCCCCCTCTCCTTGCACTTCCCCCCAACAGCCAGGCCCCTGCACAGGGCTGCGCATCCCAGAGGCTCTCACAGCCCACTCTAGTGGCCTGAACACTTGGCCACTATCTTTGGCCAAAAACAACGTGGGTCGGATGACTGTGCATATTCTGAGGAGCTGGTCCCGCTCTGCTCCCTCGCAGGAGGAACCTTCAGTGGACACACATTCCCTGATGAAGCACCTCAAATCTCCCCGCCTGACTCTGCAGTCCTTCACAGCCTGGTCTCACCTGCCTCTTCAGCCTCATCCCCGGGGTCCCTGCGGGGAAGCTCAGTCAAACTGAATGGTTCTGGGCCCCCAGGGCACGGGGGTGCTGGCACTGCCTCTCTGCTTTTGCAGGGGTTCTTTTCTCGCCCTAGGAGACCCTCTTTCCCTTTCTCACGGTCACTCTTTCAGCCATCCTCCGGGAAGTCCTTCCTGATCCCCTCCTCTTTACAATAACCCCTCCCAGCTAGAAGGAACCTCCTGGCCTCTCCCCTCCCTCCTACACGCTGCCCTCCAGCCCTGCGATGTGTGACTTGCTCCCCTCGGTGCCCAGCTCAAAATATGTGCATGGTGTGTGTCCCTTGGGACACAGCTGCACTCTCAGAGCCAGAGGCCAGGGAGCAAGCCGGGGTCAGGAGTTCACCCAGGACGCCGGGACCCTGCCGACGCTGAGTCCTGCTGACCCAAACTCCACCTCGGCTACATTTCATAATGGATCTCCACGCTCCTGCTGCCCCTGGGAAATCGGCCCTCCCCTAAGATGTCTGGGAGCCATACTCCTGGGGCCTGAACATAAAAGATCTGGCCACGTTCCCACTGGATTCAGACATCCACCCAGCCTCCCATCGGGTGCCTGAAGTGTCAGCTGAGGTTTGCATCATCACAGCATCACAGGTTCCTTGCAGTCAGAAGAGACCTTGGAGAGGATCACACTGAGACTGGGAGCAGTGGGAGGTAACAGGAGAAAGGCTCCGTGTGTGTGTCTGTGGTCCCCTGTGCCGGAAGATGCTGCGGCGACACCATCACTCAACATCAGCATCGCAGAGAGCCTTTGGGACCCCTCTACGTGCTGGCACTGTGTCTAGCAATATGCGTACATTTTCAGTTTCTAATTTCTTACTTCTCTGTAAGGCAGGGATTATATATTCCACCTTGATTTTACAGGGGAGGAAATGAAGCTCACAGCAGATAAGCCACTAGTCCAAAGTCACACTGCTAGTACGTAGGGGGCCAGGATTCAATTCTAGGTTTGCCTGACTCCAGAGCTTGTTTGTCCACCATTAATCCTGCATACATTTGATTTAACACAAATTTACTCTAAAGATGCTGGCCATGTTTTAGTTCCTGTCTGGGAAGTAGTTACATAAATATGTGTACACTTATGATCTGTGTACTTTTCTGCATTTATATTGTAACTTCAATAAGGTGTTTTTTTTTTTTAATGTTTTTGTCCCAGAGATGAATCTATGCTAGAGATTTTTGGGGTGTGAAATACTCTTAGTATTAGAGTCTGAAGCTAGAAATCTGGGTTTTGTTTTTTTCTTTTCAACCATCTTTCCATTTCAATAGGGACCGTCCTAAAGAACTCATAAACCCCAAGCCAGACCAGCAAAATTTCACCTGCTGTCTGTCCGCTGCTCAGACTACAAACATTTTCTTGCACTTACATTCCCAGCCCAGGTGCCACCTAGCCAATATTCAACTTCCAGAAGCTGGCACTGCTCTGCAGTTTTTGCAATCCTCTCCTCATCCACCCATCTGCCCCAGACAGCTAGACCAGCCACTGCATCACTGTTAATCCCCAGCTTCATGAGATGGCCAGGCAGCCACGTCCGGATGTTCCCATTTCCTCGCACCAGGCCAGGCTGGGCAGAGAAGCCGTCTGTGTATGTAAACCCAGCCTTCTGCTTGGGCGGCTCTTGCCGGACTCTCCTGGCCAACTGGGCCCTCTGTGGCTTTTATCTTCCTGCCCAAAATAACCATTAGCTTCAGTGGTTCTCTGGGCACAAATCAGACTCTCGTGAGAGCCTGTGGCAGCTTGAAGACAGGAAGGGCACGTTATCCATCTCTGTTTCCCCAAGGCACCAGGGCAAAGGTTTGTGGGATTTACTGAGCACCTCTGTGTGCCTGGAGGGACCTGTGTTGGGGGCACGGGCTCACTAGAAAACACGGTCACGTTCTCTGGAAGCTGAAAGTTTAAGGAAAGAGAGGAAACACCAATATCAGCCAACTGCAATAGAAGGCTAAAATACTAAAGGTTGTCAGAAAGGGAAAAAATGTTTTGGGAGTTCAGAGGAGAAAGAAATGAGAGAGGAGCAGGTGTCAAAGAAAGTTTCAAGGCAGAGAGGTAGCATTTAGGTTGAGCATTAAAGGCAGGCCAGAAGGACAGTCTAGATGGAGGAGATAGCATAAAACGAGGCACAGCGTTGGGAAGTACAGGGTAGACTCAGGAAACTGGCCTTTTTTTTTTTTTTGGCCGCACCTCGTGGCTTGCGGGATCTTAGTTCCCCAACCAGGGATTGAACCCAGGCCCTGGCAGTGAAAGCGACAAGTCCTAACCACTGGACTGCCAGGGAATTCCCAGGAAACTGGCCTTGAATGACCCAGAACCAAGGATGCCAAAGGTTGAGACTGGGGCTGGAATGGCATATAGTGCCAATGGGAGCCTCAAATGGCACACCAAGGGTTTCCTGCACTGTCCAGCAAGTAGCCACATGTGACTATTTACATTTAAATTAATTAAAATGGGATAAAATGTAAAAGTCATAGCCACGTGTGGTTGGTGGTTACCATATTGGACAGTGCAGATGTAGAACATCTCCATCACCAAAGACAGTTCTACTGGACAGCGCCGGTACACACAGCGGAGAAGCCAGAAGACTTTGAGCAGAGGTGCGACATGATCGGAGCTGGGCTTTAGGAAGATTAATTTGTCCCCGGTAAAGGGTAGGTACCTGGATGTAAGAGAGGCCTGGACCCAGGGCAGGCATTGCAATAATCCAGGTGAGATCAATAACCACGTCTATTCCCCGGGTTCCTCTCTTCCTATCAGTAAGCAGGGAAGCAGAGAGCCACGGTTCTCAAAGTGTGGTCCCTGGAACAGCAGCATCACCCAGGAACTTCTTGGTATGCAAATCCTCGGGCCCTATCCCAGATCTACTAAGTCAGAAACTGGGGGTTCAGAGCAGCAGCCTGTGCTTTTATCAGCCCTCTCCTGATTCTGATGCATGCTCCCGGCATAGAGGCTAGGAGCCCACTCTGGTTCCAGACTCTACACCTCTACACCCTGGAGTCAGAAGACCTGCCTCCATGTCTTGCATGTCTTGGCTCAGCTGTTTACTAGCTGTGCTTAATTCCTTTGTGCCTCAGTCTTATAAGGATTAAAGGAGTTAATACATGTATTTGTCTGAGAAGAGTGCCTGGCCTATAGGAAGTGCTCAATGAATGTTAATTATTTTTAATCCTCATGGGCCACTTCATCTATACTCCTATGGTGCAAAGTTGAATTCCTCGCACAGACAATGGACCGGCATCTGTCTCTACCTGCCTGTCCATCATACAATATTCCTAGGCCCACTCCCCATCCCACCATTTACTTTTCTCCAGGCCCAGAGTGCCAGTTATTCTCCCGGAAGGCAGGGGCACTTCCTGTGTCAAGGGAGCATTTCCACCAGGGGAGAATGTCAAGGCAAAAGGGGCAGATTTAATGTCCTGAGCTAAGATGTCCCGGTAGGAAGCAGGTCAGGAGATGCCCCAGGAGTCTTCCCCTACAAGACCACCTGGGAATAGGATGTCTGGAGGTGAGCACCCAGCTGCCCACTGCCATTGAAAGCCTCAAACCTGTTCATTCGGATCCATGCCAGCCAAAAGGGCATAGGAAATGGTACCTGGGGTTCTGTCTACTACAGGTAGCTCAATCCTGACTCGGGGAACTAGCCAGGGAGGACAGTGTCAATAAACCTGGTCTCTGATCTTGGCTGTGAGATCTCGGGCAGTCATTTTCCTCTTTGGATTCAATTTTCTTGCCTCTAATGTGAGGGTGTTGGACTAGTGTGTTCTTAACCTTTTATGGTTCATGGTTTCCTTTGAAAATGCAATAAAAACTGCAGAGCTTCTCCCAGAAAAATGCACATGGGCACACATCCAGACACACACACACACACCTTATTATGATTTCAGGCATCAAGAAACCTCATGAAACCCATGCATAGCTCACCCCTTGGGTCCATGGACACTTGGTTAAGAAACCTTGGCTAGATGGTCACTAGTCATCATGATAAGAAGTCAGCTATATTTGTATCTAATTTAAAGGAACCCTATGTTAAACATTTCACCAAAAAGATGAGATGTGAAATGGGCTTTCATAAGATTCAGTTGTTGATCGGCTAAATGCTATGCATCCCTCCAAGAGCCCACCTCCACCCTTGTCATATGGCCTTGGCAGTCTCTCCGCACTGTCCCCCCCAACTCAGCAGAGAGTGAGCACACAGTCCTGAAAGACACCCCTGCCCCACCAGCTGTCTCTGGCACTTCCCAAAGAGTAGACAGATTGTCCCCGACCACGAGAAGGTAGAAGAGGAGGAGTCTGGCCTGCCTCTTGTTCCCCCACCCCAAATCCTTGGCTCAGATGCCAATCACTAAAGACGCTCCAAGATGCCACCTCCAACCCCCCAAAACACGCACACACACAGCGCCACGTGCATGCCCTCCCTCGCACAGCCACAGCCAAGGGACTGCACCTCCAGACACTTGGTGGTGTGGCCACTTGGAACAGGTGAGGGTTATTTTTAGAGGCTGAGTGACAGGACGGGTGAGAGCCGTTCCACTCTGTCAGAGCTCCTGCTGCCACGACCAGCTCCGATGAATCACTACCCACTACGCGAATGTCCATGTCTGTCAGCATGGCCAGAGAGGCTGCATTGGCTTCTGGAATGAATGCCTTGGATTGGTGACCATGCTGATCACACCAGCATGAGCCCAGGATCACACCAGGGGCAAGACGCCCAGCCTGAGCTAGTGCAGCCGACCCAGACCGACAGCCTCTCCCAGCCCAGCCCAGCCCAGCCTGTGCCACCAGGCCACCAGGGCCTCTCTCTGCACAAGTCCTTTTAGAGTGGCTGTTGATAGCTCTTCCCCTCCCCAGTCTATCTGTAAGCCACCCACTCCCACACCACTGCAATCTGGTTACGAATGGGCACCCAGTTAACCAGGCAGACTTGGATAGTGTCAATGCAGCCATCAACTGGTTTCATCTTTCTGGAGGAAAGGGGCCCTTGGCAGTGAGAGTGCAGAGTCCTAACCACTGGAGTGCCAGGGAAGTCCCCTCTGGAGGGCACTTTGGAAAAGTGCATGATAAGCCTTAAAAATGTGCATACCTTTTCATCCAGAAATTCCTCTTCTATGAATTTATCTGTGAGACCAATGGATATACTCAAAGATGTAGCCATAAGAACATTTGTCTGTTGTATACAGGAGTCTTGTATACCAGAGTGAAGTGGAAATTTGGAATTAACATAAGTGTCCGAAAATAGTGGGTATTTTATATAAGTAGCGATAACACATATCCTGAAATACTATACAGCTGTTAAAATATAGTGTCATGGATCTATATGAATCTATGTAATAATGTTCATAACATAATACAGAGTTTTTAAAAGCATATGGGACATGTGACCCAATTTCTATAAAGTATGTCCATGCATACACAGAAAAAAGAAAACTTGGAAGGAGATATTCAAAATATAATGTTCCCAGGAATTGTTTTATGATAGCAGAATTTCTTCTGTGCTTGTTTGGGTTTGGTTTTATTTCACTGTTTATTTTCTGCTGTGTGTATGTGTGTGGACATATATTATTTATATGAGAGAGGCAACAAGAAAGGCCCATAACCCTCACCTCACTCGCAGGTTCTGGCCTGAACCATCACAGCCCTTCCCGGAATCTCAGCAGAGCCCCCCCCCCCGACCCTTCAGCCACCACTCTTATCAAGGGCCTCCACAGTGGAAGTCCCCTCCTCCAAGGCCCCCTGTTCATGAATCTCATGCAGACAGGGAGAGTCCAATCCCGGAGAGAGTGTGTCTCATTTTACAGTAAGAGAAATAATAATTATTATAATAAAGATAAGAGTGGTAGTGAACCTTCACATTTATACTTTGTCTTCCTTTTTATGGAGCACTTTATTATACACATTTCACTGAACCCTCCCAAAGGTTTGTGAGGCAGGCATTAGTATACCCGTTGTACAGATGAGGCCCAGCAAGTATAGCTGCACAACATTTGCCAAAGGTCACAGAGCGAGTCAGGATTCAAATGCAGGTCTGAGATTGACACAAAAGGAGTTAAATGGGAGAACTGAACAGGAGCCCATTTCTAAGGAGCCGAATTCTACAGAGCCCCTCCGCCCAGCTGAGCTCACAGCTGCTATACCACCACCCCCTGCCCAGAACCCCACAAAAGCCCTTCTGGGGCCACATGCCCTGCATCCCCACACCAGTCCATCATTCCCTTCCAGCTCTGGCAAGGGGTCCTTGCTGCCTCCTCGGGTCTCCTAGCAACGAGACATCCTGTGGCGCCTCTCTCTCCACCTGTGGGCTCTCCAGCTTGGGCCTGTCTCACTGAGGGAGGGGGCAGCCAGCAGGCTCCTCTCACAGGGGTTGCGGCACCCGTGTGTGGTAGGGGCGGGGAGAGGAGGATGTGGCATCAGCCTGCATGGCCCCCACTTTGGGCCTGCTCCCAGCTCCACATTTGGGGCACTGGCTCTGGCTGTACTTCCCTTTTCTTGAGCTCCTGACTATCTGCTGACTGGGACAAAAAAAGAAGCTGAATCCTAGGGTTTGAATTCTGGTCAATTCCGATTTACTTTTGCATTTTTGAAATACATGGAATCTTCCCATCTGAATATTAATATTAAAAATAGCAGTAGGGCTTCCCTGGTTGTGCAGTGGTTGAGAATCCGCTTGCTGATGCAGGGGACACGGGTTCGTGCCCTGGTCCGGGAAGATCCTACATGCCGCAGAGCGGCTGGGCCCGTGAGCCATGGCCACTGAGCCTGTGCGTCCAGAGCCTGTGCTCCGCAACGGGAGAGGCCACAACAGTGAGAGGCCCGCGTACCACCCCCCCAAAAAAATAGCAGTAATAAGTACTAGCCACAAAAGAGTTACTTTATTCAGTGCTCAAAACCACCCCTGAGAAGCAGGAGCTAGCATCCCCATTTTACAGATGAGGAACCTGAGATGTAATTTGCCTAAAGACACTCAGCTAAGGAATGAACGAGATTTGAACAAGTGTGTCTTAACACCAAAGCTTATGCTCTGACCACCATACCACACCGCATCTCTTAGAAATCATCTGGTCCCACCCTCTTACCACACAGATAGGGAAACTGAGACCCAGAGAGGGGAAAGGATTTGTAATCATCCAGCATTTACTTATTTACTGAGCAACTACTGTGTGTGATGCATGGAGATAGAAATGTGAATAATAAACTATTTCAATTCCACACTGTTGGATAGATGGGCAGTGACTACTGAAAACTGTCAAAGCTGAGCAATGGGTTCATGGAAGTTCATTATAATATTCTCTCTAGTACTCTTCTGCATGTTTGAAATTTTCCATAATAAAAAAGTTTTAAAAGGACTATAGGGGCTTCCCCGGTGGCGCAGTGGTTGAGAGTCCGCCTGCCGATGCAGGGGACACGGGTTCGTGCCCCGGTCCGGGAAGATCCCACATGCCGCGGAGTGGCTGGGCCCGTGAGCCATGGCCACTGAGCCTGTGCGTCCGGAGCCTGTGCTGCGCAACGGGAGAGACCACAACAGTGAGAGGCCCGCGTACCACACACACACACACACACACACACATACAAAAAAAAAGGACTATAGAAAGATGGTTGATGAATACGTAAATTTTAAGTCTACCTGGACGAGATAATCAGTAAAATCACCCAAACTTGGGGATATTTCGCTCTGAGTGAGAGGCCCGCGTACCACACACACACACACACACACACACACAAAAAAAGGACTATAGAAAGATGGTTGATGAATACGTAAATTTTAAGCCTACCTGGACGAGATAATCAGTAAAATCACCCAAACTTGGGGATATTTCGCTCTGATTGTTTGGGTTTTTTTAACCAGGCTGTCCCGTTTTATAAATTTATTTATTTATTTATTCATTTTTGGCTGCATTGGGTCTTTGTTGCTGCGCGCGGGCTTTCTCTAGTTGTAGTGAGCGGGGGCTACTCTTTGTTGCAGTGCGCGGGCTTCTCATTGCAGTGGCTTCTCTTGTTGCGGAGCACAGGCTCTAGGTGCGTGGGTTTCAGTAGCTGTGGCACGCGGGCTCAGTAGTTGTGGCTCGCGGGCTCTAGAGCGCAGGCTCAGTAGTTGTGGCACACGGGCTTAGTTGCTCCGCGGCATGTGGGATCTTCCCGGACCAGGGCTCGAACCCGTGTGCCCTGCATTCGCATGCGGATTCTTAGCCACTGCACCACCAGGGAAGTCCGCTCTGATTGTTTTGAAGTTCAGGAAAAGGCAAGTGTGCTGGAACCCACATCATAGCCTCTCTTTCTCCATCCTTCTGTAAAATTCTCCACCTCTGTGTTGTTGCTAGGAAACCAGTGAGCCAGGAGAATCCCACTCTGACTGGCTGGGCCTTCTCCCTTCCCACACTGCCCCTTTGGGGGATACAGTGTCCCTGCCCCCGGGGGAACTGACCCTACCAGGCAGGCTCTCTGTGGATCCACAACCACATGACGCAGAAGGAGATCCCATAGGCCACTGGGAGAGAGGCAGCTATAAATCCAGAGAACCATGATTAGAAAGCAAGTTACAGGCCTCTCTCTGCAGGTTTCCAAGTCACAAAAACTTCCTAACAATCAGAGGGGCTTTACTCAAGTTGCTCAAAGTTTCCAGAGAGGGTGAACACAGTCTTGAGAGAGAGTGAACACGCAAAAAGCAGAAGAATGACAATGTGAGCATGAACGAGAGAGAAACCACACAGCAGAGTCAGGAAATGTGACAGACAGGTGGAGAACAAGAGGCCACTGGGAGGCAGTACAGCACGATGGTCAAGGACTGGCGGCAGGTCAGAGCTCCAAGCCCTGCTCCAGTGCTTCCCAGCTCGGAGACTGAGCAAATAACTTCGCCTCTCTGAGCCTTTATTTCAAATTGCAGCCTCTGCTGCAAATTGCAGATAATTCTATCACTGTATTGTATTCACAATACAGAGTAAATGTAGGCACTGAATGAGGCAAGACATGTCAAGTGCTTAACCCAGTTCCTGGCACATAGTAAGCACACAATAAACAGTGGCTTTCAAAATAAGTGCTAACCGTCTAATCCAGCAATTCCACTTCCGGGTAAATTTACCCCAAAGAATCAAAAGCAGGGTCTCGAAGAGATGTTCGTACATCCATGTTCATGGTATTATTCACAATAGCCAAGAGGTGGAAGCAACACAAGTGTCTGACAACAGATGAATGGATAAACAAAACGCAGTATATACATACAATGGAATATTCGACCTTAAGAAAAGAAAAGGACATTCTGACACATGCTACAACATGGATGAACCTTGAGGACATTATGTTAAGTGAAATGAGCCAATCACAAAGGACAAACACTGTATGATTCTACTTATATGGTATATGTAGAGTAGTCAAAATCGTAGATACAGAAAGTAGAATGGTGGTTACCAGGAGCTGAGAGGAGAGAAGAATAGAAAGTTATTGTTTGATGGGTACAGAGTTTCAGTTTTACAGGACAAAAGTTCTGGTGAGAGATGTGATGACAGCTGCAAAACAACGTGAACGTACCCAACACTGCTGAACTCTACTCTTAAAAACGGTTAAGATGGTAAATTTTAAGTTATGAGCATTTTACCACAATAAAAAATGTTTAACAAAAAGTGCCAGTCTGAAAACCAAGAAAGAGAGTAAAAGACTAAGAGACCAAGCTAGAGAAAGATCTGAAAAAGTGAGAGTATCGTAATACAGAAATGGGGTGACCCAAAGAGGAAACACACGCTTGCATGCACACCCTTGTAAAGTCATCGTGCATAAATGGAGGAATTTTCAGTAGGGACTTGCACCTCCAGGATGCTCAGGGCCTGCTCTCTATCCTCAATTCTGTCCCCACAGCGTGGTGGTTCTGGTCGTCACTGAAGCACAAGCCTGTGGGAAAATCTAGCCTCATTCCTCTACCGCTGCCCAGAATCCTCAGAGAAACAGGAAGGATCAAAGCCCAGAGGAAGTGAAGGAAGGAATAACGTGTAGAGATGGCAACTTCCAGGAAGCAGAGCAGCATGTGCAAAGGCCTTGAGCTATGTGCTACATGTGGGGAGCGCTCCAGGGTGGCAGGACCCTCTGGTATAATAGAGGAAAGTGGGAAGGAGAGAGTGGGGCAAATGGTAAAAGGCCTTTATGGACCACCTACCACATGCTGGGCATTGTGCTACATCATCATCTCAGTAACCTTTAATCTTAACAGGCAGGTATTAACGCTTTATGGAGAAAGAAATGCAAATTCAGATAGATAAAGTAACTTACCCAAGGAAACATAGATGGTAAACAGAGAGTAGGGATTTAAAAACCAGCTGATTCCTAACCTCATGCTTATTCCTTCAGCCCATGGGATACCAGGACATAAGGCTAAAATCAGGGTTCTACAGTCAGAATCCCAAATCCCACTCTATCCTTCACTAGCTGTGTGATGTGGCGAAAATTACTCAACCTTCTCAGTGTCTGTTTCCTTAACTGTCAAGTGGGAATGACCATAGCACCTATGTCATATGGTTTTAAGAGAATCAAACATAATAACGCCAGAAAAGTGCTTTGCACGCGTGGTCATCCTAAGAAACACAAAGTAGCTTTTATTATTCATTATGCTTAGGCCTCTAGGCACCCGCCTCAGAAACCACACACAGACTTGCAGCCATTGTCTGTCCCTGGCTGAGTCTACTGCAGTCTTTGGAGCAAGGCAGAGGCCAGACCCAGATCCCGGAGAGAGCTAAGAGCCCAAGCTGGGCAGGAACCATGCAGGAGCAGCAGGAAATGACCTCTTCCACTGTGTTCTTGACTCCGTAGCCCGCCTCAGTGGCTCTGCAGACACTCAGTGGGTTGAAATCTGAGCAGTCTCCATTTTCATGGAACCGGACATAATAGAAACTACCAGGGCTGCCAACTCACCTACCCACTGGCCTACACCATGGGCTGACTCCCGCCCCACGGCAACTTCCGGAACCAGGTGACCTACAGTCTCAGAGCCTCAACACCAGGAAGGCCTTTGGAGACCATCTAATTCCACCCCTCGTCATACAGATGGGAACACTGAAGGCTGGAGATAAGTGGGAACCTGCTTAAGGCCATAATGCGAGCCAGCGGTAAAGCTGGAACACAACCCTCAGGCACCTGTCTCCCTGGTCTCCTGGAGTTTCCTATTTTGCCTTCCCTATTTTTTTGTTGTGTCAACTTTGTTTAAATATTCAAATTTCAAGAGGTTTAGTCACCCCTATAAGCCTAACTCCGGGATGTTGGCTTTATGGAAAAGGCAAGAACTTTGGGGACAGATATACCTGGGTTCAAACCCCCGCTCCACCACTTCCCAGCTGAATGGGAGGGCAGCAGCTAAGAGCAGAGCTTACGGAGTCTTAGCTCTGCCACTTCCTGGTGGGTAAGTCCCTATACCATCACTGCTTCCATTTCCTCTTCTGTAAAGCCTCCCTCGTACAGTCATTTGAATATAGAATGAGAAAAATATTAAGAAAGGACCTGGTACAGTGCTTGTTCAATAAATGATGTGTCTTGTTAGTACTGCGATCTTTAATGCTATGATTGGAGCATATTGCCAGCAGGTAGCAAGAAGTTACCTCCGCCTCAAAGCTCTTGCTCTCTCAGCTCCCCTCACGGAATCATGGAATGTTAAAGCTGGCAAGGGCCCCATTTTACAGATAAATTGAGACTCAGAGGGAAATGACTAGCTCAAGGTCATGGAGCAAGTTAATGAGAACGTTGAATGAGAGTCCAGATCTCCTGACGCCTACGGACTTAATTCCATAAGCACGAGCTCTTACTCTCCAGGCAGCTGTGTTTGTGCGTGGATTTGGGGGAAAGGGAGGATGGTCTTTTAGACCCCAAATACCAAAGTATAGCTGGCTTCAGACAGAGTGGAACTAGAGCAGCAACCCTGGCATCATGGAAGGCCCAGGGCAGAAGCAAGGCGGGGTTCCGTGCTGGCGGATCAGGCCAGCTTGGCCAGCAGCCCAAGTGGCACTATAGGCACAGCTCGGAGTCCTCTCACCAGTTACATAATAAAGTAATTACGGGATTAGGGATAAAATTAGTCACTTGTGTAATTATTTTGCTTAGAACAAGAACAGAAAGGGCCTTTTTATTTTTTATTTTTTTTGCGGTACGCGGGCCTCTCATTGTTGTGGCCCCTTCCGTTGCGGAGCACAGGCTCCGGACGCGCAGGCTCAGCGGCCGTGGCTCACGGGCCCAGCCGCTCCGCGGCATGTGGGATCTTCCCGGACCAGGGCACGAACCGGCGTCCCCTGCATCGGCAGGCGGACTCTCAACCACTGCGCCACCAGGGAAGCCCAGAAAGGGCCTTTTTAAAGAGTTGTTCCTTGGCCCCTCCCAAGAATATTGCTGCAGAGACGCAGATGAGTGACCAACCACACACACAAACACATATACACATGGCAGTGATGGCGCCTTTTGGACAGGGCTGCTTGGCTTCCTGTGCCTCACAGCAGGCCCACACCTATCAGTGAAGGCCAGGGGCTACATCCTCTGATGCTTACGTTGTGGAACACCTTTGTCACATTGCAGCGGGGTACACTGCCTCCCCTCAGGGGCCTCCACCACAGAGAACCTGGTGATACGGTCTCTTAGGCCCCTCCCCAACTGTACCATAATTAGATCTGGGTTCCCCTGACCTTTCCTCCATCGTGGAGGTTGGTGGTACAATTCCAGCAGTACCTGGGGGTCCACTAATCCAGAGATGCCCCCAGAATTGGCCACTGTGGTAGGCAGAATAATGGCCCCCCCAGTGATGACCACATCCTGATCCCTAGAATCTGTGAATATATTACTTCACATAGCAGAAGGGACTTTGTACATGTGATTAGGTTAATAATTTGGGGATGGGTAGATTATCCTGGATTATCCAAGTGGGTCCAATGCAACCACAGGGTCCTTATAGGTAAAAGAAGGAAGCCGTGGAGTGAGTGTCGGAGAAGGAGGTGTGACAATGGAAGCAGAGGTTGGAATGATGCCATTACTAGAATGGGACCACAAGCCAAGGAATGTGGGTGGCCTCTAGGAGCTGGAAAGGGCAAGGTACGGATTGACCCCTGGAGCCTCTACAAAGAACACAACCCTGTCAACACCTTGATTTTAGCCCCATAAGGTCCACTTTCAGACTTCTGACCTCCAGAACTATAAGGTAATAAATTCAGGTTGTTTTAAGCCACTACTTCCCTGGCAATTTGTTACAACAGCAATAGAAAATTAATATAGCCTTGGGACTTCCCTGGCGGTCCAATGGTTAAGACTTTGCCTTCCAATGCAGGGCGTGTGGGTTGGACCCCTGGTCGGGGAGCTAAGATCCCACACGCCTTGTGGCCAAAAAACCAAAACATAAAACGGAAGCAATATTGTAACAAATTCAATAAAGACTGTAAAAATGGTCCACATCAAAAAAAAAAAAAACCCTTAAAAAAAAAAAAAGAAAATTAATATAGTCTTGGAGCCCAGTTTTCCCTCCAGGATTGAAACCCTCCATGAAATTTTCTCCTCAAGCGCCAGCCAGGGAGATTCCTAGGGCCAGAACATACCCTGAATCACCCCTAGGGAATATGCCAGAGAGACACCTTTGGTGGAAACAGCACTCCAGAAAAACGGATGGTTCTGGGAGGAAAGGGAGACGCTACCTTACAGCTACACTCAGACTCAGCCCCTCGACCACATTCTCCAACAAAGCAACACTGATCCCCACAAGGCAGACCATCTGCACGGGTAGGCTGGCTTCAGAGAAAGAGACTTCCCAGAAGGCAGAAGCCTGAGTGCTGGCCTCAGCTCAGTCTGAGTCACTAGGTAGCTTCCTCTCTCTAAGCCACTGTCAGCATGGCTCAGCATCTATCAAGTGCCAGGCTGTGTGCTTCCACACTTTACACGGACTGATGAAGCCCCACGATGACCTTGCGAGGCGGTCACTCCCATCATGCCCATTTTACAGCCAAGGAAACAGACTCAAGCAGGTCAAGAGGGGAGCACGGTCTGAACCCAGGCAGCCTCACTCCACAGTCCTATTCTGCCCCCATCGTAGAGTGAACGAGGGGCTGGACACCAGGAACAGGCTCTTCAGACCTGAAAGGAATCCAAAGCAATTCCTGTCCCATCACCCTGGATGCTGGGGCTGTAAAGTGGCACAGCAGTTGGGCAAGATTTACTGAGCGTCTGAAAGGCATCCACAGCCTTTGACCAGAATTCCCCTTCTGGGACCCCACCCTAAGAGACATCATCTGAAATAAAGAAGAAACACTTTTAGGCAATGTTCATTGCCATGTTATTTACAAGAGAATAAACTGGAAACAACCTGACTATCCATCAACAGGAAAGGGGGTAACTGGATCACGTATTTAACGGAATCCTCTGTAGTGACACCGAAGGCGGCTTCGCATCCACCGTTAAGTGAAAAACACAGGACAGCCCTGAAGATGAACTGGGGAGGATGATGACTGCATAAAAAAAGAGCTGGGGGGCTTCCCTGGTGGCGCAGTGGTTGAGAATCTGCCTGCCGATGCAGGGGACACGGGTTCGAGCCCAGGTCTGGGAGGATCCCACATACTGTAGAGCAGCTGGGCCCGTGAGCCACAATTACTGAGCCTGCGCATCTGGAGCCTATGCTCCGCAACAAGAGAGGCCCGCGCACCGCGATGAAGAGTGGCCCCCGCTTGCCACAACTAGAGAAAGCCCTCGCACAGAAACGAAGACCCAACACTGGAAGGAAACCAAACGCAGCAATACTCAGGAGTCATTTTTTTCCTCTTCCTGTTTTCCAAAATCTCTGTACTGTTATTACTTTGCGCATTTTTTCTTTAAAGGGATTATTAAAAAACAAAAAACAACTGCAATGGAGCCCTGAGGACGCCACACACTGAGCAGTCAAGGAGAGGAGGGGGAACAGGCAAATTCGAGCCGGCCAGGGAGGTAGTGGGGAAGCTGGAAAGAAGGGCGTGGTGTCATGGAGATGAGGGAAGAGAAGGAAGCGGGGATCCCCGGCAGGCACCTGGGAGGCGCTGGTGACCAGACGCTTGTCCCTATGTCCCCAACAGCATTCACAAGGCAACCCAGGCACCAGGAAGAATCAGTCATCGACCCGCACACGTTCCCCACTGAGGAGTCTCTGAGTGGCCAGTGTCCCAGGAGCAGCACTTCCAGTGGAAACCAGGCACCCAGGAGAAGCAATGACGCGCTGCCCCATGGCCATCCACTCCCAGCCCAGGCCCAGCAAAGCAGAGGAGGCTTCAGGTAGAAGAGCCCGGTCAGGAGTTTCTTTGTCTTCAGGACAAGGCACTCCTGGTCCACAACCACTCACCAATTCTGCCACCTGTTTCCGTGGGGACCACATTCTACACAAGCACAAACGCGGGTGCACTTGCACACGCACATACACACACACTCACTTCTTGGGCCTTTCCTCAGCCTCTTTGAGACCCATCCCGTAGATGCTGGGCCTCCTTGGAGTAAGCAGACACCCAGCATGCCCAGAGTCACACCACCAGCCTGCTTTCTTTGCCTGAGAAGCCCCTTCCTCTGTCCACCCACCCCATCACAGAGCCCGGCAGACCCGAGCAGAGGAGGGAAGGGCCCCCAGCAGTGTGCATATCCCACTTCACTGTCTCATCCCAGCCTCGCATCACACCCAGGGCAGGCGGCGGCCCAGCCCAGGCGGCAGCTCCCACAGCCCAGTGGTGGAGCGAGGCTGGGTCATAGAGCTAAACGCTAAACCAGCCTCTGAAGACCAATGACCTAAGAAGCCACCTCTGACCATCAATCTAGTGAGTCAACAAGAAGCAGGGCCGAGTCACCCATTACACCCTTGTTCTGAGAAAACGGACCTTCCTTACTGCAGCCCACAGTCCAGATGCAGGGGCCACTCTCCCAGTCAGCCTGTGGTAATGAGCATGGCTGGGCAAGACAAGACCAGTACCAATTAGGCTGCCCCCTTTCCTGCCAGTGAGCTCAGCCTTATTACTTTGCTCCATTTTCAGCTCATCTGAAAAATCCTTATCTGAGGTCCCTGGAGGATCTTAAAAGTGTTATTCAAACATTAGCTCTGACACGCGGCCTCCCCCACTCAGACATCAGCCGCCCAAGGCAACGCTTTGCTCCCTGCTTTTTGGCACTGCCAGGAAAGAGCAGCGGCTACAGTCTGCCACGTGGCACCACAGGCCCTGCCACCCCCAGCCCTCCTCAGTCTGGACTTTCCCCATCTCCCTACTTTTTTTAGGGGAGAGACCAGGGAAGGGGACTCGGTGCCTCCTGTAGGGCAGGCATGTCATCACGTTCAACCTTTGCAAAACCCCAAGGGTGGCATTATCACTCCTGTGTCCCAGATGCGGAAACTGAAGCGAGCAACCCGACCAAGGTCACCCAGCCAGCATGTAGCTGAGTTAGGCCTGGAATCCAGGACTGCTGAGCCCCAGGGCTCTTCCAACCATCCCCGCCTGCCCCAGCCCGCCCCACCCTGAGAAGAGATGGGCATCCATCGTTAGCTACTCCTTGGCGTATTACCCCAAGCCTGGGTCCAAGTGAAAGAGATGAGACAAGAGGCGCTGCAGGATTTGGGGCTTCTAGGAGAGGCTTCAGAGAACAAAATTTTCCTAGGGGAAAAAAAAAAGAAAGAAAGAAACAATGCTAAGAGCTGGCTGCAACTCCCTATTCTGCCCTGTATCTTGCATGGGCACCTACAAAAAAGAACATGATCAGAGCTCAACAAGAGGCCAGATGGGAGGATGGGAAGTCAAAAAGGAGACGATATGAGCTGTGTGGTCAGGGAAGTCGGAGCTGGAAGGACCGGAGAGTTTAGCCCAATGCCTTTGCTTTTACAAGTAGGGAAACTGAGGCCCAGGGAGGGGAAGGGAACCGCCCAAGGCCAAGAGTGAGTCTGTGGCTCTGCCAGGTCCTCTGACTCAGAGGTTAGTTTTCCTAGACCTGGAAGAATGAAGGGCCTGGAGCGGATGCTGCCTGGGATAAATGAAAGAGTGAACGAACAAGGGGACCCATCGCTGCTAGAGCTGAAGGAGCAGAGCACAAAAACCTATGCGGTGCTTCCATGGGGACCTCAGCCTCGCTCTAGTCTCTCACCTCCATGGAAGACGTAGGCAGGAGGGAAGCCCCTCCATTCACCAAAGCTCAAGCTCTACCAGGAGCCAATCACGGCCCCGGAAGGAGGCAGAAGCTTTGGTTCCCCTGGCAACGCAGACAAAGGCCTCTGCTCAGCACAGCAATCAGCTGAAGTAGGATGCAGACTGTATTCCGCCCCATTCAGACTGGGCTCTCTGCTCCTTTTCTCATAAGGAGGGAACCAACCCAATCCTTCTGGTTTTAGCCTCCGACCTCCAGCCAGGCCTCTGGACCCATCTCAGATCAGGAGGAGGAGTAGGGATGGGCCTCTTAGTTGGGGACTTAGGAAAATAGCTGAGTCCTGCCCTGTCTGCGGGGGCCCTCTCTCACCAGGTGTGTGCCCCTGAGTTGGGCTAGGGGCCTGTGTGGATGTTCCTCAGCTCATCAGCCCCACACTCCTCCGAGAGGCCGTGCCAGCTGCAGAGCCACAGGAGAGCCTGGAGCTGGAAGGGCGGCGCCTGGTCCAGGCCCAGCTCCGGCATTCATTCACAACTGGACCTGAGCAAGTCTCAACCGCTTCCTCTTGGGGCCTCATTTCCTCCATCTGTAAAGTGTAAAATCTAAGACCTATGGTTCTTTGGAATGACAGCACACTCACCAGTCCACACTCACCAAAAAAAATTACTGAGGGCAGGGAATAGGCAGGAGCTTACCTTACACCACTTTTGGGTTTTATTTTTTAGTTTTGTTTCAGTTTGTTTTGGCCACACCACACGGCTTGCTAAATCTTAGTTCCCTGACCAGGGATTGAACCCGTGCCCCCTGCAGGGGAAGTGGAGAGCCCTAACCACTGGACCGCCAGGGAAGTCCCCCTTATACCACTTTGGAAAGTTTGCCTGGCCCCTGGTCCAGAGCCTTGGAATACATAAATCATTCCTCTCCCCGGAATTACCTCTTTGTACACACTTTGAGAAGAGGGAAGAAAATCACAAGAAAACTGATGGACTCTGAAAAACCGCTTCCAGATAAAACCCCCAGCTTTGGCCACCTACAGGCCAAGCCAGCACCCCTTCCCTTGCCCAGTCCCTAGCCCAGCAGGGACGAGGTGTGTGCAGCATCCCCACAGAAGGCTCTCTTGTCACTCAGGGAAGAGTCAATCATTCAGATTTTAGAAAGATTTTCCACACCGAGAGTCAGAACAAAAAAAAAGGTTTTTTAGGAAGCTTCTCAATTCCCAGAAAAGCCAAACTACTGACATCCAAACCCACATGCACTGGCCGTACTTTCAGCTCTACGATCCCTCAGGCACCTATCAAGAAACCCTAAAAAAAAAAGAAAGAAAAAAAAAGATAGAAAAGAGAATTCCCTGGCGGTCCAGTGGTTAGGATTCTGTGTTTTCACTGCCAAAGGTGCAGGTTCAATCCCTGGTCGGGGAATTAAGATCCCACAAAAAAAAAAAAGAAAGAAAGAAAGAAAGAAACCCTGCAGCCATCCAGGATACGGCTGCTCTCCCCACCCCAGCCCCATACCCATCAGGCCCTCCATCCACTCACCCTTGTCGCCCACTCTCTCATCTGTTCCCTCCTGTCCTTCCACACGCCCGAGTTTAGGCCCATCACTCCCCACCACTGCAGCTTGCCAACAGTGGTGAGGGCCACGCCAACAGCTTGCCCACTGGCCTCCAGGCCTCAGACTTGCCCTTCCAACCCATCCTCCCGCCACCAGAAATCAGATCACACCATTCCCAATTTAACACCCTGCAGTGGCACTCATCGACCTCCAGACAAGTTCCAGCTCCTGGCCCAGTGCACATGTGCTGCAGGACCTGGGCCGGCCTGTGGTCCACTTTTCTTTTCTTGCCATCCCCAGCGTGCGCAGCAAACTCCCACTACTCCAAAGCACCCTCCTCTTTCATGCCTGTGCATTTTTTTCTTTACACTTGTGGTTCCCTTTGCCTGGAGTGCCCTTTCTGAACCCCCCACTGTTGGATGGAGATAACAGCTCACCTTTACTGAGTACTCACTATGCACCAGGCTCTCTGCTAAGCCCTGTGCAGGCACCATTTCACGTATCCTCGCCAAGACCCTACGAGGCAGGTACTTAGCGCAGCCTGTTTACGGCTGAAGAAATGGGATCAGAGATGTGAGTGGAGCTGGCAGAAGTCACATGGTTGATAAGGCGAGGAGCCAGAATAGAAGTCCAAGCATCGGACTCTTAGGTGGCCCCAGTCCTCTGTGCCCCCAGGAACAGTGCAGTGGCAACACGGTATCAGAAACACAGCTTGTTCCCGGCAGTGGTCTTTCTTTCTGGGCTTTGGGAATAGCCTGCCTCAGAGAGCCTCCGGAGAGAGCCCAGCCTGTTCCCCCAAGCCCGCTCTCCCCCAACCACACAGCACGACCTCTTTAAGTACAAAGAGTCTGAGCCCCCAGCTCAGAAGTAGAGCTCTACAGTTCCTATAAATGGCCCAGCTGTGACTACCAGCAATGTCTTTCAGGAAGTCCAAACTCTTTGGCCTAGCATCAAGGGGTCACCAGGATCTGGTACCAGCTCATCTTTTCTTTTTTTTTTTTTTTTCGGCCATGCTGAGCGGCACGTTGTATCTTAGCTCCCCAACCAGGGATCCCCCTACATTGGAAGCACAGAGTCTTAACCACTGGACAGCCAGAGAAGTCCCCCGGCTCACCTTTTCAACCTTAACTTCCCACTGCATCCCCTGGCCCCATGCATGCGTGCTCTAGCCACAGTAAACTGGTATTTACCACCCCAGCCATGTTGGCTCTCACTAAAAGCTGCCATTTGCTGAGCACCTACTAAAAGCCATGCCCTGAGCCAGACACTTAACTAGCATCTCATTTCCCTACAACTCATTCATTCATTCATCCAACAAATACTTACTGAATATCTACTAGGTGCCATGCAATGTGGAGTGAACGTGCTGTTAAAAATAACAGACAGGGGCTTCCCTGGTGGCGCAGTGGTTGAGAGTCCGCCTGCTGATGCAGGGGACGCGGGTTCGTGCCCCGGTGTGGGAGGATC